>NC_045429.1:43190830-43545830 GCF_902635505.1 Sarcophilus harrisii | reverse complement strand
TGAGACTTGTCCCTAGTCTCACAACTAGTGTTTCCCAAGGACAAGGTTTTGACCTAAATTAGTACTTGCTTTCTATCCACTGAGGAAGCTAAGGGGTACTCAAAAACAGAAACTCCTTAGTCAAGTACAGTCATCCACTTATGCTATTTTATGCAGAGAGGATGACTGGATATAGAAGGTTAATATGGTCATCTAAATTTTTCTTTCCTAATAAACGTTCCCACACCCACTAGAACTAAAATTTTTAACACATATATTCATTAGCAGCATGACTGATGCAATTATTATATGTAAGTGCCAGGCATTGTAGCAAGAGAGTGCTCTCTATTAAGTCCAAAGTTATAAGGAGAAAAGTATGTCAAAATGTCTAGAACTTTAAGTTCAAAACCTACTCAGAATTCTTAGTTTTGACCCTCTAAAGCAAATGTACACCTTTGAAGTTGTTGGCTTTTAACAAAGTGTAGCTATACTGTTTAAAAACCTTAATCCTGACTAGGAATATAACACATAATTCTTACAAATAGGCTGTTTTCTTAAATCTTATGATTTGGAAATGCATGGACTAAAGATTTTGCAAAAGAGATACTAAATTTCTTAAGAAGACAGAAGTCTTACTTATGTTTTTATATTCCCATCAATCAGTGCCTAGAATTTAATAAAAAAGATGTTGAATTGAATGGAATTATTTATGTGACTTGTCACTTTATGGTACAATGGTAGAACATTGGACCAAGAATAGGGAAAGCCCAAGTTCAAATCTGGTCATAAACATTTATTATCTCTGGAAGCCTAGGCAAATATATGACTCAGTTTTCCTATATATAAAATGGGATTTACAATAGCTCCTATTTCACAGAGTTATGAGAATAAAATGGGATAATATCTGTACAAATGATAAAATGCTATTATTACTGTTGTTAATGAGCTTTAATAACTATGGGCAGTGACCTCATAGGATGGAGTAGATTAAGAGCTGGACACAGAATCAGGTATATTTTTGGTTCAAATGCTTCTTTCATCCCTACTAATTGTTTGACTTTTAGAGCTATCGCCTAAATTCTGAGTGCCAAGTCAGTTGCCACTACACATTGATAAAGATAGGTTCCTCATCAATATTTCCCACACCAAATGAAATCATGTATTTCTCTTAAAACAAGTCACCAAACAGGCACCAGGGATATGAAGGGCAATGATTCTTGCCCTCACTATATCTTGAGGAATAGGAGTATACTCAACTGAAAGTCCATATGGTCCACAGGAAAAGCAGTCTATGTATTTATCTATGTCTATCTCCCTGCATCCCTGTCTGTATATCTGTCTCTCTATCTGTCTATTAATCTTTCTTTATATTCATTCATTCATCTTTCTTTCTTAATTTCTTTCTCTTTCTTTTCTTTCTTTTCTTTCTTTCTTTCTTTCTTTCTTTCTTTCTTTCTTTCTTTCTTTCTTTCTTTCTTTCTTTCTTTCTTTTTTCTTTCCTTTCTATATATCTATATCATCTATCTCTAATTTTAATCCTAAATATCTCTGACCATCTCTCTGTCTCTTCCTCTATGTCTCTGTCTCTCTGTTTCTCTATTTCTGTCTCTGTCCCTCTGACTCAATCTCTCTTTTTTCTCTCATTGCCCCAAATTTTCCATAAATAATAGCTCAACATGTATTTATTAACAATTTACTATGTGCCAGTCACTATGCTCAGTGGCAGGAATGCAAAAAAAAGGCAAAGACAACAAAGCTAAGCAAAGCAACTACCACCATAACAATGCCCAAGGAATTCCTATCAAATAGCATTGAAAATGGAGTTAGAAGAGGTGACTTAAATAGAAAAACTAGAGTTTTTCCTCAGGGTGCTTTGGGAGTGGGCACAGTAAATTTTCCTAGTGCTATTTCTGACCTTTCAGTAGCTTAAAAATCTCAAGATCTGCTTCCTTCACAGTAAGCCCTACATCTTTGATGGCTAGTAAGATTTTCTTTTCAAAAGATAGGGTTTAGAACCTTGTTCTGGCACTCCTAATTATGTGACAATCAGCAGGTTACCTCACTTCTTGTAGACTGAGTTTTGCAGCTTTAAGATGGAAGTAACAAAGCTTATACTAGCTCATACGCCAAGTGTAAAGAAAATATTTTGTAAAACTTAAAAGACTACAACATAAGTTGTAATTGAGGTGTATATCATATTGTCTCAGCCAGTTTAAACATCCTGTCTTTGAACATTAGCCACAGACTCTGGCAGACAACATAGTTACCAGACATATGCCTATTTATAAATTAAAATTTTCCAATTGACTCTTTACCACCATATATGACTTTTTAATATTTTTCTTGGGAACTGAGTTTAGACATGTGAAGTTAAATGGATAATTAAAAGTGCTCTGGATTATTTTTTTAAAAATTATTTCTATGGTCCAATAGATATTTATTTTTTATATCCTGGGATTTCCACTTGACGAATCTTAATTTCTTGTTTATATAATTCAAGCACACTGGCTAATTTTTCCTTTTTTATTTTTCTGCTCTGTGCCATTTTACAGTTGTTGAATTGTTTCCTTTCAAAGTTTCTGTAGAGGGTCATGATTGTCACAATCCAGTATGGATAAAAAAACAAACAAACAAACAAACAAACAAACATTGGGTTAAACAAAGGGTTCATTCAATATGCTTGGACTTTCAGGTTAGTGCCGATCATCCTTTCAAAGCATTCTAACTGTACTTGACATTCAACATATTCTTTCCCCATCAAATCTTGACTAATATTAACTGAATTATATATTTTCTCATTTCTAATCATTAGACATATAAAGAATAATGTCATTAGCTTTCATATTTACCCCAGAGTAAAGGTGAATGTGAAGTTGATGGTTTCATTAAAATATTCAGGCCATATCATTTTTCTTAACACACTTTATAAATTAAGTATAAAATTGGGACTGTCTGTTCTCAAAATGTCCTTTTTAAAAAAATTTGTTTTCCTTCATTCAGGTGTAGCACCTCAGGAATCCCCCAACTTCAATGTGTATCCCTTAGAAAAGGCTAGCCCAGACATAAAGTCTCTTCATGGACTTTACACCATGTTTCAAGATCTCTACAGATATAATTACCTTTACTACCAGCCAGATGACACAGTCATTTTAAAACAAAGAATCTAATAATGTATTTTTTAAAAACAGTAAGAAAAGAAGCAATGAAACATTTCCTCCAAAGATGTGGGGGACATTCTTCCACAAATACTATCATTTCATAAGTAGGGAACACTCATGGACATTTCATGATTATCATCCATATTTTCTTCTAGATACAGCCTCTGTCAGATGTAGTCTCTTCCAGTTTTTCCCTGACGATCTCAGTGCAACTCTATCGACCCTGTGAAAATAATCACATCTTAAGGCTCAAAAATTAACTTCCAAAAATTGGCCCACAATTAAAAGATTCTCCAGTTCCATCGATGCTGATTTCTAGTTGCTCTCATTCTTGTGTCTGTTTCCTGCTTCTTCCACCTCACCTTTCCTCACACCATGACAAGTGAATGGGAAAAAAAGTGGTTATTAATCTGGTCTGAAAACAGTAATTCCATCTCACCCTCTTTCTCCTCCTCATCCCCAACATATTTCTCCTATTCAAACTGCAAACATGGATTTCAGTAAAGATCAAAAATTGGCATTTGAAATCAGAGGTTTTTTTTTTTTCAAAACAGCAAATTTGCTTTTGAGAAAACTCTATTTAATTGCATTTTAGGCATGGTCTTTTCCCTGGGATCCTTTTCTCATTAACTCAACTAGAACATTTCAGCATGTAATAAGGGTTGACTGGCATTTGGGGATTTGTAGATCAGAAGTATAAGCATTACCTCTCACCCCTGAGAATTTTTTTTTTTTTACTGTCACAAACTTTGACCTATCAGGTGGACATGGATTATGCCCAGGAGTTTTGAAAAAAGATACATTTATTTCTGACAGAGTGGAATGGAGACTAGAAGAGCTGAGCAATAGCAACAGCAGTAGGATGAACACAGAATGCCTAGCCCATCCCTGTTCTGAATTATCCAAGATGAAAAGGATCAGGGGCACAAAAGGAAATAGGTGAAAGAAGAAACTGAGAGGGTTGCTGAGCTGAGTAAAGAAGGGATATGTTCAGGAAGACCAGTGAGCCTCTTCAGGTATCTAATAACAAAAAGTATAGAATAAAGCTCCTAGTAGTGTTCACCTGTTCAGAGACAGAGGGAAATTTTTGATCCAGCTCCCCATCTCTATCTGCCCAGCACTAGGCATTATATTAAACTCTGCTCACCTTTTCTACCTGAACATTTACAATAAATAAAAGAAGAATTTTGATGGGAATATTTAAATTTAACTTTGGGTAGAAATTCAATTTTCATTCCATAGAGTAGAATTTTTCTTAATGGGGGACTCTGAACTATTGTGGTTTTTGTAATTTTTTTTTATTAGAAATCAAATCCATTTTAAAAAGCAAAAAAAAAAAAAAAAAAAAAAAAAAGGAAACATATGGACATGTGGATCTGGAGGTCATTTATTGCCTCCAATCCAAAAAGAAACTATTTTTTTTTTGTAAAAAGGTTTGACTTATTAAACCTTCAGGAGGGAGAGGGACAGGGAACAGGTGGTAGTGATACTCTTTCTTCCTCCAAAAAAAGTCATACCTTAAATCACTTTACAGGGAGGCAATAGCCAAAGGTCAATAAAGAATTTAGTTTTGCTACATTCTATAAGGGACAAAGATAAAGAAAGGTCCTTAGTTTACCCCATGGTTATATCTTCTCTTTACAAGAGTCCCCATCGTGTACCAAAAAGAAAGGCTTTGTCTAAATGATATGGATGGAAATTTAAATCTAGAAGGTACTTTGGAGATCATGTAGACTAACCTCATAGTTTTACAGATGATGAATCTAATGTTCACAGATGCTGTGATGAGAACCAAAGCTCACTATAGTAGAAGGAATATTATATTTGGAGTTATAGCATAATGGCCTAAAATCTCAGTCTAGTTAGAATACGTAGGGTAATCCACTTGATCATTGTAGATTTGTAGCTTTAAAAGACTTTAGAGATCTAACTCATCCCTTTTATTTTACACCAGAGGAAGTTGAGATCTAGAGAAATGTAAAAAAAATTTCCCCATGGTCAGCCAGGTAGCACAGAGTAACTACATTTTTTAATCTGTAATATTAAAGGTATAGAGTCCAGGGGTCCTCAAACTTTTAAAATAGGGGGCCAGTTCACGGTCCCTCAGACTGTTGGAGGGCAGGACTATAGTAAAAACAAAAACTTTGTTTTGGGGACCTTTAAATAAAGAAACTTCATAGCCCTGGGTGAGGGGGATAAATGTCCTCAGCTGCTGCATCTGGCCTGTGGGCATAGTTTGAGGACCCCCTGGTATAGCCCATATGATGTAGAGGGAATAATAGTGTATTATCAGCTTGAGAGACTAAATTCATATTTGTTTTTTATTATCTGTCTGATCTTATATGAGGAAATTCATTTTTCTGGCCCTCAGTTTCCTCATCTATAAAAATAAAGGTGCTGAAATAAAATTTTTAAAATCCCTTCCACTTCTTACTTAATTACATGTGATTATATAATAACAACAACGGTGATGATGATGATGATGTGCTTTCTGACTCTAAATCCTATGAATCTATCATTCAGCTTCCAATCTAGTGAAATTTCCACTACATCACACTCTCTCCATTTACTTTAGCCCTGGAGGCCTAGTTTTAGTGACATCTCTCACAGGAAATGGTAAATAGAGAGCTTTTCTGTCAGTTTTTGGTGAGTATACAAAAACTTAGCTTAAAAAAATACAAAAACGACTGAAAGACAATCTCAGAAACTTTGCCAGCCTTTCTCTAATAAATGATGTAATTTCTAACTAAAGTAATTCAATTTCTCTTAGTTGTTGCAATTATTGACCATCTGATTACTAATGTGTTTTACCTTAAGTGGAACCTGGCTTTGAGATGTTGTTACAATAAAGAAATTGAGATCAACATCTTATTGATTCTTTTGTACTCATTTTTTTCAAGGCAAGGCTACAAGCATTTATTAACCATCTACTATATTGTAGGAATGTGGTAAGAGTTGGAGATAGGAAGAAAGACAAAAATAATCCCTGGTCCCAAGGAGTCTGTAATCTAATGAGGGAGCCAACCATAAACAAATATATACAAACACGATATACAGAGTAACTTGAAAATCTCAGAGGAAAGACATTATCTGCTCTAGTAGACTACAGTCTTCTTGAGGATAAGAACCAAGTCTTGTTTATTTGTGTACCTCAATATATATTTATCATAGTGCCTAGTAAGTACCTAATAAATATTTATTGGGTTTAATTGAATTGAATGACTCTCTTCTAGTTTTACAATCCCTGGATGGCCATAAAGGCTCCAGTTCTCTGTTCTATTAGGGGAAAATAGGGATGGGAGAGCTATATGAAAATGTGAAGAGAATATAAAGAATTAGGAAATGAGAAATATGGAATGGGAAAAGGGGGAAAGAAATTAAAAATAAAGAATAAACTAAGAAACTGAAAAGGAAGACAAGGGCATATGTAAACTTTTTCCTTAGTGTCTTTTAACTTTGAGTTCCACATTCTCTTGTTCCCTCTATCCCCTCCCCCCTCACTAAGAAAATAGGCAATTGTATATAGGTTATACATGTTCAGTAGTGTAAAATATATTTCTATATTATATATAGTTATGTAGCAAAAGAAAATGCAGAACCCCCATAAAAAAGAAAAAAAAAAAGAACAAGAAAAGATATTTTTAAAAGAATGCTTCACTCTGCAATCAAATTCTATCAGTTCTTCCTATGGAAGTAGGTAGCATTTTTCATTATGAGTCCTTCAGAATTTTCTTGGGTGAATGTCTTGCTGATAATATATGTCATTTATATTATTGTACAATATTGCTGTTACCATGTACAATATTCTCCTATTTCTTCTCATTTCATTTTGTATCAGTTCATGTAAGTCTTCCTAGGTAATTCTTATAGCATCCCACTACATAATAATATTCCATCACAATCGTATAACATAACTTATTCAGCTACTCTCTAATTGATGGATATCATCTCAAGTGTTGGTTTAACACATATTCACACCCATACCATCACCAACAAAAACAAAACAAAACAAAACAAAAACATACCCGAATTCAACAATTCATTTGAGCAAATATTAATGATCTATTATGTATAATGTAGGAGGCACTATGATAGAGTGGATCAAGAGCCTGCCCCTAAATCTGGGTTCACTTCCTAACTTTGATATATAGTGGCTGTCTGATCCTGAGAATGATACATAACATATTTAAGTTTCTTAGAAGTAAAACAGTCCAGTTCTACATTGGTAGAATGTATGTATTTTCCTATGCCAATAAAATCCCAGATCCAGACTAAACAATAACAACAAAATAATAATCGTAATCTAAATTTAATAGGAAAATGCTTTACAATTTGATTCTCAAAATAATATTTCTATCCCAGTTTCTCAGTACCCTTTTTCATTTTATCTTCCTCCATTAGAATATAAACTCCTTGAGGACAAAGCAGTCTTCTTGTATTTGTTTTAAAAATGTTCTTAATAAATCTTCTGCTTGTCTAATAACCTAGACTTTTTTTTGAGATAATCAGGGTTAAATAATGTGTCCAAGATCACATAACTAGTAAGTATCTGGGAGCAGATTTGAACTCAGGTTATCCTGACTACAGGGCTGATGTTCTATCCACTGTCACTTTCCTGCCTCATAACTCTACACTATTCCATTTTAAAATTAAAAACACTGATGCCAAAATAAGTTGATGAATTTGTTTAAGGCCACAAAGTAAATTAGAACCTAAAGTGATTTATGCCAGGTCTTGGTAATTAAACTAGTTTCTAAATTTACGAAGTTGCTAGAAGGCTACAGAATGCAAATAGTTAAATTGAATTGTTTTTTCTTTTGTTGTTGTTCAGGCCTACAAATTTATTATGTTGGGGTACTTTATTCTGAGGAAGCACCCCATCACCCCCCTACTGATACAGACTAGGAACTGCCCTGCAAGTAGATTCTAATCCCAAACCAAAATGATTACAACACCCAGGGCATACATCACTTGCTTAGGATCACTCTGCTACCATGTGTTTCAGGCAGGACTTGAAATAAACCTATATAGAAAATTGAACAAAATAATTTCAAGAGAAGTAAAGAGCAATGAGAATTTGGGGAGATTAGGAAAGGTGGAATGTCAGAGGTGGTGCCAGGGTAATGAATTGAAGGACATTAGGGCTCAAATAAGCCAGATTCTCTATAAGCACAAGAAATACCACTCTATCCTTATTTCTCTGGCATTGTCCTTAAAATCTATACTAATTTATCTCCAATTTGTCCCTGTTACTGGCTAATTTCTTATTACCTACAAATATGTCCATATCGCTCCCATTTCCAAAAACCTCATTAGATCTCAATGGGTGGCACAATGAATAGAGTGCTGAATCCAGAGTCAGGAATTATGAAGATCTGAGTTGAAATCCAGCTATTTGACACTGGGCAAGTCATTTCATATCTATTTGACTCATTTACCTCTCTAAAGTTATTAATGATCCTATAATTACCAAATTGAATGATCTTTCCTCAATACTATTTTTTTCTTGATCTTTGATACTTCTGATCATCCTCTCCAATTTAACACTTTTTTTTAGGTTTTTGTGGTATTACTCTTTTGATTTTACTTTTATTTCTTAGTCTCTTTTGATGAACCTTCTTTGATATTATTCAGATCAGAGTGGGTATACCATTGGTTTCTATCCCAAGCTCTCTTCCTTTATTCCATAGCACTTTACTTGGGCATTTCATCACCTGTCTTGGATCCAGTTCAAATACTAATGATCTCAAATCTATTTTTCCATCCCTAATCTATCTACTGTCTTCAAGTCTTTTGTGAAGTAGATGGACATAATAACTTTAAACAAAACATATTCAAAACTAAATTCATTATTTTGCTCCCAAATTACCTCATTTTTCTTTACTGAATTACTGCCAAGAGTATTACTACCCTCTCTGTAATCCAGATTAACTCTGTAATCTAGGTGCCATCTTGAAGTTCTCAGTATCTCACACAACACAGCCCTAACCATTCTACTGCTGAGACATTAATTTTATCTTGCTTGAGTATACTAATCTCATCGTTTTACTTCTAGATTATTGAAAGTTTGTTGGTTGGTCTCTCTGACTCAAATTTCTCCCTATATCAGTTTCCCTTTCACTGAGTTAAATTATTATTTTTTTTTAAAGTACAGGTCTTACTAAGTCACTTCCTTATTCAAGAGAGTCTGGTAGCTACCAATCTTCTCTATGTGATCCTTGGTTTGGAATTCAAGCGCTATATACTCTGTCCTCCCTATTTTTCCAATCTTCTTATATCTTATAACACCAACATACTCTGTGATTCAGTACTACTGTCTTTGTTGCCATTCCTGTAATAAGATCCTTCGTCTACTGACTCCTAGAATTTTACTTGCTGTTTTACATATCTGAAATGATTTCCCCCACCCCATTTCTGTGTCCTGGGAGTCCTGTCTTTCTCCAAATTTCAGGTAAACATAATGAATATGGAAATATGTTTAGAAGAATTCAATATATTTAATCTCTAGGATTGCTTGTTCTCTTGGAGAAGAGAAAGAGGAGGAGAGAGGGAGAAAAATTTGGAACACAAAGTTTTGCAAGGGTGACTGTCAAAAAATTTTGAAAAAAATAAAATACTATTATAAATAAAAAGAATTTCAGCTAAAGCCCAAACTTCTAATAGGAAGCCTTTTAAAATATGTGTTAATACAAACATCTTCCCTCCAATGACTATTTTCAATTTGTCCTATTTAAAACTTGTTGGTACATAGTTGCTTGTATGCTATCTACCCTATTAGACTATGAACTTTTTGAGCAGGGATTACCTTTAGACTTTCTTTATATCAGTAGTGTGCAGTAAAATGCCTATACATAGTAGATGCTTAGAAAATGTTTATTGAGTGACCACCTCACTTGGATTCCAGTGTCTTTTTCTTTCCATTGTACCATTCAGTCTCCTCCATCTGATGGGCTCTATCTTTTTATTTTTTTTTTTCCTGATAAAAAATAGACCAGATACACTAAATGATAAATGCTGAAATCAAAGAAAGAAAGAAAGGTTAAAAACCATCCCCAAAAGAAAAGACCAGAGCTCACCAGCATGACTACAGGAAAAAGGATTATTTCAGGTTCAAATTTGTAATAATCTTTATCTCTCAAGAGCCATGCTAATGACCCATCAGACAAAACATCCCATACTTAGCAGCCTCCCAGGCTCCATTCAATTCTCTCTTTGACTGAAGGTCACCTGTAATTATACTCTCACCCTCCTCCTAGGGTCACTGGGAGGAATAATTAATGTATCATTGAGACATACTTTGAAAGGATAAATATTGAAAGCTATATTCACATCTTACAGTACAGAAAAATCACCCAGAAGGTAGACTAACAAAATAGTGTTTGGGGACACCAAGTAGGAGGGAACCCTCTATTAAATAATTTTTTTAAAGCACTCATTCCCCTATTCCATATGAGTGTAGTCACTTTTGAAATTGTCTCCCTAAGGTGTCTTAATAAATACCATTAATATATCATTAATTCCTCAGCAGTCTCTACACATCATGTTGTCTTTTTGGTGGAAGTAAAGGGTGATGAGACATGACAATAGTATTAAGTGTATTGTGACTTTTAAAAATGAACTTTTTTTGGAATGCTTCACTCTTTCTTGTAAAAACATAAGGATATTGAGGCAGCATTTCTTAGCTTAAAAATGAAGCAAATCTTAAAATAGTAATTTAAATAAACATTGTTTTTTTTTTAAAGTAAATTCCCATTAAAACTGGAAAAAGCCCTCTTTTTGATGCATTTAAAAGAACAAATTATAGCCTGAATCCATGGGGAATCACACATTTAAATTGTTCATGTTTATTTCTGCTGAGCTAATAAAGAGGTTTTTATAGGCAGGAAGGTGGGGGGGGGGGGGATGTTCAGTTGGAAAGGTGAAGACAAATTGTGAGTTCAGAAGTAATTTAAAAAGAATCAAATGGATTCTGAAACATGAGGCTGTGTGGTTTATAGGAATCTAGAATTTTTAAAAAAGGAGAAAAAACTTATTTGTTTACTTATTTATTGCGTTTTGTTTATTTGTTTGTTTGTTTTGGTGCTGAGACTCCAATAAAGACAATTGTCACTTCTGTGACTTCTGTCAGGCTAATGATCAAGAGAGTAACACAGATTAATCTCACTTCTTTTTATTCTGTTTTCCTACAATACTCCAAGAAATTTTTAAAAACAGAATTGGTCAATTAGAAAAAGATACAACAATTACTTAAGAAAATAATTACCTAAAAATTACAATTGAGAAAACAAAAGCTAATGGCTTCAGTAGAGATCAAGAAACAATCAAAGACAAAAGAATAAAAAAAAATAGGAGAAAATTTGAAAATCTCACGGGAAAAATAACAACCAACTTGGAAAATAGATCCAAGAGAGATAATTTAAGAATTATTGAAATACCTGAAAGACACAATCAAAAAAAAAAAAAAAAAGAACTAAGACATCATTTTTTAAAGAAATTACCAATGAAAACTGTTCTGATATATTAGAACCCAAGAGTAAATTGGATATTAAAAAGAAAATCAACCAATCATTTCCTGAAAAAATTCCAAAATGAAAATTTCTAAGAATATTATAATCAAATTCCAGAGCTTCCCATTAGAGGAGAAAATATTGCAAGAAGGTACAAAGAAGCAAATCAAATGTCTTGGGAATCTAGTCAGGATCACATATAAATTGAGTCAAAGAGGGAAAATATGTAGAAATACAAAATTGGTAATAGAAATCTATCTTAACCAACAGGGAACTAGGCAAAGGAGATAAAAGAAAAAAGGGAAGCTAAAAGAGAGAATAGATAAAATAAGGCAGAAGTCAGAAGCAAAACTGATTTGAGAAGAGGGGCAGGATAAAAAGAGAAAAAAGAAAGATAAATAGAAAAAAACAGGATGGTTGGAAATGTACAGGTAGTATTTATAACTGTGAATATAAATGGAATGAACAGAAGATCACAATAGAATGAATTAGAGATCAGAATCCTATGATGCGCTATTTAAAAGAAACACACTTGACACAGAGAAACACATGCGCAGAGTTAAAAGAAGGGACTGGAGCAAAATATTCTATGTACCATATAAAGTTTTTAAAAAGTTATCTCTGACAAAGCAAAAGCAAAATTAGACTTAGTAAGAAATAACAAACAGAGAAACTGCGTCTTAACAAAAGAGCCCTAAAAATGAAATAATAGTAATAATAAACATATATGCATAAAATGACAGCATCCAAATTCTTAAAGGAAAAATTAAGTGAATTTACAGGAAGAAATAGAAAGTAAGATTAACTAATGAAGGACTTCAACTTTCTCCTCTCAGAACTAAAGAAATCTAAACCTAAAATAAATAAGGAAGAAGACAAAAAGATAAATAGAATCTTAGTAAAAGTAGATAAAATAGATCTCTGGAGAAAACTAAATGGAAATGGAAAGGAAAATAACTTTTTCTCAGCTAAACAAAATATATTCACAAAAACTGACCATGCATTAAAGCATCAAAACTTCACAATCAAATGAAGACAAGCAGAAATATTAAATGCATCCTTTTCACACCATAAAGCAATAAAAATCAATTTAATAAAAAAAAACATGGAAGAAGAGTAAAAGTTAATTTGAAACTAAATAATTCTAAAGGATGGATGGATAAAAAAAGAAATCATAAAAACAATCATTAATTTCACTAAAGGAAATGACAAAGAGTCAGGTAGGTGGCACAATGAATAAAGCACCAGCACTGAAGTCAGGAACCTGAATTCAAATCTATCCTCAGACACTTAATATTCCCTAGCTGTGTGACCCTGGGCAAGTTACTTAACCCCAAATGCCTCAGGAAAAAAAATGACAAAAACAAGACATTACAATATTTGTGAGAAGCAGTCAAACCAGTAGATAGGGCAAAATTCATATCTTCAAATGTCTATTATCAAGAAAAGAGAAATAGAACAAATCACTGAATTGGGCATGCAACTAAAACTAGAAGAAAAAAATTTAAATGCCCTAATAAAATACCAAAATGGAAATTCTAACAATCAAAGGAAAGATTAATAACATTTCTATTAAAAATAATAGAACAAGAAGCTGGTTTTATGGAAAATAAAAAAATAAAATTTAGTTAATTGATTTTTAAAAGCAAATAACTAATATAAAAAATCAAAAGAGTGAATGTTACTCCAATGAAGATGAAATTTTGAAGAAGGGAGTTATTTTGCCCAAATCTATGTCAGTATAAATGTGTATTTTAAGTAAAACAGGTGAACATTTTTTAAAAATATAAACTGTCCAGATAAATGGAAGAATAAATTGAATATTTAAATAATCCTATTTTAGAAAAAGAAATCCAGCAAGGCATCAGTGAGTTAACCTAAGAAAAAATCTTCAGCAATAGATGGATTTACAAGAGAATTAAAGCAAACATTTAAAGAACAATGAAATCCAATACTATGTATTTTTAAAAAACATACCAAATTCCTTTTGCACGAATATGTTTGTAATACCTGAACCAGAGAAAGGAAAATGTGAGAAAGAAAACTATAGACTAATTTCTTTCCTTAGTACTGTTGCAAACATTTAAATAAATATTAGCAATGTGATTATAATAATAAACTATGAAGAGCATATACTATGACCAAATAGGATATATAAAGTAATACAGAATTAGTTCAATATTAGAAAAACTATCAACATAATTGACTATATAAATAATAAAACCAACAAATATCATCTAATTATTTCAGTAGATAAAGAAAAAGCCTTCAAGAAAATACAACATCCATTTCTTTGAAAGCATAGGAATCAATGGAGCCTATCTTAAAATGATAAGTGGTATCTAATTAAAAAGAAAGAAAAAAATTATCTTTAAGGGAGATAAAGTTGAAGCCTTCACAGTAAGATCAAGAGTAAAGCAAGAATATTCACTAGACAATATCATACTAGAAATTATAGCTAAAAGAATAGGACAATAAAAAAGAAATTGAAGAAATCAAAATAGGCATTGTGTGCAATAAAACTATCACTCTTTGCAGATATGATGATATACTTAAAGAACGCTAAATCAACTAAATACTAGTTAATTTAATTAGAACAACATCTCACAATGTATCAAGATAAAATCAAAGTGAATAAAAAGTCATAAAAAGTAATACTATGATTAAATTAGGAGAACATCTAAAAAAATACCTGTCTAATCCTTGCATAAGGAGTTTCTGACCAACAAAGAGTTAATGGAAATTATGGGAAGTGAAATAGATAATTTTGTTTATGTGAAGCTAAAAGTCTTTTACACAAGCAAACTAATAAAGCCAAAATTAGAAGAAAAGCAGGAAACTGGGAAAATATTTTGCAGTAAGTTCTCTTATAAAGATCTTATTCCTCAAATATTTAGGGAATTGAGACAAATATATAAAAATTATGGTCATTCCCAGTTGATCAGTGATCAAAGGATATAAAAAGGCAGTTTTCAGAGGTAGAAATAAAAATTATCTTGGGTGACATGAAAAAAAAAACTGCTCAAATGCACTACTAATTAAAGAAATATAAATTAAAGCAATTTTGAAGTGCAACTTTACAACTATAAGATTGTTTAATGTGACAGAAAAGAAAAATGACAAATTCCAGAGGGGATGTGAAAAAAAAATTGAAACACTAATGCAATGTTGTTGGAGTTGTGAACTATTTGGACATTATACAAATTGGACAATTTGGAATTATAATAAAATGATTGAAAAGCTGAATATTTGTTGACCCAGAAATATCACAGCTAGGTCTGCATTTAAAAGAGATCAAAGAAAAGGAAAATGATTAATTTGTAAAAAAAAAAAAAAAACATATATATATATATATATTCATAGTAGATCTTATTTGGGGTGGCAAAGAATTCTGAGTTGAAGGAATGCCCATCATATGGGGAATAACTAAACAAATCATGGTATATGATTGCCATGGAATATTATTGTTTTATAAGGAATGAAGATCTGTATGGGGTCAAAAGGGGGAATGGGCAAATGGATGAATTAGTTGTATATTAGTAAACAAGCACCAACTTTTGAACAAATTAGAACTATCCAAAAATGTAATGAACCATCTGAGGAAATTATCTCTTCCCCATCATTTGAAATCCTTTACCTAAAGGTTGGTCAAAGATATTGTAAAGGAAATTATATCTCTGTTTGCATGAGATAAATTTGGAAGTTGATATTAAATACTTAGCTATTTATGGAAACCAGAAACAGAGAAATTATAAGGCATTCATTTTTCATCTATATCCTTCCTAATTTAAGTGTTATTGGTCCCAAGTTTGTTGCCTTATGGATATTTAAGTTGAATTTCCCTTCTCAATGTCAGCAAGCTTTTTAATTAATAGATTATTTAGCTGTTAGATTTCGGCCTCAGTCTGGACCAAACCAACCTCTGTGGACTTATTGAATGTTACTTCCCTCCTTTTATATTCACTATGTTTGAACCATAATAATATTCTGACTCTTCCTTAGAATGGACATTCTGTCTCTCTCCATGGTTTTGTTAGACTGTCTCCCATAAGCAGAAAGTTGAGGAAAAATTTTTGTACCCAGTGCTTCTGATAAAGGTTTCTTTTCTAATATATATATATATATATATATATATATATATATATATATATATATATATAATTTTTTAAGAATAAATTCCACAAATGATAAATGGTCAAAGAATATGAAAAGACAATTTTCAGATGAAGAAATGAAAGCCATTTCTAGTCATATGCAAAAAATGCTCTGAATCACAAATGATTAGAAAAATTCAAATTAAGAAAACTCTGAGGTACCATCTCACACCTATCATATTGGCTAAGATGGCAAGAAAAGATAATGATAATGTTAGAGGGGCTATGGAAAAACCAATACATTACTGGTGGAGTTGTGAAATGATACAACCATTCTGGAGAACAATTTGGAACTATACACAAAGGGCTACAAAACTGTACATATCTTTCTTCCATCAGTCTCACTACTGGGTCTTTATCTCAAAGAGATAATAAAAAAGGCAAAAAGACCCGTATGTGCAAAAATGTTTGTAGCAGTCTGTAGTGTGAAGTAACTGGAAATTGAATGGATATCCATGAGTTGGGGAATAGTTGAATAAGGTATGGCATATGAAAGTAATGAAATATCATTGTTCTGTAAGAAATGGAGTCGGCTGATGGCAGAAAAGCCTGAAAAAAACCTACAAGAACTGATACTGAGTGAACAGAGCAGAACCAGGAGAACATTATACACGGTAAACAAGATTTTTGTTGTGTTTTGTTTTGTCCTTATTGTTGTTTTTTTTTTTTTTTGTTTTTCTCTTCCTATACCACAGTTTAAGATTTCACCAGAAAATTATCACATGATTATTTGTGTTGAATTGTATTAAATTGTTCAAATTCTTTCTTCTTTCGGGAAAAAGTAAGCACCTTGAGGACAGGGAGCATTTGCAAACATTGCCTTTATTTTTCTATCTCTAACACTTAATAGAGTCTTTCAATTAAAAAATAATGTTAATAAGTGATCTTTGAATGAATTTTTAAACTATCTGTATAAAGACTGGAGACTGCAAATGTTTTCAATAAATCAAATACATGACAGAATGTCATTTGACAAAGACTTTTGATGAAAATAAAAATTTCCAAAAACATTAAAACTTTCAATGAGTTTCCAAACATTTAAAAGAAAGATCTTTGTTGTTTTTTGCTTTGAAAAAAAATACAAAGTACACTATACAAATGGATTGAAGTGAGAAATCTGAGCCTGGCACCTGAATTTTCAACAGTATTTTCATAACAGAGGGTATCTTTTTTAATCCAAGATTTAGAAATACCTATAGTCAGGATAGTTAGGTGGCACAGTAGATAGAACACCAGCCCTGAAGTCAGGAGGACCTGAATTCAAATTTGGCCTCAGACACTTAACACTTCCTATCTGTATGACCCTGGGCTAGTCATTTAACCCCAACTGTCTCAGCAAAGAAAAGGAAAAAAAAAAAAAAAGAAATACCTATAGTCATTTATATGCTATGGCCATCTTTTAAAACTTTT
Source organism: Sarcophilus harrisii (assembly GCF_902635505.1). Classification (NCBI taxonomy): domain Eukaryota; kingdom Metazoa; phylum Chordata; class Mammalia; order Dasyuromorphia; family Dasyuridae; genus Sarcophilus; species Sarcophilus harrisii. The sequence continues at coordinate 43,528,622 of NC_045429.1, read as the reverse complement.
TCTCTGGTAAATCTATTTATTTTTAACACACATTGCTCTATGAATCATGTTGGGAGAGAATAATAATATTTCATTACCTTCATATACCACAACTTATTCAGCCATTCCTCAGTTCATGGTCATCTACCCATTTTCCAATTCTTTGCTACAACAAAAAGAGCTGCTACAAACATTTTTGCACATGTGGATTATTTTCCTTCCTTTATGATTTCCTTGAAATACAGATCCCCTCCCCAACCCAGTAATGGCACTTCTGGGCCAAGGGTATGCAGTTTTATAGCTTTTTAGTAGAGTTCCAAATTGCTCTCCAGAATGATTGGACCATTTCACAACTTCACCAACAATGTATTACTGTCCCAGTTTTCCTACATTCCCTCCAACATTTATCATTACCTTTTTCTGTTATCTTAACCAATCTCAGAGGTGTGAAGTGATACTTCAAAGTTGTTCAAATTTGCATTTCTCTAATCAATAGTGATTTAGAGCATTTTTTCATATGACTATAAGATGGCTTTAATTTCATCTGAAAATTATCTGTTCATATTCTTTGACCTTTTATCAATTGTGGAATGACATGTATTTTTTTTATAAATTTGGCACAATTCTTTATATATTTTAGAAATGAGACCTTTATCAGAAATATTGTCTATGAAAATTTTTCCCAGCTTTGTATTTGCCTTTTAATCTTGTATTTGTTGGTTCAATTCGTGCAAAAAGTTTTTAATGTAACCAAATGTGTCCATTTTACCTTTCATAATGTTGTCTAGTTCATCTTTGATAAGTTCCTCTCTTCAGAGATCTGATAGGTAAGTTATTCTTTGTTCTTCTAAGTTACTTATGATATCATCCTTTGTGCCCAAGTCATGTGCCTATTTTGACCTTATTTTGATGTGGGGTGCAAGATGTGGGTCTAAGCCACCTTTCTAACATATTATTTCCCAGTTTTCCCAACAATATTTGTTAAATAATGAGTTCTTATTCCAGAAGCTGGAGTTAAATACTATATTGCTATTGGCTTTGATTATTGTACCATGTGTATCTAATGTGTTCCACTGAATCTGCACTCTCTTTCTTAGCCAGTACTAAGTAGTTTTGATGACTGCTGCTTTATAATATAATTTTAGGTTTGATATTGCTAAGTCATCGTCCTTTGTATTTTTTTCAATAATTCCCTTGCTATTCTTGAGCTTTTGTTCTCACATATAAATTTTGTTATTTTTTCTGGTTCTATAAAATATTTTTTGGCACTTTGATTGGTATGGCATTGAAAAAGTAGATAGATTTAGGCAGAATTGTCCTTGTTATTATATTAACCTGGCATACCCATGGACCATTGATGTTTTTCCAGTTGTTTAGATTTGGCTTTATTTGTGTGAGAAATGTTTTGTAATTATGTTTTTATAGTTCTTGGGTTTATCTTGGCAAGCAAACCCCCCCTCCCAAGTATTTTATTTTGTCTACAGTAATTTTAAATGGAATTTCTTTATCTCTTGCTTATAGGCTTATACTATCCCTATCTTAAACAAAACAAAAAAAAATTGAAGTTACTGAGCATATGAGAAAAATTTAAATATAGAAATGTTATATGATAATACCTCCAAATATCTTGTTTTTAAGAATGGCAAGTGTCTTCAAATTAGTCATTCTGAAAAGAAAAGAAAAAACTATTGAGTATTCAGTGCATGAGTTGATTTAATGAAAAAAAAAAAATAGAGCTCAATAAGGGAAAAAAAATTGCATGTGTTTTTAAACCTGGAGTTAGGAGACAAGATTTAAGTCTATAAAAGCAATAATTAAAATCTAATGCCATATTATTTGAAACAGAACCTGAATATTCATGTTGAGCTAATTGCCATAGACCCTACAAATTCTCTTGGCAACGGCATATTGGGTGAATATTTTCCTAGACTTATTTGTTAATATGATGTAAATTTCTATTAAAAAAAAAACAGCAACAATTCTAACATGAGGGGTCTTCTGTCACAGAAGCCACTAACAATTTAGAAACATATATTTAAGTCATATTTACTGGAAATAAGTGGAAAATTGGCCTTTTGAGAATGCTGAAATTAGAGATGTTTATTTCTTTGTGCCCCAACTAATCAGGAAGAATGGAACTTTTTCTTTTTCTTTTTTCCCTTTTTTTTTTTTTTTTTTTTAATATAGAACAGATGAACATTTGAGTTCAATAGAAGCTGAACATTGCCATGTTCTCTTTTTAAAGATGAGTTTAAATTATAAATTGATCATGGGATAAAATTTTGCATAATCTATCTAGTAGCTATTGTTTATTTCTTCTGGGTAAGTTAAAGTCTTGGAACCCCAGGAGTTAACAGGATATGGAGTTAGAAATGAGAAGTTAATTAATTATAATTACCCCATTCAGGTACCTCTACTTCCCCTTATCCCACTTGTTCTGGACAGAGGAATTGTATAAAATCTTAACAGCACAACACAGTAGGGTGTGTGTTTCAGGGAATTGAACAGTGGTGGCAATGTCATTATGTATGTCCTAACCTTGACAAACAATAGTATGTCAAAGATCTGTATAAACATCCATGAATAAAAGACATAAAGAGCAAATATAATTTTCTCATATTTATTTTTTAAAAGCTCCTATTTTCATATCTGTCAGGTATTGGATCAGGGTTATTTATAAATGTCAAAATGAAAGGAAAAGATGTTTTTGTTCTTGCTTAATTGACATTCTATTAGAGAGTAGAGCTATATTTTTTTCTGCCCAACCTATCAAATTTATTTCAACATTATCTTCATATACAGCTTTCTCCTAACTCAACAATTGTGAAGATACAATGAAATATTTTGCCGTCTTTCATATCTATAAACTCCGAATAATTATTCATCTGACAAAATATTGTGTAATGGGAGGAAGAGAATAAGTTTTTATTAAGTTTTCATTCTAGAAGGTGTAGAGGACTGAAACTATTGAGTCGATGCACTGAGGTCAGGACTGCTGAGCACTTGAGGCTAACTATTGATTGGACAAAACTTTATGGGCATATGCTTGGAAAATGGTCCTTTCCACTATCCGTGCTGGCTTAATGATTGGTGTATACAGAGGACTGTAGGAAGGACTAGGGGGTGGAGTAAGACTAGCCAGGGTCACTCTTTGCGGTGGACGAGGAAGAAGGCGGTCATGGAGATTCTGCTTCCATCCTGTTCAATCTTGCATCTAAGGACCAAGAATAAAGACTGAGGACTTTTGCTTATCCTGACTTGGGCTGATTCTGGGGTGTCCTGGGTGCTAGCTCGGTCGCCACAGAAGGTACTTACTGCTATTATTATTTTCATTTTGTAGTTGAGGAAACTAAGGCTGACAAGGTTTAAGTGACTTTCCAGGTTCCCACAACTCATAAGAATCTGAGTCAGATTCTTCTGCATTCTAACCCAGCAATCTATCAAATTTATAGCTCATAGAAAAAGTGATGCTGAATTTCAAGAGGCAGGGATCTGGGCTTCAAAATCTTACATTTGATACTCTACTTGGAGTAAGTCACTAGTCTCTCTGTGCTGTAATATAATCATCACTAAAAATAAAATAAACAAAAAAAACCCTCTGGGTTAGTCAGATAATATCTTAAATTTTCTTTTAATTTTAATATTTTATGAGATTATTTGTCACAATAAGTAAAATATAGAAACTATAGCATAGCATTTTTGTATCTGTGTCTGTGGGAGAGAGTATAAGGAATTCAGACCTATAATTTCATTAGTTTAGAAGCTATGGTGTGGAATTCCCCTTACTAGTGTAGATTTGACACTGCAGTGATTGAATCACAGTTAATATCTATCAGAAACAAAAATTTAAATACAGATTTTTTTTTAGAAAATTTTATTACTTGCCCTTTGTCACCAATCTATGGTTTTTCTCATAAAATATTGTCCATGTATATCAGGGATTAGATCAGAATATACCTTGTTAAGCTAGGGACTGATTTCATAAAGCCATGAAATGATTCCCATTCTTCATAGGATATGCTTGACATGTATAAAATTATTTCTGGTGGGCCATATATATTCTTAAGCTTATTGTATTAGATTGTAAGCTCCACAAAGACTGAAACCATGTTGAATAAATCTTCCTCAGAATTCTTCTGGTACTTAGTAAATGTTAGTTGAGTACCAGTCAATAAAGAATGAGTGATGGTCATTGGAGGGTTTGAACTTATTATTTTAATGGAATTAAACCCTGTGAAGAGAGAAAATGAATGCCTGTTGGTGACTATTAACACTGGAGATGTTCATCATTAAGAACAAAGTTGTTTTCAGTTTAATTTTAATAAAGCACTGGTACACCAATGGCTTTTTAAGATGCATTAGAATAATGTAGCCCTGAAAGAAGGACATTTTTAGATCTAAATCCACAATATAATAAAAGAAATGTAAATAAATAATCAGGAGGCAAGTACTTTTTCTGTTTATATTGGGTTGGGGTAATTTATCCTTTTTTATATTGAAGATTATATATATATATATATATACATATACATATATACTATATTTTTATATTGAAAACTATTTATCTGTGTATTTCTTTTGATACCTTTAAGGCATATTTTTAAAAGATCATTTGCTCCATTTTACATGAGCTCTAAAATTTGTTCCATTAGACAGCAAACAGAATGCTTTAGATTCTGATCCTGGTGATTACATGTGCATAGACATTTTTATCATGTATGTGAATATTATATGTAATTATGACCATAAGGAAAATGCAGAGGCAGAATGATATAGAGTGAGTAATGGAGAAAGAGAGAGGGAAGACAAAAAGAAAGACAAAGAAAAGGAGAAGGAGAAAAGAAAGGAAGTTAATTAGTGCCACTATGTGCCAGACACTATGTAAAACATTGGAGATATAAGGAAAGGAAACAGACAGCTTCTTCTCTTAAGGGAGTTCACAATCTAAGGCAAAGACAATAGGTAAAGGAACTATTTATGAAATAGTTATGTAGAAGATAAAATGGAAATAATAGAGAAAGAGGAAGAGGAAGAAATTGAAAAAGAGATTGAAGAAATACAAAGGAGGAAGGGATGAGGAAAGGATAGAAATGAGAAAGGTGGAAGGGAAAGAAAAAAGGAAAAAGAAAGGAATAAGGGAAGTAGTGGAAGAAGAAATGAAGGAAGAAGGAAACTCAGGAAATTTAGCTCATAAGATATATATGAATGCCAACTTTTCTTCTTCAAATTGTGTGGGGAGAAATGTATTTTGGTCAATTCCTATATTCAATATAAAGCAAAATTATTTATTCACAATCACCAACATTTGGGCATCCATCTTCCCTAGCCCGATTTTTGTGAATTATATCTATGTTCACCTGAAAGCAAAACTTTTTAAAATAAAACCATATCTAGGTGCATTTGAGATGAAGTTGTCACAGTCATTCCAGTTCATATCCAGTTGATATTAAAAATAGAGGTTTTTACAAGGTAAGCAAGAGGGAAATTACATTTCCTGGATTCAGGTCCCTTACACGATTGTCAAGTGATGTGGGTATCAACATCAAGCAAAGAGTTTGATTTCATGACAATGTGTTTACAAATATATTAAGGGTGGAATTTCTAGGATGTTGAATGGGATTTGAGGTGCATTTCTGGCTTATGATCACAGCCGATGCTTGTCTGCATCCAGGTCTCTTGATAATATGATGGAAATGAGATTGGTGTTTGTTTTTGTTCCTCTTTGGTGAAAACTACCAATAAAAACACCTATTTGGATGGTGTTTTAAGTGCCACGAGAATGCACTAATTAAATATTGCAGAATGAATGTCCCGGAAAGGGTGTCACTCACACAAAAATGCTTCAATACAAAGTCAATTTTGAATACTGAAATGCCCCACATGAAATACCAAATAAATTACTAGAGCTCATCAAAATGAAGGCACACATCACAAACTATTCCACATGTCTCTGTAATGTAGTCTGAAATTAAAATCCAAACTGCTTTGCTCTCCTTTTGTCCTTCTGCTATAAAGTGAGATTTCTTGATGAGAATATCTCCATGGGAAAGTGGTTTAACTCAAGTACAAGTCCTTCCCTGAACCTGACTCCTTCTAGGCCCATTTCATACAGAATACATAACAATTAGTTCAATGACAGTAGCTTAGAAAATTTACTCTGGGGATATGGGGGGAGAAAATTTGAGGCAGTGATGGAACGATTTTTTTTTTAAACAGAGGTGATTCAACCAAATTTTTGGATTTCAAATTGTAATAATAATCATGTTAGAGATAAAGATGTGAATGCCATTATTAAAGGCTAGGATAGCTCCTATTTCTCTTTATTGTTCACTTTGGTTCACTTTTCCTTTGCTAAGCTAGACCTCCAGGGCTTTTATAATGTTTTTATTTTTTATTTTTGTATTCCCCTTTTCATCATATTTGCCCTAACCCATGTTTTCTGTGTCACTTTTCAGAAAGTTGTCTTGCTTTTTTCTGTATGTATGTCTACATTAGCAAGGGAAAATAGAAAACCATGGTCAAGAATGTTGCTGTTCTTTATGGAAGCCCAACAGTTGGAGAATGGTTGAATAAGTTATGGTATATGAATGTTATGGAATATTATTGTCCTATAAGAAATGATTAGCAGGATGATTTCAGAGAGGCCTAGAGAGACTTACATGAACTGATTGATGCTAAGTGAAGTGAGCAGAACTAAGAGAACATGGAACAACAAGATTTCTGCAATGATTAATTCTGATGGACTGGGCTCTTTTCAATAGTTCAGGCCAATTCCAATGGACTTGTGATGAAGAGAGCTATCTGTACCCAGAGAGAAGATGGTGGGAATTGAATGTGGATCACAACATAACATTGTCACTTTTTTTGTTGTTGTTGCTTTCTGTTTTCTTTCTAATTTTTCCCTTTCTTATCTGATTTTTCTTGTGCAACACAATCATAGAAATATATATAAAAGAATTGCACGTTTGACATATATTTTATTACTTGTTGTCTAGATGAAAGGGCAGGAAAGGGAGGGAGAAAAATTTGGAACCTAAGGTTTTGAAAGCATTAATGTTGAAAACTATCTTTGCATATATAATCTATTGATTTTTCTCTGTGTGTGTCTACATTAGTGAGGGAAAATAGAAAACCATGGTCAAGAATGTTGTTCTGTGGATGCCCATCAGTTGGAGAATGGCTGAATAAGTTATGGAATTTGAACTATTATTTTGTATATAAATAAAAAATCTATTTTTTAAATGAAAAAGAACACTGTTGTTGTTTTTAACCTGAGAGTTTATCATTCTCATATTTCTCATTTGATTTTCCTGACCATAGTAAGTGAAGTTCTTCTCCTGCTCAGTTTCCCTCCCCTTGACACTATGTTTCTTAATCTTCCTTTCCCTCTCAAATATATAGCTCCTACCTCATAGGGTTGTTGTGAGGATTATATGAGATATTTTCAAAGAGCCTAATGCAGTGCCCAACAGAGAGTAAATACATCATAAATGCGTATTCCATCCTCCTTTGCTCACTTATTCTAGACATATATGTTGTATTATACAATCAGAAGATAAGCTCTTTGAAGAAAGAGATATTTTTTTTCTTAGCATCTCGCTCAGGACTTGGCCCACAGTAAATAATTAAACAAATGTTTGTAGACTTGAAATTCAATTCAAAACTCTTTCAACAAAAGTTTAAAGTCCTGCATTCAGATCAATTGGATTTAACAATATGAATGTTTATTTTGAGAAACAATGTCTGAATTTATAGCATGATTATTTCTAAGTGTTGCAGGTTTATGCCATGACATCTCCTCCAAGACAATTCAAAATGTATTGTCTCTGTTGTTTATCAAAAAAGAGTGGGAGGACAAACACTGTAGTTCATCTTACTGATAATATTATTTGAGTTGGCAGACATGTTATGGTCACACTAGCTTCAGAGCAGCAGTTTTAAAGTTGGATAGAAGATGTTCTGGTGTAGTTACAAAATGGCAAAGGAAATGGATGTAAAGCTGTAAGGGTAATACCTGATACAATGAACATAATAGTCACTTAATAAGTACTTATTAAATAGTTAATTTATTATTAATTGATCACGTGCATAATGGTCAAAACAATTTTATAAGTCAAAAGACCCAGAGTTTGGGTTGTTTTTTCCTTAAATTCAGCACATTTAAAAATTAAACTTTACTAATGCCTTTTGTTTTTATGTCACGATCATTTCCTAATATACTGACACTCCTATGGAACTCTGTGAGTCTTCCTTAAGAACAAAGAAAAAAACAGTTAAAAACTGTATCCTGAAGCCCCTTCCACTCTAGGATAACTAATTATTAGAATTCCTTTTACTTAAAGCCTACATTTTTCTCTTGAAACTTTTATTCATAACTTAGAGTTTTGACTTTTGAGATCAAGCAGAACAAGTTTAATCAAATGATTCAGTGAATAGTGTTGGATCTGGAGTCTGGAAGACTGAGTTCGAATCTAGCCTCAGATTGTTAATTGCTATGTGACCTTGGCCAAAAAAATTTAACCTTCATTTCTTTAACTATGAGGTGGGATTATTAATAGCGCCTATCTCATGGGTTCTTGTGGGAATAAGAGAAAATTTGTAAAGCACTTAGCAGTGTCTGGCACAAAGTAGCTGCTACATAAATGCTAGGCATTATCAATAATTTCTCTTTATTATGACATTCAAAATTAGCTATATTCTCTTAGAGTCATCTTTAGATAAATAAATCTAGTCTGACTCTTGAAATGATTTATTTTCTTCAGATCCAAATGACCTGCTGGAGGTAATTCATTTACCGAATTATTCAAGACATGTCAAGACAAGCATTTATTACATATGTCTCATGTGACAGGTGCTGTGCAAAACACTAAAGTTATAAAGAAAAATAAATATAACCTCTGCTATCAAGGAAGTCACACTATAAAGGGAACACAACATGTGAACATACAAGATATAGCAGTTATAAAGGGGACACAAGATATGAGCATACAAGATATACCAATGAGGGAAATGGAGAGAGAGGAAGATAAGGAAAGTTCTGCTGTATAAGATAGAGTTTAAGTTGAATCTTGAATGAAATGGGAAATCCAGAGGCAGAGGAAAGGGAAGAAGATATTTCAAGTATAGGGATGACATTGACCACTAAAATAAAAACACACACACAAAAAAACAAAACAAAAAACAAAAACAACAACAACAACAACAACAAAAACAACATGATTTCAGGAGGTAAAGTGTCATGTGTGACATGTAAGATCAGTGTTAATTGATTATAGAATACAAAAAGTGCAAAATGCACTAAATCTGGGAAATTAGTAAAGAATCATCAGGTAAGTTTTTAAAAGCTAAAAAGAGGATTGTAATATTTATTTCTTGGCATAAATCTCTGAAGTTTTTAGATTTTTAGATTTGGGTTGTAACATGTTCAGCCCTGTGTTTTAGGAAGATCATTTAAGCTACCAAAAGAAAAATACCATAAAATGTAGGGGTGGTGGAACTGAGACTAGGATACCTATTGAAATAATGGGATGATGAGGACTTGTATCAGGTTGTTGGCTGAGTCACATAACAGGAAGCATATGATAAGGCAGAAACAATACTCAGGAAGTATTGAGTACTACTCAATACTACTGAGGAAGACTCAATAACATATGTGGATATGTGGGATATAGAGAGTTGAAGATGAGTTAAGGCCTATGGTGTCATAACTTAGGTTGAAAGTCTGGGTGACGAGGAGTCAGGGCCTTTGTTGGGTTCTAGATATATAACCATATAAAAAATGAACCCAAGAATTTAAATAATACAAAAAAGGAGTTTATAATCTATTAGGAAAATTAAAATGACTTATTAGATAACTATGCTTAGATCAGATTGTTCTAGTTCTCTCCCCACATGAATACATTGTCTCTGGTTTCTTGGGGTTCCTAAAATTTAAATACAATCTGTCAGGTTTCTTAATCAAATCAAAATGTACCTGAGAATGTCCCAAACACCTCACAATGGAAAGACAGATCAACATATCTGAGAAATAGAAAAGAATATTTATATTTTAGTCTTTATAATAGAAACTACCTCACTATAGGTCAGATATTCTGTGTGATCACTCAGAAAAGAACTCTTCATCTCAATCCAGTGTGGACACATAGTTCCAAGGTATAATGGTGTTTCAGAAAGCCATATGTCCAAGTCTGGGTAGAAATTGTTGAAGGGGACAATCCAGTGGTGCCACTAGTTTTTTATCACAGGTAATGAAATGCTAGGTCATGAGCCAACACATTTCATTTTAGTGAATAATCTACTTCAGATTGGTGAAGACCGAAGAGTCCCCAAATGGCCACTATCTGCCACCAATGGCTACTATCAGCCAAGCCTGTTCTTAGCTTTATTAATCCACACATCATTTAATCACTCTGTACTCTGGAAAGGACTAGAGCTGGAAATGTTGTCTATAGTTTCTTCTCTTGGGGAAAATGTCAGTGAACCAAGCTGGAATACAAGTTGGCAAGTATCATAAGGTGAGTATGTGTGAGCAGGTATGGAGAAAGAAATGCTTATGAGATCAAACAACTCAATAGCTGTTTATTAGCTGTTATATTTCCACATAAGGCAGAGGGAGAATGGTGATGCCAAAATAATCCTACCCCTAATTTGTGTGCTTTTCTCAATGTCACTTAACATATCATGAAATAATCACTTTTAAAATTTCTGGTTTGTATTTTATTGCTTGTGCAATTGGGACTATGGGGATTGTAAACTGATCACTTTAGTAAAATCACCTGGAAAAAAAAGAAATAAAGAAAACTAATGAAAATAAGCAAAAAGAAGGAATAATAAGGCTAACATTACATTCAGCAAACACTCATTAATTAAGGACAATGGGCTGGTTACTGAGAGGAAAACATAAATATTCATTGGAATTCTTACTTTCCTACAGACTATACTGCCTGGTTTTCTTTGGGTAAGATGCATGCAGGGGTCCTCAAACTTTTTAAATAGGGGGCCAGTTCACTGTCCCTCAGACTGTTGGAGGGCTGGACTATAGTAAAAACAAAAACTTTGTTTTGTGGGCTTTTAAATAAAGAAACTTCATAGCTCTGCGTGAGGGGGATAAACGTGCTCAGCTGCCGCATCTTGCCCGCAGGCCATTATTTGAGGACCCCCGACTCTTAGAGCTTCTATAGGCATGAGTTTACTTGTATGGAGAATGAAGGGGGTTGGCTTTGCTAGTCTCTAATATCCTTTCTCTTCTTTTTAAATTAAATTAATTTTATTCTGAACTTAAGAAATAAAACAAACATTTCCATAAAAGTAAAAAAGAGAGAAAAAAAATATGGCATGCGAAATTACTAACCTATTATGTACAACTTGCTCCTTTTTTACATAATAAAGTTATCAAGTACCTTTTTTTTTCTTCCCTCCTGCTCACTCTTTAGATGACTACCATTAGACACAAATATGTATAGATATGTTATACAAACACATATATAGCATTCAATACACCTTTCTATTTATTGATTCTTTCTCTGGATACAGAAGGGTCTTCTTTTACATGTCCTTTGTAGTTAATTTGGGTACTTGTAATAGTCAAAAAGACTTAGTCACTCAAAGTTGTTCTTAAAACAATTTTTTTATTTAATTTATTTTTTTGTTATTATTATTATTATTATTTAAAACAATATTGTTGTTACTGTACATAATATTTTTTTTAAATCCTATGATCTTAAGACTAGGCTTTCAGGGAACTAAGATACAAATAACTATAAAAAGATAACATGATAAGGATCTATGAAATGTCCAATGTGTTCTGAGAGGTTTAAGGATGGAATCATTTTTATACAGATTTTTCCCAATGAGTTAGATTTGTACTTTTTTAATGATGAGTATCTTGATTAATAGAATAATTTTAGAACTAGAATGAACTTCTGGATTCTCTACTACATATGTTTTTTAGAGTTCAAGAAGCTAAGTGAATTTTGACTCCTCCCTCGGATTTATGCTGGCTCTATGACTCTCAGAAAGATAGAATGAGCTGCAGAATGCATACCTTTTTTTCAGTGGCAAATGGAATTCTCTTTACCAAAGAAATAGTAGATTCTATCCCCAAATTTGATGCATGTGTCATCATGTGCTAAATTTTAAGTCCATGTGGGCAGGACCTACATTTAAATAATTATTGTATTTTGAGCTGTACTCATAACAGTGCACATCATAAGCAGTTAATGAAAATCAAAGAATGAAAAAAACAACTAATGATAGATAACAGAAGCAATAAATCTACAAAAACAAACATTGTGTTTTGAAAGTATATCTCTGGTCGTAACTCACAGAAGACCTAGAGTTTCTTACAGGGTAATGATTAGGCCAGTGGTATTATCAAATAAGCTTTCACATTCAGAGAAGAGATTTTTTTTTTTTTTTTTAACGTGACATCCTTCATTCTGTTGGGCTTTGGCAGAAGTTCCTATTAACAGACTGGGAGAACATCAGGAATGTTGGTTTCTAGAATTTTTTTTTTTAACGTTATCTGTTATGGGCCACAACTCTGAACTTGAAACAAGGATTCTTACAAGGTTTCCCCTGAATTGATAAAGAAGCACAAACCCTTGGACTCATTCATTCCATCTTCATCAGCCTCGTGGTAGCTGGCCTATCCTCCTGCTCCCCCCCACTGAGACCAAGACCAGTCTGAAAAGCTCTCAAGAAAGCTAGCTGGGCCCAGACAAGAAAACTAGATTGTGAAGGAGACAAGAAAGAACTTGCACTTTGGACTTTAACTCCTGGCTATTCTTGTGGTGATTACTCTACTGAAATGAAGGCTGCTCCAAGACCCCCAGAAAACCTACAAGAATATTATAGTTTTCCTTCTTCATACTAGAACTAATTATTGGACAACATAGACATTCTTTTAAGGCTCAGTTCAACCTCTACCTTTCAAGATAGGTATCCTCATTTACCTAGTTAGTATATTGTAGAATTTGATAGGTGGACGACCCTCAATTAGAAGGCCTTCTAATCCAACCCATATCCCAAAAAAAAATTCCAATTATAACATATCCAATAAAATATTTTCTAGCATCTACTTGTAGAAATTAATAGAGAGATGAATTCTTTACTTTTCAAGACAGTCTACTTTGCATTTAAATATCTCTAGACATAACTAAGATGAATAAAGGGGGTAGAATCATGCTATATGCAGTCTATAGAATGTGATTCCACATTGAGGGGCAGAATGAGGAGATGAGGGGTAAATTAGATTCAATTTATGAAGAAGAGAAACATTCTTCATTCCTATTTTAAGGAGAAAACATGTGATACTGGACTTTCTTGGGTACCAAGAAAAGGAGAAATGGACTTTGCAGAGCAAACACATTAGGAAAAGTTGGCTCCTCAAAAAGTTCGTGATTTCAATTTTGCCTTTCTAGAGACTTCAAGGAATATTTCCTTGAATGAGCAAGACCCATTAGAAACTGTTACAATAGTTAAGGAATAAAGTGACAGGGATCTCTATTAGGGTGGTTGTATTGTCAGACTAGAGAAGGAGATATTTTTAGGGGATATTACAAAAGTACCACTAGAATTTGATCATTGCTTGGATATGGGTGGATGATACAGAGTATCATCATCAATAGGAGTTGAGCATGGTACTCAGGTTGCAAACCTAGGGAACTGGGATAATGGTAATACCCTTGAGCATAATAGAGAAGTTAGAAGAGATTGGTTAGGGAATAATTCCATTTAAAGAGACATTCACTCTGCTGCAGTTTCTGGTATATTGAGCTTCTTCAATTTCTGTTTGTTATCTCCTTAAATAAATGAGCTTATATAATATTGATTACTTATGATGGTCTTTTGTACAGCCTGCATTTGGAGGGAAGGAATCAAGCTTCTGAGTTCAATCTTGGCTTACATTTCACTTAACAGATACAGATCAGAGAAATTAGAGGTTTCAGCCTTTCTCCAAAGCATATTCTCCAAGAGCAGCAATATTTTCAGCAAGCAAAATACACAATTCTAGTACACTGCCCTTTATTTTAGAGGATAACTAATAGGCTACCCTCAAGTTCTCTATTTCCCTTCAAGACAGGAGTCATGATCTTGTTTGAAGAAGAGCCAGCAAGATTTCAGAAAGTTATTCATAACTTCCTTCAAATCTCCTGCCTATACATTTAGGTATCTCATATTGATATATATATATATATATATAAATCTTACATAGATAGCATATACCTTAGAGTCTTGTTAAGACATTTTCCCTCTGACATCATACCTAAACTAGCTTCTTTGCAGTATTGTTCATATTTCTAAATCCTGGGGTCACATGTAACAAATTTAATATTTCCTTCATGTGAGAAACTTTCAGGTACTTGAAGACACATATCATGTCCCTTCTGAGATTTCTCTTCTGGCTATATGTAACCAAATCTTAAATGCATCCACATTATGGTTAGTGCCTTAAAAAAAAAAAAAAAAAAAACTAGAAGGTATTTATCTTGTATTTATTTTATATTAATATCCTTGCCCATCTCATTCCACACTGGTAGAATGAAAAAAAAAAAATGGGAGAAATAACAGTTTCAATTTTGGATTTGTATGCTCAGCAACAGACAGTATCTGATATATGCCAAATACTTGAACAATTAAATTAAACAGACAGAAACTTGTTGAATGATTGGATTGAATTTTGTCTAGTAAGAAGCTGGATAATCCACTTTTGGCAGTATCCATTTGCATTCTTTGACATAATCAGTCTATTTGGGTAGGGTGTGTCTGCCCCAAGAGTAAGTATCCTGGAGCACATAAAGTGTTTTCCATTTCTTCTGAATCTATCACAATGAAAATTAAAGAACTGGCTACAATCACTTCTCCTTTCAACCCATTGATTTGTTTATTAATTAGATGAGGGACTACGTCCTGGTTAAGATCTGATAACAATCACAACTGGGTATGTTTTGACTGCTAAAGTGATAAATTATACTTCTGTTTACTCTTGTTCTCAATGTTAGTTGTATATGTGTGTGTGTTTTATTCTTTGATGTTTAAAAAAAAATCAGCCTGTAGAGAACAGTTATTTAAATGAAAAGTGTTAAACTAAGTTCATAAAAAAATTTTTCTCTCTCCCTCTCATCTTATTTGAATTTTTGAACCACTTCCATGTCTGAAGAAGTATCTTTAGTAGGACTACTAAAATAAAAAGTAAAAAAAAATAAATAAATAAAGATATTAAAAGTAGCTGTAAAATAACACAGTATTAAAAAGAGATTAGGTTTTGGCAAGCAGTTGAACCAAATTTATTAAACAAATTGGTAGTCATTGCCATGAATTTATATCTTTGCATGATTGAAATTTATATCTTTGTATGATTCAAATTTTCATCCATCCAATATGGGCCAATCTCATATCAATTAGTCAACTAGTACTTAAGTGCCTTCTGTGTGTAAGGTTACTTACTATGTACTAAGTATTTAAAAAAGGCAAATTATAGTCCCTCCTTTCAAGGAAGTCATGTTCTGTTGGGTACATGTAAATGACTATAGACAAAATAGATGTATACAGTGTAAAATGTGGGAAATTTCAGGGAGAAGGCAATGAAATTAAGGAGAACTGAGAAAGGCTTCTTTCAGTATATGGCACTTTAATTGAGACTTGAAGGAAGCCAAGGAAAGTAAGAGGCATGAAAGAGGGAGGTTTAGGAACAACTATTGAAAACACAGTTGTGAGATAGTCTTTTAAAAATAATATTCCTCCCATTACATATATTTTCTTTAATGTTTGTTATTTTTAAGTTTTGAGTTCAAATTCTATTCTTTCCTTACTGTATTCCCACCTACTTGAGATAATAAGCAATCTGACACAGGTTATACATGTGTAATCACATAAAATATTTCCATATAGGTCATTTTGTACAATAAGAGAAAAGAACAAATGAATGAAAGAACTAAAGAAAGAAAGAATGGATGGATGAGAGAGCGAGAGAGAAAAAAAGAGAGGGGAGAGAGAGAGTGTGTTTTTAATTTTAGTCTTTATTCTTTAGTCTATATTCAGACATGAGTTCTTATTCTGGAAGCAGATAACTTTTTTATTATACCTCCTTTGTATTTGTCTTGGGATCATTGTATTACTGCAAATAGCCTAGTCATTCACAATTTTTTAATAATATAATATTTCAGTTAATAATATAATATTTCAGTACAATGTTCTCCTGGTCCTGCTCACTTCACTTTTTATCAATTCATGTACATCTTTCCATATTTTTCTGAAATTATCTTTATAGCACAATAATATTCCATTACAATAACATACATCAACTTATTCAACTATTCTGAAATGGATGGGCATCCCTTCAATTTCCAAATTTCCAATTTTTAGTTATTACCAAAAAAAAGCTGCTATAAATATTTTTGTGCAGATAGGTCTTACTTCCCCACCCCCAAGATTTTTAAAAACCTCTTTGGGATATAGATCTAGCAGTGATATTGCTAGATCAAAGAAAATGTATACTTTTATAGCCTTTTGGGCTCCAGATTGCTCATAAGAATAATCATATCAATTTATTACTCCATCAATAATGCATTAGGTTCCCAATTTTCTCACATTCCTTCCAACATTTATCATTTTTCTTTTTTCACATATGAGCCAATCTGATAAATGTGAAGTAGTACCTAAGAGTTGTTTTAATTCACATTTCTCTAATCAACAATGCTTTACACCATTTTTTCTTATGATTTTCCATACTTTTGATTTCTTCATCTGAAAATATCCTTTTAATATACTTTGACCATTTATCAATTGTGGAATTGGTTCTTATTCTTATAAATTTGGTTCAGTGTAGAGTTCCTTTTTTAAGAAAGAGCAAAAAGTCAATGTCAATGAATTAAGAATATATAACGGAGAATAAAGTGAAAGAAGACAATAAAGATAGAAAGGGGCACGGTTATGAAGAGCTTTGAAAGAGTATTTTAATCTGATCTTGGAAGTAATAGGAAACTATTGCAACTTATTGAGTAGGAGGCGATAGGATCAGATAGTTTTAGGAAAATCGGTTTAACAAGTGAATAAAAACTAAATTAGAATGAAAAGAGACTTGAAGCAGTGAGACCATCGCAGACTCCTGAAACAGTCCAGGAGTAAAGTGATGGGAAGCTCTAAGAGAATGAAAGCATTGTTAGAGGAGAGAAAGGATATATATAGTATGTTACAAAAATACCACTTGAATTTTATATGAGTTTTTTGGATATGGATGAGTTTGTAGACACAAAATGAGCTCAGTTCTGACATAAATTAAAGATGATTATGCACATCAAATTTGAAATGTCCATAGGCGATGCACGGCTGGACAAGTAAATCTGAGAATTGAATAAGGTCACAAGATTTGGTAATTAAAAGATGATTGGTAACTTTGGATAGAAATATTTCAATTGAATGATGTGATCAGAAGCCAAAGTGAAAAGAGTAAAGAAAAGAGTGAGAGGAAAGAAAATGGAATTACCTGTAAAATACAGCCTTCCCTATGACTTAGGTTACAAAAGAAATGAGAAATATAGAATGATTTCTACTAGGAATGGATGGATTGTGAGAGTTGGTTTTTGTTTTTGTTTTTTTTTAATGGGTGAGATAAACCTGTTTGTAAACTGTAAAAAATAAAAAGATTGAATATTAATGAAGCAGTAAGGGTGATAAAGTGGGAAATCTACTAGAGAAGAAGGAATAAAATGGCATCAATTATACATGTAGAGGGGTTTGTCCTGATCTCCTCTTCATATAAAACAGGGGTAAGGAAAGAGATTGGTAGAAGGCATCTGCATTATAAGATGAGGAACATCGAAGAATAGGGAGCTCTTTGCAAATGACCCCATTTTTTTTTCAGTGAATTATAAGGTAATGTTCTTAGCTAAGAGAGTAGGAGAAAGAATAACTATGGGAGGTTTGAAGAGGGATGGAAAGATTTGTAAAAGTGCTGTGGAAAATATGATAGTAGCTCTCTTAATGTTGCCTAAAAAGATTACCTAGCTGTAGTGAAAACCCAAATGACATTATGTAATAAACTTTAAAGGACCTGATTAGCAATTTTTTTCTTATTATTTTCTTTATGTTTATTCAGCAACATGTGAGTGGGGATGAAAACATCAAATAGTGAAAATAATACAAGCCTATGATTGATTGGATGATAAATATGAATGGAAAGAAAGGTTAGTAGGTGATAGTGATAGAGGAGGTGGCATTGGACAGCAAAGAGTGAATAAAGACCCCCTACCTTGATCAGTGAATCAGGAGAATGAAAGAAAATATAACTGGTACAGGAAAAAGTAGTCAGAGGAACTGTCGCAAGCAACTTTGGTAAATATTTACAATTCTAATAATGATTATTCTTTCTGAATGAGTGCAGAAATATGGAGTGTAATCTCTTTCAAAATTTCTAAATGTTTTGTAATTTCTGGTGTGCAGTATGGAAATCTGTCTTCTGCTTCCTTAAAGGCACTTTTGTTGTCTGTAAAACCACAATAATAACAAATCCTTTTTTAAGGAGCAAATATATGTCACTCTTCACATTTTAATATTCATTGATTTCCCCAGAGTCATAGAGCTTGAAAGGGTCACAGGTAAAATTTGAATGCAGGTCTCTTCTCAGTCTAAGTCCAGAGTTCTTTCATTTGACTTTGAACAAAGAGAGAACTGTTTTTGGATAACATTTCTGACATATATTAACAATGTGGTCACCAATTATAACAAGGAGGAAAGTCGATTTCCCTACAACACAAATTATAAATTGCAAAACATTTAAAACTGTTAGAAATAATCAATATACAGGTTACTGCCAGACACATTCAGAGAAAAAAAAAACACACACATACAAGAATAAATTATAACATTCACTGTCCTACCTTCCTTCATATGGAAATGTTACAATGAAATCCATCCAAAAGTGGAATCTCCTCTAGTTCTCTTCTTAACAGCTTTAATGTTCTGGTTAAGAAAATTAGGGGCAGCAAAGCTGTGTGAATTCTTTCACTCTCC
Organism: Sarcophilus harrisii; assembly: GCF_902635505.1. Lineage (NCBI taxonomy): Eukaryota > Metazoa > Chordata > Mammalia > Dasyuromorphia > Dasyuridae > Sarcophilus > Sarcophilus harrisii. The sequence goes on along the minus strand of NC_045429.1, from coordinate 43,509,632 downwards.
ACCTAGTGAAATTTTTTGTTTATCTTTCATGCTCGTCATAAGCAACAGGGGTTATAATGTCTACTCTGCAGTTAGAATAACATAAAGATCATTTTCTGTCATAGAAGCCAATTAATATGATGAGGCATCAAGGGGGTAGCATGAAGCTTGATCTTTATGAATTTGAAGTGGCATGTTCAGTTTAGACAGATTAATTAAAACACCCAGGTACATGTTGTTATCATATCGAATTCACATCCCTTTTTGAATTAAGGTTGCATAGATTGATAAAATGGGATATTAATGCAGTGAGGTGCTAATTAAATGTAAATAAAGGCCATTATAAACTTTTCATCTGAGCTCAACTGGTGTCATTTTATGAAATAAAAATGGTGTCAATCAGCAGTCTGGGTGGATGACTTCTCTTTATTTTCTGCTAAAGGGACTCTAAAATATCATTATTGTTGAGGTCATTTGAATTAAATATTAATAATAGCTCAGCTGACCATTTGCTCTGACTACAAGATGTGGGCTACATGTAACCATTCATTCCAAAGAAACAGTGGATATGTTTTTCCAACAAAATAATTGTAGTATCTTCCAGGCTAAACTTTCCAGTTCACAGGGAAACTCTCTAAAATTTTATCATCTTCCATGTGACCAAGTCCTATCTACAATTTTGATATTTACCTACATAATAATGAGAAATTTTCTTTGACTCTGCTTCCTAATAAGAAAACTCATCTCCCACCTCCCAAACCCACCCTCCTGGAAATGCTTCCCAGTTGCAAACCAAGGAAGGGTATAATCTCTGGAGAAATCTAATTGCTAGTGATCCTAATGCTACTTGAGATCTTTGTGGTGGTCATAAGCTGTGTATTACCAATGATGACTTAAGGAAAAAAAAAAAAAAGAATTCACCTAGTAGATGTGCTGGGAATTGTTGATTGCGAAAGTAGATAGCCAGACATTTAGACAGAATGATATGCAGTAGAAGAATATGTTTTGGCAACAATAGTTAACTTAGGTGAAATAGCCTTATAATTTTAAAGCTATTTTTCAAACTAAGCATTTCCTTTTTCACACTGAGGTATTAAAAAGTCATGAGGAACATCTTAGTAATCTTAGGTAAATCTACTATGGAGGATTCAAGTTAAAATATGAAGAATCCAAAAATAACATTAAGTATTGAAGGATTGTCATCTTTATTCATATTAGAGAAATTAAATCAATAAATATGATCATGGAGCTAATGAAATATTAAAACATAACATTAATCTCATTTTGTTACTTTTATCTCCATTGCTTTTCAGACATCTGAAGTGTGTAGAGCTCCTTCCCTCTCTTTCTCTGAGTCTCTCTCTCTTTCTCTCTAGATAGATAGATATTGATATTTATCTATTTATATCTATATATGTAAATTACTTAATTTTTCATTTAATGGGAAGAAATAGACAGCAACACTATAGTAGTGTGCACCTCAATTTCCCCTTCTCAAAATTAGATAAATTTAACCACAAAACATGCAAGAAATAATTTAAGGAGATCACTAGAATTTTAGGAAAGTTAGATATGATAATGCTCTAAAGACAATTGAAAGAAATGTGACCAAGCAGAATTCAGGAAAAAAAAAAAAACAAACCAACTTGGACTTACATGAACTGATGTTGAGTGAACTGAGCAGATCCTGGAGAAAACTGTACAGAGATACAGCAATACTGATTCAAGATGATTTTAAAAGACTCATAATGGCAAATGCTAGCAACATTCAGAGAAAGAAGTATGGAGACTAAATTCAGATTGAAACATACTATTTTTTTTTCTTTATTTTCTTATAGTTTCCCCCTTTTATTCTGATTTTTCTTTGACAACATGACTAATGTGGAAATGTGTTTAACATGATTAAACATATATAACATATCAAATTGCTTGTTGTCTTGGGGAGAGGGGAGGCAAGGGAGTGAGAAAAATTTGGAACTCAAAAATCAATGATGAAAACTATTTTTACATATAATTGGAAAAAATACTATACATATATTATAATGTGTGTATACACACACACAAAGAGAGAGAGAGAGAGAGAGAGAGAGAGAGAGAACATGAGCAAGCTCTATCTATAAATGCATGCATGTGCACATGTCTATGTATCTATCATCTATCCATTCATTCTTCCATCTATCCCTCAGTTCATCCATTCATCCCTACACTTATATATGAACCTAACATCTATCCATCCAAACCATCCATCTATCCATACATAGATGGATATCCATACATGGTTTTCTAAGTCAATATGTGTTCTACAGGGATCCTTGTAAATGGTTCAGTGACCTCTGTTTCTATAGGAATTTGACAACACTAGCATAGAATCTATTAAAATATAATGGGCAATAGCACTGACATCTATAAAGACTTTGGCAGACTAGAATGTTTGGCTGAAAAATCAAATGATAATATGGATAAATACAAAATCTTACACTTGGGGCAAAAAAAATCAACTTTATGGACATAGTATCTAATGACAACAGTATGTACCAAAAAAACTAGAGGTTTAGTAGACTATTAGCTCAGAGTCAATATGGTAATACTAGCAGCCAAAAAGACTAATGAAAATTAAAGCTGCATTAAATGAAGTCAATTCATCAAAAATTTATTAAGCAAACCAAAATGCAGTTTGACAGAAACTAAGAATAGATCAACATCTCACATTGTATCAAGATGAAGTCAAAACATGTACATGATTTAGACAAAAAGAGTGATACCAAAAGCAAATTAGGGGAACATAGAATGGTTTATGGAACAGGATAAGGGAAGAATTTATTACCAAAGACGAGATATAGAATATTATAATATATAAAATGAATGAGTTTGATTATATTAAATAAAATGATTGTGTACAAACAAAACCAATGCAGCCAAGATTAGAACAAAAGTAAAAAAAAAAAAAAAAAACTGAAGGAAATTTTATAGCAAGTGTCTTCAAAAAGACTTCATTTCTCAAATATTCTGAGAATTGAGTAAAGTTTATCAGAATACAAATAATTCTCCAACTGATAAATAGTCAAGTGATATGAAAGGGAAGTTTTCACATGAATTAATTCAAGCTATCAATGTTATATAGAAAAATGCTCTAAACTACTATTAATTAGAGAATTTCAATTTAAACAACTCTGAGATATAACCTCATATCTATCAGACTGATATGACAGAAGAGGAAAATGATAATGGAGGGGATTTGTTTCAGGTCTATATCCTAAAGAGATAAAAAGAAATTAATTTACACACACAAAAAAAGATAGATTTTCACAAAATAATGAAAAGCAAAGTAAGCAGAAGTGAAAGAATGTCGTATACAGTAATAAACATTTGGGAACAACTTGGAGTGATCAAGTAATTTACTACAAAGGATCTATGAGGAAAATATTATCTGCATCCAGAGAAAGAAATGGTAAATAGAAATATGTATAGAATGATTTTATATATTTGTATCTAATGGTAGCCCATCTCCAGGGTAGATTGAAGGAGGTAAGCAAAAAAAAAAAAAAAAAAAAGGAATAAAGAAAGCTACATGAAACTTTATTATATAATTAAAAGGAATCATAAGATATATGCAGTTTCTAATGCAATCATGTTCCTTCTATTATGATATGGAATTGTTTGTTTTATTTCTTAAGTTTCAAATAAATTAAATTAAATTTAAAATATATAGCAGCTTTTTTGTTGTTGGGAAAAATACAAATTGAGGGGATGTCTATCAATTGAAGATTGGTTAAACAAATTGTAATGTATGATTGTGATAGAAAACTATTGCACTATGTAAAATGATGAGTGGGATGCTTTCAGAAAAACCTGTAAAGACTCACATGCACTGATGTAGACTGAAGTGATCAGAGCCAGGAGAACAATGTACATAGTAACAGCAATATTGTATGACAATCAACTGCAAATGACTTAACTATTCTCAACCATACAATAATTTCAGATAATTCTGAAGGATCATCATGAAAAAATACTATCTACCTTCAAAGAAAAAAATAAACAAATAAACAAAGAATGGAGTGTGACTGATAAAATCATACTTTTTTTCTTATATTTTGGAGGAAGTCTAATATAAAGATATTAGATTTCATGACTAATATGGAGATATATTTATCATGATCGGACATCTCTATCCTATATCAGATTCTTTGCCATCTAGGGCATAGGAGAAAGGAGGGAGGGAGGACTGGAGATAATTAGGCATTTATTTTTTTTAAGTTAAAAATTGTTTTTACATGTAATTGAAAAGTATTCAAAATAGAAAATGATTTCTTGAATATCTACTATGTGTTGGGCACTGTGCTAAAAATTAGAAAAACAAAGAGGATCAAAATCAAAACCTTGTATTCTAGTGGAAGATTTTACTTCCAGGAATAAAGTAATAGTTGTTCTCATTCCTTATTAGACTGAATTATATATATGATATTGAGTTTTGTGCAACACACTTTTAAGGGAAAATATATTGATAAATGGCAAGCATCCAAAGGAATTCAATCAGAAACATGAAACCTTCAAATCATGTGAGTCCATATGAAGATTGATTGAAGAAAATACAAATATTTAATCTGTAGAAAAAAGACTCAGGGCAGATATGCTGGCTGTGTTTAACTATTTGAATGTTTGTCATGTGGAAAAGTGATTTTATTTTATTTGTTTAACTCCATAATACAGGACCAAAACCAAGGCTGGGGCATTGCAACAACAACAACAACAAAAAGTAATCTAGGCTTAATTTCAAGGTGAGGTTGGGGGGGAAGCAATAACAACAAAAACAAATTCCTAACAATAAGATCTGTCCAAATAAACAATATGTTGATTTGGAAGATGGTATTTGCTCCTTTAATAAATTTCCAAAATCCACGATTAGATAACATGCTATAGTAGACATTTATTCTTGGTTACATTTTGTCATAGAACACTTTTAGCTTCCCCTTTAACACTAAAACCCTTTGCTTCTTTGAAATTATTATTCTATTCTAACTCAATAGATATTTGGCACAATGAATTTGTGTTGTTACATAAATATTTCTGCATATGGATTTTATTTTTAACAACTAAGTGACAGTGACTATAGCTACTAACTGGGGATTCTCATACCCACTGGTGAAGTTTGTCTTGCTGGAAAGAAAAATTAAGCTTTATACTCTTTAAACTTTTCAGAAAACCATCAACATTCTATTCCTTAAATCTACCTTTCTCTTCAGAGTAGCACTTATGTATTACTAAAGGGATAGGTTTATACATCAACCCAAACAAAATTTGTCTCTGAACCCCCTATCACAAGTAAAATTCTGCATCCTTTATTTGAAGTCCCTTTAACTAGTATTTCCCTACTTTCTTCTTCCCAGTTATGTTTTTCCCCTGAAAACCATCCTGTAATTATTTTATATAAACATAGATCTTTAGATGTTGTCTCTCCTAATAAAATGTAAATTCCTTATGAGCAGGGGCAATTTTATTTTTTGTCTTTGTAACTTTGGTGTTTAGCACAGTACCTGGCATACAGAAGATATTTAATAAATGCTTGATTAATTTGATGGGTTGCTCTATTTCAGTGAGTGTCCTAAATTTTTTTAGTCCTAAAAATTTTAGTATACTAGCTTCACCTTTGCAATGATAGAGAGAGTCTTCTCAGCCAAGATTTCCTTATGCCAAGGAAATACAATCGCAGGCCTTATCCTTATTCCTCTAAATTCATTGTGACCCAGTGTTGCATCAGTGTTACATCATTAATCTGAGATGGGATTTGAATCTATATTTTTCATTTTGCTTTAAGTCTAAGCTTTCTGTACAACTAAAAAACAATTAGAAGACAATATAAAAGCAATTGTTTTGTTTTGTTTGACAAACTATCACAAAGTTTCTAAGAAAATGATAGCCTTACACATTTTTTCATTGTTAAAGACAGAAATTATCCATTTGGTATTTTTTTTCTTTGGCTGCAGCAATAATTATCTATATATAATTTCTCCATAGGTCTCAGAACTGACATAATAACATCATGTCTTATGTATGTCTAGTTATTGAAGCTATAAATTTAAAGAGAAACAAAAATCTAGTCCTGTTTGAAATAATAATTTCAAGTCAAATTTATGTTAAATTAACCTATTACTTGAGAGGTTATAAATGACATTATTTTTATCATTAGCATTGTGTGGCTTCTTTGTGTTTACCATACTAAATGTTCCAGAATCCTTGAAGATATAAAATGTTATTTCTTTTAAGCCCTTTAACATTTGTTCCTTAAGGAAACAAACAACTTCAATTTCTAACAGGACAGTAATTTTTTGTTGTTGTTCTTTGAAATCCTCAGCCAAGTATAACTATTTCAGAAAAATCTTTAAATACATGATCAAAAATTTTGGCCCAGTTTTCAGATGTGAGTGAGAGGGTTAGACACACCATCATGTTCCTTCAACTCACCCCCATGCCTTCCTCTCTCCCAAATAAAAGTCCCTAAGGTCAAATCCAAATAGCCTTGCCAGATGAGGAAATTCCTGACAGAATAGCCAATCCTCACTCAGGGAGTTTTTAAAATAGGTGGTAAGATTTCATTTGATCTTAGAAAAATAATAATAAAAAAGGAATATTTGCTGCACTTGGAGAAGTAGGGGATTCCAACCTGAGCCACGTATGTTGTAAAAAACCTTTCTCTCCAAAAAGTGGCTATTGATCAAGAGCAACATGAAATATTAGTTTTAACTGATGTGCTAAAATACAAATGTAGATAAAATGTAAATATTTTCCTATATTTGAGAGGAAGCTGATTTTAGTAGAGTATAAGCTTCTTGATGGCAAGAACTATCTCACTTCATATTTGCATGCCCATCACATAGTACAGTTCCTAGCATATAGTAAATACTTAATAAATATCTGTTGATTAATTGGGTACAGATAATGAAAGCTTCCTAGAAAAAGATAACTGATATCAATATTATAATGTTTATTAGAGATGTGTGAATCCTTAAAAAGGCAGTATAACTACCTCAATTATGGAAGGAGATGAGGGAACAAAGAACAACAGAAGGGAAACATGGTAATGGGGGATGGAGCCAAGATAATGACCTAGTTGAACCCTCCCAACATTTACCTCCAAAAAGCTTTAAAATAATTCCTAAAATAAATTTTTAATTAGCAGAGACAACAAAACATTGGAGGGAGACATTTTTTTCCAACTTAAGGCAACTCAAGGGGTCTGTTGGAGAGGTCTGTAATAAGTAGGGAGGTAGGGATGGAGAAGCCTATTGGAGCACCAGTGGTGGACTTTAGAAGCAACTGTGATTGAAGCAGCAGCTAAAAGAATGTTCAGCCCAGAGATGTTAAGAGGCTATGACAACTAGTGAGAAAGATGGCAGAGGACCCTTTCCAGGCAGTGGATGTAGCTGGCATTGACTGACAGCTCAGTAGACAGGTGAAAGGAAAAAAGGAAAAATAGAGCATAGGATATATGTGTTTAGTCTGCATAACTGCATAGACACAAATATACTGATGGTTTTAGAAAGAGTTTAGAATCTTGACATGGTTGGATAGTTTAATTGTAACAGTAGCAGAGACATGCAGTTTAATGTAGGAAGGTGACATAATACTGTAGGATCATTCATATGAATCTGGAAAGGTTTTCAGTTGTTATCTATGCATTCAACGCAATGTCCAAAGCTGAGGTAGAACAAAGTAGGAATCAATTCTGTGCTGCTTGTGATAATTTTGGACTAACAATCGACACCGAGAAGACACAGGTACTTTATCAGCCAACATCACACCATCCAATGCAGAACCATTGGTTATAGCAAATGCTGAAATTGTGAATACTGTGGATAAGTTCATTTACCTTGGCAGTATACTTTCCCAGGATGTCCACATTGATAATGAGACTGACTCAAGCATTTCCAGAGCTAACTCAGTGTTTGTGAGGCTCTGAAGGAAAGTGTGAAAGAGAAACTGACTACCAAACTAAAGTTCTACAAAGTCTTTATGCTAATCTTACCAGTGGATGGCTGGAGAGTATATCAGTGCCATGCCAGGAAACTGAATCACTTCCATTTGAATTGCTTTGGAAAGATTTTTGAAGATGGCTTGGCAAGATAAGGTACCTGACACTGAGGTCCTTTCTCAAGTTGAACTACAAAGCATTTAAACTCTGATTCAATAAGTGCAACTTTGACGGTATGGCCATGTTGTGAGAATTTTCAAATGTATGTTTGCCTAAAAGACTATTTTATAGAGAACTCACATAAGGTAAGAACTCTCACAGAAAGGTTAGAAGAAGCATTGCAAGGACTCTCTCAAGGTCTCTCTGAAGATCTTTGGAATTGATTTGTACCAGGGAAGACACTGACATAGGACTGTACAGTATGGTGTGCCCACATCAAATAAGGTGATGTACTTTGTAAGAGTGAAGCAGAATCACAATAACTCAAGAGAACTATGAGAAATCCAAATTTAGGCATCTGCCCTCGAAATGCTGTTATGGACTATTAGTACCCAACCTGTGATGGAGCCATCCAAGATCATATTGGTCTGATCAGTCACAGTTTGACAAACTTAATTCCAACATTATGATATTTTGCTTCTCTCTGAGAATGAAGGACAAGAACCAATCAACATAACCATCTACTTCAAAAAGTTATAGAATGACTAAATCATTTTATTGATTACTATATCATCTATATGTTTATCTATCTATATTCATTCATTCATTTATTATATCCATCTGTCTTTATAGAGGGGGACTTCTAAGGTCTCCTCCATATAGAGAGTTTGTGATCTCTCTATGGAGGGAACTTTTAACTTTAGGTGCTCTTTATATAGATATAGAACAGAGATACATACATATATACATATATACATGGAAAGCTCATGTCATGTTCTAAGTATTGCTCATTCCACATAAGGACTATAAAACAAAATGGATTTTACACATTTTTTATATATTTCAGGATAACTTCTTAGGGAAGATATACTGTTTAGTTCTACCAAGATAGTGGTGTAGAAGTATCATTAGAGTCTCAATATCATACATATTTTAAAAAATATGTATCATAAACAATTATATTATATATTAATACATTTGCATATTAATTATAATATTACTAATGCATAATATATTCTATAACATTAATACATAATCATATACTATTAATATATTTATCATTAGATAATATTAATATATTATATTATTTTACATACTATTTACATTCTATAGTACAAACTACCATTTCTGCAAATCTTAACAGTATATTGCTCTGTAATACAGTGTGTGTATTGTGTGTTTACATATACACATATTTATGTGCATACATACACATAGAATATATATAAACATGTGTGCTGTGGATTCTGGGGACTGCAGTGATAAATTAAGGACTTTAAAAATAGCACAAAAAATTTGTCAAGAACCTAAAACTCCCGACATAGAAGAATCAATTGAAAATCCAGAGATTTTTGATCTTGAAAAAGAGTAAACAAAGAAAGACATACTAACACACTTTGAGTATCTTAAAGGCTGGCACAGAGAAGGGGATTTAGGATTATGCTCTACTCAGTCCCAAAGGCAAAACCAAGAGCAATGGATGAAAGGAATAAAATGACAAACTTCTGTTTGGTGTCAAGAAAAAAAAATTCTAACAATTAGAGCTATTCCAAAATGTAATAGTATTCCTCAGGAGGTAGTTTCTTTCCAATGGATATCTTTGAACAGAGATTTAACAAATGATCATTTGTTAAATATATTATATATGAATTGGATTATTAGATATCAGAGAGATCTTTTGATTCTGAGATTTTACAAATCCATGAACAGATATTTTGATTAACTGATGGTAGGAAATCATCTCGACTAAACATCCTGAATGAATTGCAGCAAAATAGCAAATCAGAAAAGGGAGGCTGTAGTTGTAGAATATAAGATGTCCCAAAAGTATTAGTGCATTTTTTGCACTATAAAAGCTTAAAATTTAATTAAGCCATTGAGGAAAGTCTAAATATTGACTTGATTCTGGACTAGATTATTTTATTAGACATAGAGACCTCCACCAGAATCCTTTTTGAAATTTCTTTATAGCATAGAGAAGATTTTATTGGTTCTCTCCCAGGGAAGACAAAATTTAGGGAGATCCTATTGAATTAGAAAGGCTTTGAGAATGGGCCCAATATTGGATTTTATAGCACAGAACATGGTAATTACATTTAGGCTGGCTCTTGATCAGGGTGTTTCCTTAATCAATGTTTCAGCCCTGGTAATTTGTGAAGACCAATCGCCAGATTATAGAGAATCAATAAAGAAATAAATATATTAGTTAAATAATAGATTCTTGAATTACTTAAATATGGAGTTATTATCCAGTCATTTTCTATCATGTCTGATTCTTTTTGATCCCTTTTGGAATTTTCTTGGAAAGATTACTGGAGTAGTTTACTGTTTCCTTCTCTAGTTCACTTTAAAGATGAGAAAGCTGAGGCAAACAGGTTAAATGAATTTCCAGGGTCTCCCAGTTAATAACTGTCTGAAGCCAAATTTGAACTCAAAACAATGAGTCTTCCTAACTTTAGGTGCAGCACTCTATCCATTGCAGTCACCTAGCTGTCCAATTAAATACAAAGACAAAGGGCTAAATGAAATACATACAAAAATTTAAACCCTGAAATAAATGATATTTTATTCCCCAAATTGTCATAATATTCCACCACCCCACCCCCACTTCTATAGTGTTCTTTATAAAGAAGTAATCCCAGGCCTATGCTGGAACAGCTCAAATAAGCACAGGAGAGTTAATTGTTAAATTTTCAGCGTGAGCTTTTATACCACAAAGTCAGCAAATGCTACAAGTCCGTAGCTAGATATACTGTTTGCCTAGATATAAGACAATAATGGGGAAGATGTGTAAATAATACTGATTAAAGTTAAAACCTTTTTTTTTCCTATATATTTTTCAAATATTTGGTTATTGAACATGTACTAGCATAAAGCATTATATTGTTTTTTGTTTTTTGTTTTTTTTTTTGATGGGGGGACAGTCAGGATAAGAATTTTATTCCCAAAACTGATGGAACTCTCTTACTAACAAGTAGTAAATGGTCCAGAATTAACTATCAGAAATGATGAGTTTTTTCTCCTCAGAACTGGGCACACAGTACAATAAAGAAATGTGAATGGCAAAAGAGCACTTTTGATACATAATACACTCTCTTCTATAAGTAAACATTTAATAGCAATAACTGTTATAAAACATTTTAAGAAAGGGATTCTTAAGCTTTTGGTTGTGTGTTATGGATCCTTTCTGCAATTTGGTGAAATCTATGGATTTCTCAGAATTTTCTAAATTCATGATATAATTTTAAACATAAAATACAAAGAATTAAAATTATATTGAAATAAAGTAACACACACACAAAAATCTTATATATGCCAGGCTGAGAACCCTGCACTGAAGTTTGTAGGATTTCAAAGTAATTATTTCATTCAAAACTCACAATAACCCTTGAGTTTAGCACTACAGGTATTACTGAAATTTCCAAATAAGACAAGTAAGACCTAGAGAGTTCAAATGGTTTGGTTAAGATCAATGCAGTAGTAGGTGTTTGATAAGATGAAAATCCAGAACTCTCTTACACCAAAATCTAGTAAGTTTTCAATAACATGCTGATGTTTCTCTTAATGGCTCTTGATTGAAGAAATAAAGGAGGAAAATTGGTATCTCAGTTTTTCTCATTCTTCCGAAATGTTTATTATTATGTATACCATTTAGCAATTATCTTTCCAAAAATAACTTTATTGAATTCAATTGCATTAAGTGAACTGAATTGAACAAAATAGGTTAAGGACTAATGTACAGGAATGATTTTGCTCATTGATAAAGAGAGCTTTTTGACACCTTCCCCTCTACAATGATTTAAATTTCTTCCCATATAACATTTCTATGCTAATATTTAATAACAAATGGCTTTCTATTTTTTCTCTGAATATTTTTAAATGTATAGAATGTATAATAATTAAGTAAACTGATGGATTTTCTTGAGCAATATTGGGAAAAATTGATATTTTTCCCTTTGAAAAATCACAATGTTGAAGAGTTTAAGTTTATATCAATCAGCAAGGGACAAAAGATGTTTTAAATTCAAGAATGGCAAAGAATTTTGGAGAGGCTGACTTACCCAAGCCACTGTGTTATCTTTCCAAACAAAATGAATAAAAAATAATTAGGCGTTAAAGTGCCTCATCGACACCTCATGCATGATGCTCATTTATTGGAAAAGGGATTTGGGGGTTTATTGAATGATAGCAATGAAGGGGACGTGGGGCTGAAATTTAATTGATACCTCTGTCTCTGGACAGCACTACACTTGAGCCTCTTAGACAGATGGCTGTCTCTTCTTTTAAAAATTCCCAGGAAAGGAAATTCAGAAAGAAGAAGAAAACTCTCCAAAAGTTTTTTTGTTGTTATTTAACTCAGAAATGTGAAGTTTTTTTAAACAGCTAACCGAAAAATTTCATTTTATTAAACCCTCTTTCCTTTTCCTTTCCATTAAATGGTGGGTACCATTTAATAATTGGGCTTTATAAGAATTCTTTACGGATTTGAATACATAATCCATTTTGTATAACATTGTGACTTTAGCAAAAAATATCCTTCATATGTCCCAAATCCTTTAACTGTGTCCATTCTTTACTTCCTTTGATCCTTCTCTTACCCAAGTACATAGTAACTTATCACTGATTCCAGAGGAAATTTATTTGTTAAAAATAAATTGTCATTAATAATAGTAATAGTAGTTACTGTTCAGTTATTTCAACCAAGTTCAACTCCTTGTGATCCTGTTTGGGTTTTTCTTAGCAAAGATACAAATGAATGGATTGCCATGTTTTTCTCCAGTTCATTTTATAAAAGAGAAACTGAGGCAAATATGGCTAAGTGACCCTGTGTTATGTAGCTAGTGGCTGCGCATGGATTTTGTGTCTGAAGGTGGATTTAAATTCAGGTCTATCTGATTCCAGGCCTGATGTTCTATTCACTGCAGCATTTCCTTATTTCTAAAACAATAAGAGCCAACATTTATATTGCATTTATTAAGTATCAGGAACTGGGGTAAGTATTTTATAAACATTATTATCACACTTGATTCTCCCAACAATTCTAAGAAGCAACTATTATTATTATTCCAATTTTATAGGCGAAGGAAGGAAGGAAATAGAGCTAATAGATTTGTGACATCTTCTAAATTGGACTGCTAAAGAATATGTGCATTTATCAATCCTACATGGAACTTATATAAAAACTGACCATGTATTAGGATACAATTATTGTAAACCAATATAAAAAAGTAGAAACAGCAAATATCATTTATAGCCAATAGAGCACAAAGAAATAAAAAAACTAGACCACAAATATAGACTTAGCAATAAAATGCTAAATAAAAAGTAGGTCAAAGAACAAATCATAGACACAATATAAAACATAGCACGAGATGTAACTAAAGTAGTCCCCAAGGGGAAAAATTGCACACACACATCCACACACACACATCCACACACACATACACAGAGAGACACACACAAATGCATACAAACATACATACACATATTTAGTTTTATAAATATGGATAAATCTAAAAAAAAGAATAACCATTAAATATATTTAAATACATTTTAAATATATTTTATTTAAATATATTTTAACAATTTCAAATCCACCAAAAATAAAAATAAGCACAAAATGACTGTGTCAAAGATTAGTAGATTAAATGATAAATTGAAAACTCAAAAGAAAAAAAAAAAACTAAAGAAATGGTGAATGAAATACAAATTTAGTTATTTGGAAACAAAATAAATAATTATAAATAAAAAATATAACAAAATTTACATATACTAAATTATAATGTTTATGAGCTTTTAATCAAACTGATTCAAAAAAGAGGAAAAAAAAATCAAATCCACAAAATAAAAAGTAAATAAGATGAAATCACAACAACATACAGAAGTAATAAAAAGAAATACACATCAGTGCAATAGAAGGGACATGAACATCATATAACACAGATTCTCTCTATTCTTTTTTTTTTTTAATTTTTTTTTTTTTTTGTTGTTGTTGTTGTTGAGGCAATTGGGGTTAAGTGACTTACCCAGAGTCTAGGAAGTGTTAAGTGTCTGAGACAAGATTTGAACTCAGATCCTCCTGACTTCAGGGTTGGTGTTCTATCTGCTAGGCCACCTAGCTGCCCCAGATTCTCTCTATTATTACAGCAAGTCAATCTCTTTGCTCTGATTTTGTATAATGGGCAGTGTCTAAATGGACCCATATATTTACATAATTTTCATTCCACTGTCAGTTTAGGTATAGACAGATTAGCACAGCACCTTGAACGATGCCTGGAACACTACAAATTGCTAAAATGTTGAATAGCAAATAGAGTGTTGGGCTTGGTATCAGGAATACTCAGTTTTAAATCACCCCTCTGTTATTCCAAAAACCTTGGACATGTTCTTAGCATTCTGTGTCTTTTAGTCTATGGATAAATTATACTTATTGCCCAAGCCACAGAGAAACTGAGATATGCAGTGATGGAGACAGTTCCAAAACTAGAATTTTCTGTACTACAGCACATATTCCCATCAGCAGAGGTCATTCTTCATTGGCTACCTTCACGTTCCTATATTGTTGGTTGGTTCCAAGTTCTTCCAGATCCAAACCACTCGATAATCAACCACAATAAAGTACTAAATTATTTTGTATTGAGGGATGTAAGGGAAAAGGGCTTGCAAGATATGACCATAGCTGTGGATTTCTCAGACACCTTGATGGTGGCAGTGGTCATAGATCTTCACCAAAAGACAAGCTAGATAGCCAGAAAAGAAATAATATAAAACAGGTAACTTATGGAGTTCACTTCAGCATGGATAGAGACTTTAACTTAAAGTCAGGAAGACACAGGTACAATTATTACCTCAGAAATATACTAGTTGCATTATCCTGGACAAGTCATTTAAACCCTCTGTGCCTCAGAAAAGTCTGAGGCTACATTATCCCTTGCAAGGCAATCTGTTTATCAGTACATATGGCCAATGCCTAAGGAGAAATGTACAAATATAATACTCTGTAAAATAGCTATAATTAAACTTCATTAATTTAAAATAGTAATCTAGAATATGCTAATCTGGAAATATGTGTGGAAGTCACTATAGTCAAGCCTCATTGATTTAAAATAATCTAGAGTATGCAATAATCTGGGAAATGTAAAATGAATCCTAAGAGTAAATTCATAACAGGATTTCAAAGGGATACTTAACCTATTTAAAAATGGAATTACCCTCTGATCCCTAAAGGGAGGGATGTGAGGAGAGAGAGAAAGGATATGGAAATTGATTTACTGGTTAAAATGATGGTGTCAGAGAAAGAGATTTGGCTTTCTGGACCATGCCTTAAGATATAAACATGATGGGCTCTAGGCCAGGGATAGATTTTATCAGATGAGGATTGGGAAGAATGCATTTGCCTGGAGACTTGATATGATCAGAAAGGCTTGAGAAAAATGAAAGAAAAAGGAAGAAAACTGTCCAGATACAACAGCTAAATCAGATAACAATGAGTTGATATTTAAATAGCCTTTTAATGTTTACAAAGCACATTCCATTTACGTGACTTTCACAATATCTCTTTGAGGTAAGAATTACATGTATTCCCATCACCCAGACATTTACACCAAAGCAGAGACAAGTTGTGACTTTTTAATTATGACAAAAATATTAAATATTAGAAGTAGAATTTGAACCTACAGCTTCTTGACTAGCAGCAGCATCTTTGGCATGCCAGAATTTCACCGTACCTAAATTTCTATATCTGCACAATGGGGATAAAAGGAACCTAAGTCACAAAATTATCATGAGGATTAAATGAGATAACATGGGCACTGTTTTGTAATATTTAAGCTTTATAGAAATGCCAGATGCTAATTCTGTTATATTCAGAATGCCAGATTGCTTCATGTTGGTGGGGAAATACACTTCATGTGGGATTTCTCCTGGCTCTGCACTTAGAGAATCTTAGTACAAATCTGACCTCTGATGCTTATTAGCTATGTAATTTTTGACAAGTCAATTAAATTTCAGGAAATTCAGTTTTCTCCTATGTAAAAGGAAAGGATTAAATTAGATAGCCTTTGTTGTCTCCTTCAGATTTTAATGCATGAATCCCCTAGCCTGTTCTGTGAATGACTAGCAAAGGAAAAATCCAGTAATTCAGAGAAGAAAATAACTTTGAGAAGAAAAGCAACACACACACACACACACACACACACACACACACACACACATTTGTCCATGGATCAATCAATGTTCAGAGTATGTAATTGTCAAAGTGAACCTGAGGTCTTAATGTAAGGAAGATAATTACCTCATAGGTGAAAGCAAGATTTGGTGGGATGGACCTAATGAGTGTGTTACATACCAATAGAAAAAAAATACCTTGTCAGAGCAATGGGTTAGAACAAAATGACTTCACAGAAACACACACCCCTAAATAGAATTTCATGAAATAGAGGGAAAAGTTCACTTAGCATTATACAATGATTTTTTAAAGTAATAACAAAATAAAAGTATTTCATAAAGTTCCTGGTCACATGGAAGAAATTATTGACGAGTTCCAGAAAGAGATCACCATAGACACAGGATATTATCAAGAAAAGGGATTTCAGCAATTTATAATCTGCTGGGTGGCTAGTAATTATAAAATCATTTCTTTGGACAGATGTTTTGTTTTCCTAAATAAAGTCATAGCTTTGTGGGGTTTAGAGGAACTGGGAGCTAGAAACTTGGCAGAGAGGTAGACTGAGGAATCATCTGCATAGAGAGGAGGGATAAGACCTGGGCTTTGGGGAAAATATATTAAGAGAATGTGGGGAGGCTCTTCAGAAGAGTCAAATCAGCAGAAACTGGAAAAGTTTTAATAATATTTATTAGAAGAGGATGATCTATAATTACAAATACCAGTGGATTATTTTGGTAGTAGTGGAGGTGGTGGTGAAAGTAGTGGTGAAGTAGTAGTAGTGATAGTAGCAGTAGTAGTAGTAGTAGTAGTGATAGTAGTAGTAGTAGTAGTAGTAAAAGAAGTAGTAGTTATAGTAGTAGTAGTAGTAGTACAAGTACACATAGTAGTAGTAGTAGAAGTGGAAGTAGTAGTAATATAGAATAGTAATAGTAAAAGAAGTAGTAATAATATTTAATAATTGCTATTTTCAATATTAATTAACATTTATATTACATCCTTTATGTGCCAGGTTTTGCACTAAGTGCTTGACAAATATTATATCATTTGATCCTCAGGATAAATCTATGAGTTAGGTACTATTATTATCCCCATTTTATAGTTGAGGAAACTGAGCCAATCAGAAATTAACTGACTTGCTCAAGGTCACAAAGCTAGTAAGTATCTAAATTTGGAATTAAAAGTAGATTTTTCTGATACCAGCACTCTATTACATGATTTAGTTGGTTACTAATTATCACTAAGAAAAGATATTTTAGTAGAATGATAGAAATAATAATAATCACTAATATTTATACAGTACACTTGCAATACAAAACAGTATACATTTGCAAATTGCTTTGCAGATATTATCTTATTTAATCCTCATAATAACTTTAAGAGGTAGGGGCTATTGTAATCCCCATATTACAGATCAGGAAATGTAAGTTTAAAAAGTAAGTTATTCAGAATCTTTTCTGAGTTGAATTTGAACTTAGCTCTTTCTAATTTCAAGGGCAGCAGTCTATAAACTGTCTTTTTTCCTATTATATGCTTTCATATATTCTACATTCTACAAAAACAAAACAAGGCAAAAATAAAAATAAAACCCACCAATGAAAACAAAACTCTCACTATTAAATAATTTTCAAATTTGACATTTCATCCCCTACTTTCATTCATTTGCACAAATCACCCCCAATTTCTGAAATTAACTTATTCTTTATCTTTATCTTTGAATGTTCTGATTCCCAAAATGATGATCTTCCTTCCAGACTCACCTATTTCCTACATGAAACATTACCTTAGATTTTTTAATTCTTAGTGCTCTTACACTCACTAGATTACCTTATATAGCTCTTTAATGATCATTACCCTGCTCTGCTCACCCCTCACTAGTAAAATGTATATTCCATCAAAGAAAAGATTGTTTTATTTTCATCTTTGCATTCCCAACAATGAACTGTATATCTTAAATAAATAACACCTTTTATTTCAGCAATTATTATATGACAGACACTGTAACAAGCTCGGCAGTACAAATACAGACAGAATATCTGCCCTCAATGAGCTTACAACACATGTGACTTATAAAATAACTCCCCAAATGAAAGAAGTAGAAATGAATTATGAAACATTTATTAAATATTTACTATGTGTGCAAAACATTATTTTGAGTACTAGTTATAATTAGCTCAGTTGGCATTGATATTAACATTGGAATGTAGATTAGAACAGAATCTTGGCCATAAGAGAAATTAAGATTTTCATTGTAAGCTTTTGGATGTGATGGGTATGGAGTATCCAGTTAGAAGAACTGTGAGACAAACTGATGTTATGGGCCAGAACTCTTAACTTGAAACAAGGATGCTTACAAGGTACTAACTAAGTGGAATTGAGGAAACAATGGTTATCTAGTTTAGCATGGTGATTAATAGTTCTCTAAATTCAGTATGATTGATTTAATCTTACAACAAATAATGGTTTCCTAGTGATATAATGATTGGGTTATACTCAGTGTAGAGCATATAAGCTGGGAGCCTCAACTAGATTCATGCAGAGGCAGAGAAGACAAGAGAACTGGAGGCAGGAGCTCAACCTCTCAGACCCAAGGAGAGACAGATGGAGAGCTAGAGAAGGCAAGTGGACTGGAGGCTGAAGCACAAGTCCTTGGACTCAGACAGATTCATCCCATCTCACACCATCCTGGTGGCAGGCTCTTCTTCATTTTCTCCGCTGAAACCAAGTCCCATTGGAAGACCACAAGAAAGTTAGCTGAGCACCAGGTGAAAGAGATAATAAAGGATTTGGACTTTAACCCCTGGCTGTTCTTATGGTGATTACTGAACTGAAATGAAGGCTGCTCCCAGAGACCACCAGGAAAACCAAACAAAGAACATTACAACTGATGGCATGAAATACTTTCTAGGTAGCATAATGGATAGAACACTAAGTACTGAATCAAGAAGATTCATCTTTCTGAGTTCAAGTCTAACCTCAGACACTTATCAGCTATATGACTCTGAGCAAGTCATTTAAACCTGTATGTCTTTGTTTCCTCATCTGTAAAATGAGCTGGAGAAAGAAATGGCAAACCCTTCCAAAGATCACGGAGAGATAACCATGGCTTAAAATAACTAAACAACAAGAACAGCATCAATGGCAAATTTATTTCTCTCCTTGGTGGTATTAGAGTACTTGGAAAGCTAAAACATGGCTCGAAGGTCCTGGCAATAGGAAGAACAAAGGAAAGGTCTGTTGTCTGTTGTAAGAGACTATTGTCTCTTTTATCATTTATTATTGTCTCTGAGACTTCAAGCTTTATAATATCATATTCAAAGTCACAGAACTATTTGGTGGCCATTAAAATTCTTTTTCTTCTGTCACAGTATTCTTGGATGCCAGAAAGAATGAATATATTTCAATTGCTGTTTTGAATTTAGTGGAAGGTGCCATTCAAGAACTATGTATGGGCTTAGAGGTTATGAGCAGTTTGATTATCCAAAAACAAATCTAACTTTTACCTAAGTATAAGACTCATTAATCTTCATCCATTAGATAAAAGATAGCACTTTTCTCAATCACTACTATCGTATAGATTATCAAATGAAAAATAGTTTTTTGAGTATCCCATATGCACCATAGGAATACTGAAAACGGGGAATTGCATAATTATGGACACAAGCATCTTATTAGACAGGTGTTTCACCCCTTTACATTGAGAGATATGGAGAAATAATCAAGGATTTACTATATTACTAATATAATCCAATAGCATACCAAGATGTCCATAATTCTTAGAACAAATATCTCTTCATATTGAGAAAGGACAATTATATCTTCTCTTTTTGAAACCTTAACTTTGGGTTAGGGGTGAATTCATATTCCTTTTGATACATGCTTTTGTTGCTTCAGGTAAACTCTGTATAATCCTTATTTACAAGCTTTATTTTTCACATATTTCATATAATGTGCACAGCAATGTCAGCATTATAACTAAAACTATGTGTTCAATGCTGTTTGCTTAGAAATCTCCATGTTGACATAGCCTGCTTACTATATAGCATGTTTGTTATCCCTTGAGTATGTAAATATATTTCTATTGTTTTTGATCCTTAACAAAACACTGGTTTATTTTTTAAATTATGCTAACATATGACTTCTTTAATTTGTAATTTCTGAATCAAATACAATACTACAAATAATCTAAGTTCCATATATGCCACTGACTTCTCATCAGACAATAAAGTGAAGGCAGGTTTCAAATAAAGCCACAGTCAGCACAACTCATAAGAATGGCCAATCATGCATAAGCTCATACTTTCCTGTACTGACTTTGCCCTTCACCATTTGCAGAGTTAGCATTGTGCCTCCTATGAAAAATCATCTCACTATAGAGAGCTATGGTTCACATGAACACTTGTCCTTGATAATACAAAGAATGTTTTCCTGAGGACCCAATAGTTCCTGGAATAAGACCACAGGATTTAGTGACAGAAGTCCCACTGATATCTTCAACTTAAACATCCAAAGCATAACTCTTTATCTTCCACTTCAAACTTCTTCTGAACTTCTTAATCTCTATCAAGGGCACCATTCTTCTTTTAATCATCCAGATTCCAAACCTTGGTATCATCTTCACTCTCACTTATTCCACATAACATTCCACATATGACTCTACTGCCACAGTACCAATTTTAGTCTATGACTTTCACTTTAAATATATACCACATCTTATCTAGACTGTGATGTTCTCCTCTTCAATCTCCTTGACCCAAGCCTCTCCCTTCTCCAATTCACCCACTATCCAAATTCAGAAGGGAGTACAGGTCTGCTCAAGAAGTGACTCCCTACTTTTAGGATCAAATGAAAAATTTTCTAGTAGGCATCTAAAGACTTTCACAATCTGGCTCCAACCTACTTTTTAAGGATTATTTCTATATTAGCCTTCATGTATTGTTCAATTCAGATGAATTGACATAACTGTTTTTCACAGGTAATATTACATTTCTTCCTGTCTTCATGAGTTTTCCTATTGCTTATGCATTTCATTGTAATTTCTGCTTTTTAGATTCCTAACGGTTCCTCTAAGCACAGAGGCCATCTTCCAGATGAAACTTTTCCTGATTCTCCCAATTGCCAGAACCATTTCCTCCCCGAAATTGTTTTAATTATTTCATTGTTAATTCATTATTGTGTATACAATGTATATACATACACACCTACTTATACCAATATGCACATGTTAACATATAGTTATATGTATATAGATAAATTAGTGAATGGGCACAGCTATACCAACATTTGTATATACCTATACTTTTGCTTAAGTAAAGATAGATATAATGATAGAGATAGAGATAAAGATATGCACTTGGACGACTACATGTTATGTTCCCATACAGAGTGAAAATGAAATGTGGATAAAAAAAATATTTTTTTTCTTTCTGTATACCCAGTTTCTGTCTCAGTATCTTCAATTTAGTAAATGCTTAATGTGTGCCTAGTGATTAAGAGTATTACTACATTAGAAAAAAACTAAAAATATTGCAGACATGAATTTTAGTAGGAAATCAGGCCAAGTCTTTATGTTCTATTCATATAAAAGATGCAAAGACTTGGAGTACATTAATAGCATAGATGGAGGACATCAGAATTGTTTTAATGACTGTACCAAAAGAGTAGTCATTAATGGTTTGATGTCAACTGGAAAGAATATCTCCAATATAATTATATAGGGATATGTTCAAGTCTCTGAGTTTTTTAACTTTAAAAAATATAAATAATATTTTAAAAACATATAAAGCATAAATGGCATTCTTTTGTAATCCATTGATGTTTCCAAATTAGGAATAATTTGTAGAACATTGAACCTCAAAGTCAACATCCAAGCACATTTTAGTGGACTAGAGTACTGGAAAAATTTAATAAGATATAATTTAATTCAGTTGAATGTAAAGTTTTTTACTTAGATTAAAAAAAAAACTCACTTTTTAAAGTACAAGAAAGGAGATTATGTGTTTGTGTGTGTGTGTGTGTGTGTGTGTGTGTGTGAAGAGAGAGAGGGAAAGAGATAGAGACAGAAAAGACAGAGACAGAGAGGCAGGGTCACACAAAAGGACAGAAAAAGAAAAAAAAAGAAAGAGAGAGAGGAGAAAAAGAAGGAAGAAGAAGGAAGAAGGAAGAAGAAGAAGGAAGAAGGAAGAACACAGTGATAGACAGACAGACACAGAAAGACAGAAAAACACACAGCAAGACAGAGAGAGACACACAGAGATAGAGACAGAGACAGACACATACAGAGAGACAGAGAGAGTTCTAAATAAATATGCAAGGATTTCAGTAAGTTGAAAAATCACCATGAATCAAACATATGATGATGAGTCAGGCCACAAAAGCTAATGTAATCTAATGTTAACTTAAGAGTCTTTGTAATGCTTGAGATAAAGAAAGTGATAGTACTGTCAGACCCTACCTTGATCTAATCACATTTGGAATATTGTCTAAAGTGGTGTGGGAGATACAATGGTTTAAAATGGTGATTTCATAAACATGCATAGGTTTAATTATCATCTCTATGCTGATGATTCTCAAATCTAATTATTTTACCCTAACCTCTCTGTTGATATTCAATCTCATATTTCTCTTTTTTCATACATCTTGACATAATTCTCCACCATAAACTCAACTTGCCAAAACTGAATCCATTATCTTTTCTCTATACCAGATATCCTTCCCTCCAAATTGTCCTGTAACAGTGAAGCATCCATCCTCTTAATCTCCTAGCTCCACAATTTAGATGTCATCCTGCACTCCTCACTATCTCTCAGTCCTGCATTTAATCTGTTGGCAAGACCTCTTGATTTTTACCATTGTCACCTGATCTTACATTCCCATCTGTTTCTACTCTCTCCTTACTCCAATCCATTCTCCAAACAGTCTACAATGTGATTTTTCTATAGCATAGATTTAACCACATCAATGCATGTCATACATCCTATTGAGTAAATTTCAGTAACTATCATCATTGGTATCAAAAAAAAAAATATTTCTTTTGTTTTATAACTGATGCCCCCATTCTCCTTCTCCCCACACCTTCATTATCTTTTTCCATGCTGACATGTACTTTTCATTCCAATGACATTGACTTCCTTGATGTTCTACAAATCTCTTGATTCTATGCATTTCTCTAGGTGTCCCTGCTTGGAACACTATCCTTCCTTCACTTTACCCATGAACTTCTCTAGCTTCCTTTAAATCCCCACTAAAACGACATCTTCCACAGGAAGCCTTTCCCAGCTCCTCTTATTTGTAAGGACTTCCTCCTTTCCATTATTTTCTATTCATCATGTATATAGTATGTACATATCTGTTTGTACCCTCTATCACGAGATTGTAAACTCCTTGAGGACACATTTTGCTTATTTTGCCAATTTTTTTTGTATTTCCAGTGCACAGAACAGTACCTGACACATAATAGGAACTTAATAAATCTTTATTGACTGATGAACTGATCAGGAGGACGTAAACTCAGTTCTAGCCTCAAGATACTTACTAGCCGTGAGCAAGCCACATAATCTCTGTTTACCTCAGTTTTCTCATAGGCAAAAGCTGATGAGAGTAACAACTTGCTAAATAAGTTGTAAAGATCAAATGAGATGTTTGTACATGTTTGTAAAGTCCTTAGTATTATGCCTAACACATTGTTGGTATTTAGTAAGTGATAGTTCCTCTCTTTACCTTCTCTAACACTTTTCTAGATGAAAAAAATTGGAGCCTTCATAGGTGAAATTATCTGCTCCAAATTAAAAAGGAACTGAACTGAAACTGAAATTCAGCTCTTCTTTCTACCTAGATGTACAATATCTAATGTGAGAATCTATTTAAATATTTTGTAAACTATAAACTGATATTTAAACATGAGTCATTTTTTATCATTATCATCTCTCTAAGCTCGCTATAAATAGGAACAAGCATAGGGGCCACAAATTTAAAGCACAGAGAAGAGAATTTTTATATTCTTTTTGGGTCACTTGGAACACTAGTTTCAACTCTGTGCATCATCATTCTGAACTTTGGGGCCAGTCCACCATAACTAGGAAAGATAGCCACTGGGCCATAATCCTGACCAATTACCTTTCCGGATTCTGTGGGCTCTGACTTTTGAAGAGGCAAAGCTTTGGTAGGTTTCTTGCCTTTGCTAAACTATAATCTGGGAGTAAATAATCTTCAGGTTGTGAGTTGTAATTTCAACACATTCAAGATTATTATGGCTTACTTATGGTAAGAACCTACCAAAATTCCCCTGCTGAATCAGTCCACTCTCTCATCCTCAGCAGAATTTCAACCCAAAGAATATTTCTAGAAGCATGAAACCCATGATGTAAGTACAGTGAAGTGGGCAGAGTAGCAGCTTCTCTGGTACTCTTACATTCAGCTGTTGGTCCAAACTTATTTCCTAAAGAGAATTCCTGGCACCCAAAGATTGATTGGAAAAGAATTGATGGAAAGATACTAGAGACAATACCAGCCCTGGTCAAGCTACAAAGTTCACATCACAAAATAAAGATTTCATTTAGACCATGGAGGTCGGATATAGACCTGTCATATTTAAACGGGTTTGCATGACTGCTTCCACTTTGATGGTTCTGTGAGAGGCTGGCTCTCTAGAGCAGGAGAGAAGCATGGTGCTCTGAACATATTTTAAAGTGACAGGTCTGAAGTGTTAGTGTGAAAGGAATCACTATATTTTTAAGCCCCCAAGTCAGAGTGGGAGCAGAGATGAGGAGTTCTGTCAGCCAAAGATTTCAAATAAAATTGTCTCAGGGAATTGCCCCGAAATTTCCAAACCCAATTGCAGAGAAAGACAGCAGAATAACTTTAACAAGTATGAAGAAACCCATTTATAACCACATTCCATGCATCATTTCCTAGCCCTGAGCTTTGAGATTTCACAGGACCATGTTTGGGAATCTGGAGCTATAAGGTTAAGTTTTTCACGCATTTCTTTGGTATGAAAATGGTGTCTTATTTGTTTGGCCCCTATTTCAATTAGATTTGGGACATTTAATTCCCATACTAGGTTTTTAAAAATCCTGAAAAAATATTTGTAAAATCTAGATCTAGCTAAAGGCTCAAAAGAAGTTCCATTGGTTTTTAACAGAATTTTTAAAACTGAAATGAGAAGAGGCCTCAGAGCCTACTTAATTTCACTCTGCCCCCAGGTCCCTGAGCTCTGATAATTTAGCTTTCATCTTATCTTTGCTAGAATTAGGCCTCCATTTTCTGATTACTTCCAAACAATAGAACCCTCTTTTCTAACTCCTCTATGTCACTTTCCCTCATTAGAATATAAACCCCTTGAGGACAGGGACTGAATTCCTTATATTTGCATCTCCTGTGTTTAGCATGATGCATGACACATAATAAGTCCTTAATTTATAAAAACTTTTGCATTTGTAAGAAATAATTCATTTGAACCTCTACTCCATTCCAATCAGTATTAACTCATTTGATAGAACATGTCAAAGTTCTGCATATTAGGCCCCAGAGCTGGGAGCTGCAGATTCTAAATTCATTTGCCTAATTATAAGAAGTAAACTAGAGGGCCTCCATCCTATTTTTCCTTGTTATGGTGACCAAACCCAGCAACTATATGGAAAGTCATCCAATTTATTTTTATACCTCCAGATCATTTTTTTTCTTGTCCAATTGGAGCAGATGACCATTTTAGGATCACTTAGGTCATTGACTGTGATAATTTGTATCATCTCCTCCTGCCTAACCTAAGGAGAAACCTAGCCAACTTGCTTGGAAAAATTCCTTGCTTTACCCAACTCATGACACTGCTGACAGATTGTTTTGCTTATTTTTGTTTATGCATCATATGCCAATTAATGCGATTATTCTGTATTTAGCAGAGCTTTTCTTAAATGTCTGGATATCTAGTCCCATAAAAATAAGACCCTGGAAGGAGGTCTTGATCATGAGGAAAATCTCAGGACCACCTCATTAGAGGGAACCATGAATGTCAATGGCTCAAGGATCTACCTCAATCTCTTTAATTGTTGGTGAGATAATTTTAATTACCACATGCTTATTCATTAAAATACATATCTGGGAAAACATACCTCACATGAGGTTCAAGTTTTGTTTGAAGACCTCCACTGGGAAATCAATCTATTTTTTTTTTTTCCTGAGGTAATACATTCCACTTTTGGATATCTTACTTTTAGAATCTTTCCTTGCATTTACATTTGCATTTTTTTTCAATCCAACCATCATATTTTCTTTCTTGAAGTTCTTGCCCTCTAGAGCCCATTAGAATAAACCAAATCCATTTCTAATTAAGTAACATTTCACATATCATAGACTATGACCTCTTTCCATGAATTAGATCTGGAAAGAACTTTACAGACAATCTAGTTAAGGTTTATAGATAAGGAAACTTATTCTATTATTGTGTCTAATCCTTTGATTGCATATTTGTTATACTTTCAACTGGGTTTTCTAACCCAAGTTCCATGCTGTCTCTTTAATTTAATTCAAGGAACCTTTATTAAGCAAATGCTATGCAACAACTTATGCTGTGTGCTCATGAAGTGAAGAGAAGGGAAGGAACGGGGAGGAGAGGAGAGGGGTAGGAAGAGAAGAAGAAGGGAGGGTCAGGGAGGGAAAAGGAGGGGAGAACAAGGGAAGGGAGGGAAGGGAAAGGAAGGGAAAGCATACACACACACACACACACACACACACACACACACACACAGGAAAGCAAGAATAGGCCTGAGGGACTTACTGTCTGGTTTATATTTGATACTATTTAAATAAGAAACAAGGAAATGTTCATATATTTTTGATCTCAAGAAAGAACAGAAACTCATTGCAGGTTTTCTTTCCCAGTCTTGCGCATCTTTGGCACCTCTGAGGATCTCAGAAGTTTGTGGACCATCTGAGTCCCATATCCTGTAATCCTCACTTTTCTGTTTTTTAATTCAATCATGACATGACCAACAAAAGCCTTAATTTCACAATTCCAATACTGTCACTTTGACCTCATAATATGAGAACAACATGTTCATTTGAACACTTTAGTTTAGTTTGCTATTCAATATTGTGAGTTCATTCAAACACCTGTCTAGCAGGTGGTTGAGTGAATCCTCATGTAAGTTTAAGTAATGAACTGTGCCTGCAAAACTGTTTTCATTCTTTTGTTTATAACTCTATTCAGATACATATTCATTCCTCCAAGATCTTTTTCTCTTATTCCCTCTACTTGAAAATTCTCCTTCCCTCCTCAAATTTCACATGATATTTGTCCCTTTTCTCTCATTTTTTTTTTCCCATTCCATTTGGTGTCATAAACATCTAGTAATTATCCAAGCATAGGGCATTTTGTTAGGTGCAATGGGATACAAAAGATTTCATCACTAACATAGCTCCTGTCCTTAAAGAGGTCTTAGATTACTTGGTAAAGAAGCCAAACATAAAACACTTGAATGAATGCATACATGAATGAATGAACAAATGAAAGAATTGAAAATGATGAATTAAGTGAAAACTATATTCTAGACATTGTTGAGGACTGGAGGTTAAAAGAAAAGAGAGAGATAGTCTCTGCCTTTTGCTCTCGGGTATAGTATGTTGAACTATATGAGGCAATAAATGTAAGGGGATCTTGGTCAGGGAAGGGAATTTTTTGAAGATTCTGACAAATTCCTTAGATTTTAGTGAAAAGCCATGTGAAAGAGTTCAGAAATAAGACAAGTAGAATTCCATGGTTTAGAATTTTCTGAAGGACAGTAGCTTACCAGCAATGGAAAAGTCTTAAGCCAGTGATGATAAAAAAGGTGATATTTTCTAAAGAAAGTCATTTAGTTATAGAGCAAACTCATGTATAAATTAGTTTTTGAAAATTCACATACAAAAGATGAAAATGATGGCAGATATAAATACAAATGTGTAGTACAGGGAACTGGAAGTAGTGTTAGACGTACTAAAGAAGAAAGCTCAAGATGATCTGAGGGTAGTAAGAAAATTTAAGGTAATAAGGAATTCTAAGGAAAACCTTTCTGTAGGTAAATTAAATAATGAGAACTGAAGAAAAATATTTTTACATCTTGCATTGGATAGGATGATCATAATCAATGATAAAGAAAAGAGAAAATTATCAAAATCTTATTTTATTTCTTTTTTTTACAAAAGGAATTATCATTTGAATAAAAATAGAATTATTGTCTATTTGACAAAAATAGTCAATAGAAAGAGTAGGAAAGAACCTGGCACCCCTTGATGAACTTAAATCACCAGGAAATTATGATCCAGGCTATAAAAGGTACTGACAGGTGAGCACTGTGTCATACTAAGTGATCTTTGAAAGATCATACAGAAGAGTAGAAATTACTCAGGAATAAAATAGAGGAAAGGTTGTCCTCAATTAAAAAAAAAAAGCTAAAGGAATAGATTATATACTTTTAGTTTTTGGATATGAATCAGATGCACCCCATTGAAAGGATTAAGAACTCTGATCAACTCAATGAGTAGCCATATTTCTAAAGAATTGATGATTAAGAATACTATATGTTTTATAATGGAGGGATGATTAACCAAAGACGCAGAATGAAATGCAAATTTATGCACATGGCCAATATGGAATTTTTTTTAGTTGACTGAGCACATTTATTATAAGGACTTTGCTTTTAATTTTTCCTGGTACCAAGGAAGAGTCAGATAGCAAATAAGAGAAATGAAAAAAAAATGCTTATTGATTAAAAATAATTAATTTTAAAAAGAAAAATTAAGAATTCATTGTTAAGAATAGTATCAAAGAGAAATGGAAGCTCTTATCATAAAGAACAAGAAAGGGTCATGTTAGAAATCTTTTTTGTATTGTATTAACAAATTGCTAAAATAGGAGAATGCTTTTTATATTATTTACTTAGATTTTAGTCAAGTGTTTGAATAAATGTCTCATGTATTTATGAAATTGATATTCATATGGGAAAAATAATATAATTATATTTTCCACAACCAATGGAATGGCCTGACTCAGATTGTAGCTATTATGTCAACTTGGAGAGTAGAATCCAGAGGCAATGTCTTTGTTATCAAATTCAAGAGGGTAAGAAAAACAAATATCAGGGAAATGAAGTATGATTATTACAGTGCTGTCCCAAAAATGGGGGCCAGAGAAGGACCTCAGCAGTAGAAAAATAGCCTCCATGATGGATGGAAGTTCCAGGGTAAGAAGGTTTAGTAATGAAATCAAGAGAAAGTCAGAAATATGTTCAGGAGGGAGGGAAACATGACTGCCCCAACACTGTTTTCCAAACTGGGGCAAGAACAGGTATTCACCAGTCAGAAAGAGGGCTAGTATTGTGGAGAAACAGTGCAGGGTGAGGAAGTTCTAGAACAAAAAAATAAGTGAGTCATCACAGCATCACAGCAAAGTACAGAGAGTCAGAAGCAAGCTGGGAAGAAAATAAAATTAGTTAGCCTAGTCCTATTCCCAAAATGGAAAACCCAGAAGGATCCGAGATGACAAGCAATTAAGGGTCAGAGTTTTGATGAATCCAATTATCACAACATAAGAAGTACCATGAGATAATGGATAGAGAGATCTGGCCTTGGAGTAAAAAAGATTTGAGTTCAAATCATACCTTTGCTTTTTCTTAACCAGGCAGGTCACTCAACTGCTCAGTGACCCAGTCAAACCCCAAAGGATATAACTTGGAGTTTTGTAGTCAATCTGCACTGTTAAAGGGACTTTTCATAGCAGGAGTTCCTGTACAGGTCTGGATATATTAAAACAAAAAATAATAATAATAATTAAATATAAATGAATGAAACCAATAGTAAAACCATTTCAACATTTATCTTAATTATTCTTAATTGGGGAGTCTGTGAACTTTAATATATATATAGAATATATATTGAAATGTAGTTCAATATAATTAGTTTCAATAATAATCCTGTGTATTTTACTTTATTAATTTAAATACATCATATGATAATAGTTCCATAGGTTTCACTCAATTTCTAAAGAGATCCATGACATGAACATTTTTTTTTTTTTAAACCTGTTGTAAAGCTAATGGGAGTCATTTAGGCTAACCCCCTCTTCATAAATATGGACTAAGAAGGTTAGGTGTTCTTTTCTTTTCTTTCTTTCTTTCTTTTTCAATTTTCTCATTTTTTCTCAAAAGTGTTTTATTTTTCCAAATACACATAAAGATAATTTTCAACATTGATTTTCATAAAATTTTTATTTCCAATTTTTTCTTCTTCCCTCCTTTCCTTCCCCTCTCCCCAAGACAGCAAGACATTTAATATAGGTTTTATATATATATATATATATATATATATATATATGCATATATATGTATATATATATGTGTGTGTGTGTGTGTGTGTGTGTATCATACACACATGCATACATAGAATCCTTTTAAACATTTCCATATTTATAATGCTGTAAAAGAAAAATCAAACCAAAAGGGAAAAATCGAAATTCTCTTTTCCTGAAACTCTGTTAAATCAACCAGCAAACATTTCATTAAGCACCTACTATATGCCAAACACTGATGGATGCCAGGGATGGAAAAAAAATTAATTACTATACTAATTTTGCTTTTCTGCAGTGAATATGAAATGGATAGAATGCTGGGATTGGTGTCAGGAACACCTTAAATCTTACTAGCTATATGACACTCTATTTAGTGTCCACTGAGTAAATCACTTTATTTATCTCAGTTTCCAAATCTGTAAAATGAGCTGGAGGGGGAAATGACATTTCCATATCATTGATGAAAAAATTCTTGAGGTCAAAAAAAGTTGGATATGACTGAAAAACAACCAAATAACAGCAACCACATTTTTAAAATTTACATACTATATGTTACAGAATTTTTACATATTATATATATATATATATATATATATATATATATATATATATTTGAACCTGAAATTCTTTACCATGATCTTCCTACAACAATGAAATCACAAATTCCGGAAAAGGGAAAAAAATTACAAGAGGGAGACCCCTAAAGAGTCCATAGGGTTAATTATTTGCAGACAAGTACACAGTAGATCAGATGTTTCTTGAAATCTTTTGGGATTGGATACCACTTCTTTTTTCTGAAGTGTGTACTTAGACTGCTTACATCCAGATGAGACATGTGGCTTCCTGCTCTGGTCACTATCAAGAGTGAAGGTTTATTTTACAGAAGAATAAAATATAGTTTATCAGAATTCCTGGAACTCAACGTTTTCATTTCTTTTTATTTATTTATTTGTTTGTTTATTTATTTATTTTAGTGTGCAAGTCAATGTTATCTAAGTTCTACGTTAAGCAGCTTGCCTCTTATTAAACTGTATTTGAATGATCTTAGATATATGTGATCTTGTATATATGTGTATGTGAGTACATACACACATACTCTCACACATACACACACACACACACACACACACACATATCTACTTCCTTTATAAGCATTTTCTCACTTCATCCACCAAAGTGCTTAAAATTGCTGTATGCAAAAACTTGTCCTTATAAAGCCAAAACTCACCTCAACTCTGAGTCATTTCTATGTGTTTCTCAGGAAAACATTGCAGCAGATTAAGTCATGTTCTAAAATCCATTCCTGCAAAATCCTTTCCTAATTACTATTTTAGACTTCAGTTGAGATTTATGGTGACAAAGCTTCCACTGCAGACCAATAGCACATGTGGACCACATGTCTGAAAATGAATGAGAACACTATCATTCAGTACAAAGCCAAAGACTTATACTTCCTGCAGCTTTGGTAATAATGAATATTGATAGTTGGCATGTTATATAATTTTAGGGAGACTCCTTTTTTTTTTCTTTTCCTGGAAAATTAGGTTTGGAAAAATGTGATGATTTAATAAAATTTTGAATTTTGAATAAGGCATAAAAATAAAATTAAAGGCCACATTTTTAGGAATCATGATTGATAATAATTATTCAGTTTAAATGCATTTTATAGGTTGTATAAGCAATTTAAATTAAGAAATTACCTATACAAATATGCAGCATTCAAGAGAAATAGAAGCTAATGGTGCTTATTTGTGACTTGAAAGCCTAGAGGGATTTGGAATTTCTAGAGATTTGAGAGATTAGAAATATATATTTTGCTCCACTTCATGGGCAGCATTTTGGAGTATTCATTTTTCTTGGAATAATGTTTCTGTTAGGACTACTAAAGTCTTCCCTGGGATTTTGCAACATGTTTAAAATATACTTTATTGCAATCAATTACATTATAAAGCTATGCAGAGAGCCTCTAAGGATGAGCATTTAAGATACCCTCTACAGTTTATGGCTCATCTACAATTAACAATTCCGTGAGGAAGTCACCTGGCCCTCTCAATTAGGAGAGCTAGTGATGAGGGTGCAGTAACTCCAATGTATTTAAAAGGAGACCCAAGTGCTGTGCCATCAATTCTCTGTCTTCTGCTGTAATAAGAAGAGTGGGGGGTGGGGGGTGTGGAGGGGGGATGCCGAAAATCCAAAATCAATTGCATGATGCTTTGGGTGAAGATTTCCCTTCCTAATTATGTTTTTTCTTTGGCTGAGGATATTGGATTGTATTTCTCTAATTATATTTTCTCAGGTAGGGGGTTCTACTAAATGATCTCTAAGGTCCCTTCCAACCAGAAGATTCTATGATTCAAGAAGTAATATTAAAGTTGCTCAGCATTCCCCAAAAGGAGCTGACTTTGAAGGAGAGTGGTCATAAGACTAATATACAGAAGGAGAAGCACTTTTAAAGGATTAAACATCTGCAACAAGAAATCCAATTCATGTGTGAATGCTTTAGAGATGACTAGAGTTGCTTTTTTTTTTTTTTTTAAATTCTTACATTCATTCAGATATGTGTTGTTTATTTATTTTATTTTCTCAAAAGAGAATATGTACTGTACCACTACGAAATTATTAAATTATTCAATCACTCTGGAAAAGAATTGGAATTATTCTAAGAAAAAAGACTAAAATCCCCATCCTTTTGACCCAGAGATACCACCCCCAATAGAATAAAAGGCATAAAGAAAAGACATAAATATATATGAAAATATTGATAGTTTGTTTTTTGTTGAAAAAATCTACAAACTAAATATCCATTGAATGGGTTATGAAATTGTAGCAAATGAAAGTTATGGTGCTATAAAAAATGACAAGTACTAAGAATTCAAAGAAGATTGGGAAAACAGAATTTAAAAAACAGTATAATAATGACTTACAACAATATAATAATGATTTACAATTTCTTAAATGGAAATGACAATTACAACAAGAAACTAAAAACTATATAATTATAATGATCGAGATGAGCAATTGTCTACTTTTTTCTTCCTTACAGAGGTGGACAAGTGTGGTTCTGAATGTTGTCAGACATAACCGGTGTATTGGTCAGGTTTACTAAGTTGTTTTTTTCTTCTTCTTCTTTTTCTATATTTTATTTTTTGATAAGATAGCTTATTGTAAGGGGAGAGGACAGAAATATATTTGGAAATGAAAGTGATGCAAATCAATAATATGCACTGTCTTATACAAATGATTTTTTATACAAATTAAATGCTTAATATTTCCACTAAAGTCTTACTCTGATGTTTCTCTGCACTATAGAGTCATGTATGGGGTCTCGAAAGTTATGTCAACAAGATGTAATCGCTGACAAAATCATAATAAAAATAAAATCATACATAAAAGGTTTCAATTGTGGGTCTATGGCAAAGAATCAGCCTGTATATGTTCAAAGAAGATGATCACCAGAAATATGGCTTCCAGGTGAAGAAAGCTTTTGTGTCCACTCTTCACTAGGACCATGTACAAACATGTTTTTGTTGTTATTATAATTCTTTTTCATTTATGTCTGACTCTTCATGGGTTTTTATTGGCAAAGAATGTGGGTTGTCATTTCCTTCTATTCATTTAACTGATGGGAAACTGAGACAAATAGTGATTAAATGACTTTCTCAGGATCACCCAACAATTGTTTGAGGCCAGATTTGAACTTGGGAAATGTAGTCTTCCTGACTCCAGATCCAACACTGGATCCACTGCGCCACCTAGATGCCATTAAGATGTAGAGGGGTTGAAATTATTTTTGTAATAATCACATTAGGTAAATCAAGATCATTGACATATTTAATTACTTTCCCATGTATTGAATTATATGTTCAGAATGTGAGGAAACAGATTGGTGAAACTTCAGGGGATATATAGTCTATCACATATTTGAATCCATTAATCAGCCATCATTTATGAAGTACCTACTATGTTATAGACAATGTGCAAGGTACTGAGAATGCAAAGATACAAGTGAAATAAATAGCCTCTTTCCTCAACAAGAATTCTTTTTACAATATTCCTTTCTGGAGTTCATATAGGAATCCCATGATTATGTAATCTACTTTTGAAATGTAGCTCCCTCACTCCTTCATTTTCTCAACAAGCACACATAGAACCAGGATCTGCCTCATTTCAACTTCCATCCATTGCTTTCAGGTCTGCCCTCTGGGGCCAAACAATAATTCCAATCCCTCTTTCACCTGACAGCCTCTCAGATCCTAGAATAAAGCTTGTCTAATTAAATGTTCTTTTTTCTAGACTGAATACACACAGTTCCTATGAACAGGTTTCATAGAAGGACTCAAAAGTCGCCTTATTATTTTGTAATTTATCAGTGCTTTGCTAAAAATTGTCATGGTGAGAAATGTACAAAATAAAATGTGTATACTTCCCTAGTCAATGGTATTAAATTGAGCTTGCAGTTTAGTAAAGCTCTAGATCTTTCTCCCTCGCAATGGACTAATATGTATCCATATCTCTTCCTCACCTCATCACCATTAAACCCACATATAAAGCTTTGAATTTAATCTAAAGAAATTCATTTTAGTAAATTGATGCCAACATGCTGGTCTATCCAGATTGTTTTGTTCATCATGTTAACTCTCTCCCTCTCCCAACTCACCCCTAGTTTTTGACCATTTACAAATTTAATTAACATGGTATCTAAGTCTTTATCCATTCTGTAAATAAGCAAGGTTAAAGAACACATAATCAAGCATAGATTCAGTAGGACTATTTCCAAAGGAGAACTTTTCAATTCATTTTGATCCATTAATAGCTACACTTAAGGTCATTATGCAACCAGTTTCCAATCCATTTTTCTGTATTAGTATTTCACTTACATCTTCCTACCTTAAATAACCTTAAGAATTTGGTCAAATGTTTTACTAAAATATAGTTAAATTATATTGCTTTAAATAGTTTTTCAAATAGTATTTAACATCATTAGGCCTTCAGAAGCACTTTTTGCTCTTTATTTACATAAGAATGCCAATATCAAAACTTTCCCAAACTTGGGTAGCATTTACTTGCTACCCAATCATAAACAAAGAAAATATGTATCATCAAATCATTTTGGTTGGAATGATTTCTCCTCAGACTCTATGGCTACCCTACTTAATCATTCCACTGAAAAATAAAGAATTGGTTACATTCAGATAATTCATTTGTGAGGGTGGGATGTGACTTTTGTTTGAAATAGCAAGATACATTTTATCTGAATCATCTGAATGGTTACTTGAGTTTGTAGACTCAAGACAACTGTGAACTTCTCTTGAAATAATAATATAAATTCCAATGAAAACTAAGTAGTAAGGTAATAAGATGAAGATGCAGAGTGTATTAAATTGCTCATTAGATCCATTGCTTAATTCTCATTTGATTTGTGCTAATATCTTTTAGGCCTGTGGGCGCATTGGCCCAGGCTTATTTTCTTGGCTGGATTAAATCAGATTGTACTTCAAATTTCTAGTCTTTTTTTTTTTTTTTATTAAGTAGGAGTGTGTGTGTGTGTGTGTGTGTGTGTGTGTGTTACATGCATGAAAATAGGCTAATTTGGACAGCAAGATAAAAATATTCTCAACCTTACTTCAAAAATATGGTACAGATGTGCTTTGCTTTATGCAATGAGGATAAATGTGTAAGCTGATGCTTGGTACATTAAATTGCATTTCAAATATTCTGGGAGTTGCTCAGAATTTTGTGGTGAATAATTTTGCAAAAAAAAAAAAAAGGAATCCTTTTGTAATCTGAGTAATCAATGCCACCCCCACTCTGTGAAGTGCTGTGCAAATATGAATTTTTAAAAAATATTGTTTTCTTAAAGCAGGGAATGCATATTCTAAATATGCTTAGACACAAGCAATCTTGTTTAATTTATATATGTTTAATCGTGTTTTAAAAGTTGTTAGTTTCTTAAAAGAATTGTGGATTTAGACCAAGTTTTTTCTAAAAGATATTTTTTTAAGTTCTGGATTGCATGGAAGTTAAGATATATATATATATATATTTTAAATTCTAGTACTTGAATAGAAATTATCCTTCCTTTTAATCTTCTAAAGAAGTGACACAACTTGGAACTTTGTAGACAATGAATGATATTTATAAAAAAAAAAAAAAAAAAAAAAAAAAAAGCTCTTCCAGGTGGGAAAGGAAGGATGGTGCTATTCAATAAAAACACAAATTTATGGACTTTCAACCATATTTTTGTCACCTATCTAGGCTCTGCAGATACATAGATATAATCAATGACAAAAAAAAAAAAAAATGAGGAAACAGCCCCAAAAGGCTTCTAGAAGTCTTCATGTGCGTAGAGAGATCCTATG
The DNA here is from genome assembly GCF_902635505.1 of Sarcophilus harrisii. Taxonomy (NCBI): domain Eukaryota; kingdom Metazoa; phylum Chordata; class Mammalia; order Dasyuromorphia; family Dasyuridae; genus Sarcophilus; species Sarcophilus harrisii. Next base: position 43,472,682 of record NC_045429.1, on the reverse strand, counting down.
TTTCATATATAATTAAATCCACTATCTCTACAAAATGAACATAAAGTAATTTTGAACAGAGACAACATTACCATCTAGAGCCATAAAAGCCTTTTGGAGATGGTGGCAAGAAGGTGTAAGCCTAGAAAGGAGCTAAAGATTCAAGAGGCAGTGGATGAGGAAGAATATTCTAGTAATGGGGTTAGTTGGTTGAAAAGAGCAGGGTTGGAAGAATGAAAGTCACACACAGGAAACAATAAGTAGACTAATTAGTCTATAATATAGGACATGTAAAAAAATATAACATGAAATCTTCCTTAAAAATTGGTTAGAGTAAGAATGCGAATATTGAACAGAGGAGTTTGCATAGATAGAACTTCTTAGTCTCCCTTCCCTAACATCATTGTCTATCTTGTGGTCCTTATGTGGTCCTTCTCTCAAGCCTAGAATACACTTCCTGATGACCTCTGCCTTCTGAAATCCCTGGTTTCTGTCAAGGTCCAGCTCAAAGACTCCTTGCTACATGCAGTTTTTTCTGCTTTATTTCTTATTCCTTCCCCACACTTGCCCTCCCTCTCCGCTGATCCCCAACTGCCTTTTTGAAGATAGCTACATTTATACATTTCATCCAGTCTTTCCCACCCCACCATTCTACCTCTTCATATAATGTAAGCTCTTAGAGGGCAGGAATTCTTTGATTCCTGTCATTGTAAACACAATGAATAACAGAGCTACTGACACATTGTAGTCACTGAATCTTATTGATCAACTGTTACATGAGAATTTTTGCCAGGTTTTCTTATGAATGCCAGATTTTCTTGAAATTTAAATATTAAAATACTTTGCAGAAACAATTAATAGACATGATCCATAGAAATAATTTTCTTAATTCACAGTCTTTTCTCAGACTAATCAGAGGTACCTTTGTGATATCAAAATGATCAACTAGGTCTTGAAGAAAGAAAATTCAACATACAACCTGGGTTAAAAACTAGAAAATAAATGAAGAATCACAATTGGCTTGGTCTAATTATCTATGTCATTTTAGAGAGATTTTAGGAATGTAGTCTGACCCAGTGTGGGAAATTATACCTTTTAATTCCCACAGGCATCACTCCAGTGGCCATTCTCCTTACTAAGATAGCTTAAAGGGATTTTAATTATGCATTTGCATAACAAGACAAGAAAGGTTTCGTTGTATTAAGTAAACAATTTGGGAGAATTACGTATGTATATAGTTTGGGCAGCTATAGAAATTATTTTGCATAAATTCCTCAGATACTCCAGTGACCATTCTCCTTCTACTTGGCTTTCCTGCCTTAAATCTCTTCCCCCTTCCAACTCATTTTCCATTTTCTTTATGAAAGTGAAGTTTCTAAAATGTATATCTTACCACATCAATCCATTTGCTCATGTGGCTCCCTGTAATCCTTCCCATCAAATGCAATATCTCTTACATCACATTTAAGGCTCTTTCCAAACTGCTCCCTTTTTAATCTTTCTAGCTTTTTATCTTTTATTTCACTGCTTACACTCCAACACACTTACTATTCCTTGAACATGACATTCCTTATTTTTACTGTATTTTCATGGTGCTAACTTTCCTTCATGACTGGAATGTTCTCCACACTCACTTTTTCCTCTTGACATCTCTCATATTTATTTATTTTTTTTTTTAAGATTTAGCTCAAGATGTACTTTCTTCAGGAGGCCATTCATAGTTCCTCCAAATCCTTGAGCTTTCCCTCTTATTTTCTTCTTGTTTGTATCTACTAATTCACATGTCATTTCTCCCATTAGAATATAAGCTCCCTGAAGGCAAGAACTGCTTTTACTTTAAAAAAAAAAATCCCAAGACAATTCCAAGCATATATTAAGCACTTAATAAATTCTTGTTGGATATAAGCATTAATTGATTGATTTGAGAGAAAGATCTTGAGTGCATATTTATATGTCTTTTATCTACCTGACATAATATTCCAATGTTCACCTTTTCTCAAAATTGATCAATTGACTCTTTTATCTGGAAAATGATTCATTCTTATCTCTCATAGAATCCCTACATTCCTTGAAAATTCAGTTCAAGTACCATTTCCTATGTGAATTTTTTCCCCAGTTACTTCCTTGTCTCTAGTTAGTAGAGTTCTGTCACTCTTAAAACAAATTCCTTTATGTTTGCCATACTTATCATTTCCTTATGTATGCATATTGTAAATTTATAGCTGAAAGGGAGATTTTAGAAATCATATAGGCTGAAGATTTGATTTTTTTCAAAATTAAAAAAATGAGTTCTAGATAAGCTTTATGACTTTCCTCGAATTTACATAGGAAGTATCGAGCAAGCATTTGAACTCAGAATCTATCTTCCATCTACTTGCTACCCTATTGCATCACCTGCTTCCCAGTATACATTCATCCTATCTCTCTGTGTCCCTCTCTATGGCTCTGTGTCTCTTTCAGAACGTAAATTCACTAAGGGAAAAATCTGCTCTATTTTTGTTTTATTCCCAGTCTGTAGAATACTTTCAGATTTACAGTATATATTTAATGAAATAATTGGGATTTAAATGCAAAGAATTAATTGCATTTTATATAATTATGTTGTTTCCTTTTATTAAGGAATTGTAAGATATTTGGGAATCATGCTTTTTATATGATGAGCTTCCCTTTTTTTGTAGACACTGGAGTAGATTTGAATCAATCCATTTGGGAATGGGAAAAAATAAAAGCAAATTCAGAAGACTACAAATCAATTGTAAGCATGTCATAGCAAGATTGAATCAGAATGAATGAACAAACAAATAATTGTCAGAGACACAGGAATAAGTTTGGAAAAAAAATTCATTTTATGCATGGAAAGGAAATTTGGACCAAACCTATAATTTCACTGACATAGAATACATCTCATCTACAATTTACTAGTCTTTGAGAACTGCCTGGAAGTATTAAGGCACTAGATAATTTAACACTGCATAGGTTATATGTGACAGAAAATCTTGAACCCAGGTCTTTCTGTCTCAGAGATTGGCTCCCTCACCACTGCTGCCTGGAATTGAAATTAATGTGTTTGAAGGTAAATAGTTACTTGGCATGTTTAATTAGTTATGTTAATGCTTAATATTATTTGCAATTCATCCTTTGGAAATTCATGGAGTATTCTTTAGTATCTTCTTTCCTTTTTTCACTTCTATATATTCAAATAATGTAAATGGATACCAATCTTAGTAATTTTTTTTCCATTTCCCCCAGAGGATGCTAGTAGATTATATTCATGGGAAAGGTTTGCAAATCAATTTGTTAATAAGTTTCTTAATATTATAGTTGCCATCAAAAGCTAATCAAAATGGATAATTTAATTGTAGTAATTTACTCTTTTCATAGAATAATGAAAAAAATGGATTTGATTAATTTACTATTCATGAAATAGAGGCTTTGCCTTCTTTGGAGGAACATCAATTATATTTGGAATTATACAGACATTCACCCACAAACACATGCACATACATACACACACACACACACACACACACACATTTACCTTCATGCTTTGACAACCACCAGAGATATTAAATTCAAAGGCTTGATGATCTAGTAGTGAATTTGAAAGGGGAAACCACAAAAAATTTACAAGCACACTACAGAAAGATGTCAAAATCTCCCAGTAGAGGTAGATGTGACTGAATAGTTTAAATGCACTATCATATGAAATTCTAGACACATTCAACTTAATGCAAACGAGTAAACTCATGAATGGGAATGAAGTAACACTTCTTTAAGAATGCAAATTAAAAAGGAAATATCAAAATAATGAAATCTGCCATTTTTTTTCCTCCACTGAGAAAATTCTCCACCAGATTTCAAAAACAGACCAGATTCTTTGGAAAACAAAGGTATTTGAAGTAGAGATAGGTACTGGAAACTCTCAGGAGATGCTTCTATCCCTTTTTCAATAATCTTAAAAGAAAATGGCAGTAATTAGGTAAATTAGCTATACCTAGTTAAATATTCACTAAATCATAGATATTGTAGATGAAATTGTATTTTCAAAGCAAATCTTCAAAATCACCTCTGTTTCAATGTTCTCTATAGTGTTTCACAGTTCTCTTATCTCCTGATTTGTTCTGTATCAGGAAAAGTTTCTATCAAGAGATCTAATCTGCTGAATTACAACAATACACACACACACACACACACACACACACACACACACATATATATGCAGTTTTCAAATAAATAACAAGGATTTTTTTCAAACTATTTATGTATTAAGTATGATATTTCCAAAAGACTAGGAAAGGAAGAGTGTAAGTATTTATATAGTGCTTACTATGTGTCAGGAACTGTACTCAGCAATTTGCCAATGTTATTTCATTTCATCTTTACAATAATCTTGTGAAGGAAATATTGTTACCATTCTTATTTTATAGCTGAGGAAACTGAGGCAGGAAATCAGAGATTAAGTGACTTGTACAAAGTCAGACACCTGCTGACTGAGGCCAGAAATGAACTTTACATGTTCTCCTGCTCCAATCTCAGATCTTCTGTATCACTCCACTGACTCTTAGATTTTCTCCAAATAGTTATTTCTAGTCATTTCCAAATTACTTTAAACATTAACTTTAAATAAATAAAACATATAATAAAATTTGGGATCTACTTCTGTTCATCATGTTCTTTAAAAGCAATTCCATTTTAATTTGAGGAAAGGCTCTGCTATACTCCTTTATGCTGCTTGGAACACATTAGTAAGACTTAGCATTCCACTATAACACCCACCCTCTTACTATTTCAGTGGATTATTTCAATAACTTTCTTTTTTTACTTCTATTTAAAATATACATATACATGTGTGTATATGTATGTATATATATATATGTGTGCATATTATTTAATTTGTGAAATAAAACAAGCATTTCCACAGCAGAGTAGAATTTTTTAAAAAGATGAATATATATGAAATTGCAAATCTATTGTATAAAATTTGCTATTACTTTCAAATATGGTATAAAGTTATTATGTAACTTTCCCCCCCTTTTTTCTTTCCTTCCCTCCACCCTAGGGAAAGCTTCCACAAATAAAACAAGAAGCACAATAACTTTCTCACAAGTCTATGCATCTCCCTGCTTCCCCATATTCTAAATTGTCTGCCTGTCATAACACTGACAGAATCACCTTGGTTATGTGTAATGTTCTTCTCTTTTCTAAAATATGATGGTTCTCTGTGGAGCGGGTTTCTTGGGGAGATTTTCTAGAGACAGCCTTAGTTTCAGTTCAAATCAATAATCACTTTAAATGCAGCCAGGAGTTAAAATCCATTTTTTTTTGTCTATTCCAAAATAGTCCCCTTAGCTTTCTTTGGTTCCAAGAGCTCTCATTGCTAGTCTTTTGCCTCTGCCAGCTTCTGCCTCTAGCTCAACTCCAACTCCTGGTTTCTCAATCCCCTCAACTGACTCTGAATCTCCCAACTGAATTCTGGCTCCCAATCTCTTCAACTCACTCACTTCTGACTCCAGGAGCTCCTTATATATGATCTCTTAAAGGTGTGAACCCAAAAGTTGACTCCTCCTCTGAGAGAGTGAGATTGTGGGCTTCTGACTTGTGAATCTCCCGAACTTGTGAACGCTAACATCTAAGCTAATGTGTTAACTCTCAAAGGTGTAAACTTAAGCATTGTTTCTATGAGTTCTAGTGACTTAACACCTTGTTTCAAGTTCTGGCTCATAACAGTTATATATTTATCTACATGATCAAATAACTGTTCTACTTGGATATCTCCCTATGGGTCCCTATGGCTTACAAAGTAAGATTCAAATTCCTCCACCTTTCATTTAAGACCTTCTAGATTCTAATAATCTCTTACTTGCTCTGCCTTAAAGGATCAGTAATAGATCATAGGTTTAGAGTTGGAAAGAACCTTAAAGGTCATCTAGTCCAAGCTTCTCTTTTTCAGATGAAGAACTGAGATCCAGAAAAGATCAGAGTTAGTAAATTGTGTGAGAATGATTTAAGCCCAAGTTTTCCCAACTCCAAATTCCTCCCCCAATCTACTATGTATGCTGTTTTTTCTCTCAACTCTATGAATTCCATATTTTCACATTCTTCCCCTTAATCACTCACATGGAAGATCTCTACCATCTCCATGGATTTATTTACCTTATTGCCCATTCCTAGAATGTCATTCCTCCCCTTCTTCACCTGTTTGATTCTTCTGATTGTTGTTCAGTCATTTCAGTCATGTTCAATTCTTCATGACCATTAGTAGTTTTCTTGTCAAAGATACTACAGTGATTTACTCTTTCCTTCCCCAGCTAATTTTGTAGATAAGGAAACTGAGATAAGCCATGTTAAGTGATTGTCAAAGGTCACACAGCTAGTTAGTGTCTGAGGCTACATTTGAACTCAGGTATTCTTGATTCCAATAGTTCATTAAAAATAAATAAACAAAAATCCCCAAGCAAAAATAAACAAAAAATACCCTAATTGAAATGCTGTTTTCTCCAACAAGACATCCTCTATTTGCCAGTTGATAAGGTGTATCTTGATTTTATAGTTCACAATGATTTTATTCCCTTCCTGATTAGACTATATAAGATATTAAAAGAAAAACACTGTCTTAACTAAATCTTTTAGCACTTCTAACAGTTAACAAATTTCTTTGCATATAAGAGAACTTTAACAAATAACAGGAGACAAAAGACAAGAGGGGTATTCATTTACTTTTTAATTTTATAACTTTTATATGGTAATAGTGGTAGTGGTGAGAATAGCTAGATGACCCAATGAATAGAATGCAGGCAGATGGGCTAAACCAGGCTGAAAATAACCCATAGCCCTCAAACCCATTGTTGATTTAGGGGGATGTATACCCCAAGCATGTGAAGACTTCTTCTGCAAGAATGGACAAATGAAAACAATTTGTTTCAATGTGCACAAAGGTTGTTTGAGCACTTAAAGCTTGGTCAATTATTGAAGACAGCAGGGTCATCTGTTGCATCCTGGACCATTGCCAGTCATCTTGACTTTTGTATTGCCACTGGACCTTGATAACTCTGGAACAGAGAGTGAAGCTGATGACTTTGTGCAATTGCCTCCAATTAAATCCAACTCACTCAGGAATCAAGATATTACCTTGAGATGTCATTGATCCTCTTTGAAGATGAAGATCAAATAAGAGGTAGTAGCCGCAGCAGCATTAATGGTAGTGGTAGCAGTATCAGTAGTACTATATGTGGCATTTGAGCTCATTCTGACTCAGGAATTCATGATCTTTTCATTCAACTCAACTTTTAGACAAATCTAAGTGTTAGGAAATTTTCTCTTATATCGGGGATCAATTTGTTTCTGAAATTTCTAACCATTACTCTTAATGCTGACTTCTAAAGTCAATTCAAAATCTATAATGCATGACCAAACCAGATGAATGTAGAATTGAAGGGAAAATTTCTCCTTGAAAGTCATGAGAAGAATATAAATTCCTGTCAAATTAACCAAAGTGATGTCATTCAGATTATACCTCCCTATTCTGTATTTTTATGGTCATTCTCTCTCTCATTTCTATAATGTTGTCTCTCCTGATGATCTAGTAGGCTCTTCGGGATCCTTAGGTCTTTTTAAGACTAAGTTCTAGTGTTACCTCCTTTAAGAAGCCTTCCTTGGTTCCTCCTAGTTTGTCTTAGTTGTTTCTTCCCTGCAAAAGTATTTCTTTTGTACTTATTGTGCTCTGTGCATGAAATTCTCTATCATTCCCAATAAGAACATGTTTTTTTTTTCTTCATGGCATCAATGTTTATTATAATTTGATACCTAGAAGTTTGTATATACTTAATAAATATGTCTGTTTGAATATAATTGAGACCATTTAAATATTGTTTATAAATTTTTAAAGATAAAAGGAATAACAAATTGGATATGTACATACCTGCACATTTGTATAGTTTAAAACTTCCATCCTCAAATTATTCCCCTTGAATAAGCTAAACACACATACATATAACATATCAATGTGATATAAAGGATTCCTGACATTTAAATTTTGGAGCCCTTCCGATTAATGTCTCCCGAGAAACAAATCCCATTTTTTAATGTCATCTTTCATTCTGAAACACTTTGTGACCTGGAATCCCATATGTTATCCATATTGGACTTCCCAAGTCCCTTTAGATTCTTGAGCTGAAGGGCTAAAGGCTGTCATTATCTAGTCAAAAACATTTATTGAATGACCACTGTAGAGAAATAGCCAAAGGACTCAGGAGAAACAATCCCTGCTCTCAAGAAGCTTACAGCCAAAAAAGAGTGCAGAATGCAGAAATCCATTCCCTTAAACACAAGCGACAAAAACATCTGCCAGATGGAGTACTCCAGCTGTGCAGGGACATCAATGTAAGTGTTCAGTATTGAGATAGGAGAACAGGAAAAAAAAACTGGGGAGATTTAGTGGAGTCACTGGAGAGAGGAAATCCAAGAGGGGTTAATTTGGAAAGACTTCAGGAAGGACCGAAATTTTCTTGGCTTGTTTATAGGGAAAGCTATCTGGCTGTGTAAAATATTTCCTATTTCTTTGTGGGATCTCCCAAATGAACTATTCATTAAACACAAATATGTACTCATTTTTTGCCTTTCTATTTTTCTTCAATAACCATAGCTAACATTTATATAATGCATACTATGGGCCAGGAACTGTACTAAGTGCTTTACAAACATCTCATTTATTCGTTACAACAACCTTGCCAGATAGATGTTGTTTTTATGCCCTTTTTATGGTGGAAGAAACTGAGGAAAATTGAGATTAAGTGACTTGCTTAAGTATTTTAATTCAAGTCTTCTTGACACCAGGACCAGTGCTCTAGCCACTAGGTTACCTAACTGCCTTCTATGACTGTGTTCCACACCAATATTTTATTGTAGGGAGTGATCAATTTGATAGATATTGTTGCAGACTTTGCTTTCATCAGTGTAAATAGATTTGGTTCCATAAGTGGACTGTGTATGTGAACTATTGTTTTGGGTGTAATTGAGGAGATAAAGGGTATAGTGGGGATATTGTGAGATAACTTTTCTTAAATTATTTATCTCTGACTTATATAAAAACAGTGCCTTTGCTGTTGTGCAAGCTCACATCTGATGGGGATATATCTTAATCTACTTTCATTAAATAAAAAAGGAGACAGATGGCATGGGATGAGGGAATAACTGGGCCTTTCCAAACCATTTAGTGGACCATATCTGGGCTGTTGAAGGTCACAGAGAGATTTTTCTTCCTCCCAGTCTTTAAGCAGGGATGTTACTGGATTAATAAGAATAGGATAGAAAGAAAAAGGAAAGTTAATTCTACACATGTTGGCACAGAAAAAAAACAGAGAAGTTAATTCTATACATGATGAGTTTGAGATACCAGTAGATTATACAGGGACATTATGTTCTATAGAGAGTTGAATATATTGATTTAGAACTAAGAAGAGAGCTCAATCCTGAAGAGGTTAATGGACTCCTGAAAAGAAGTAAGCACAAAGTCAGAGGAGGGCAGACTTGTTTCTTACTGAAAGGAACAAGGAAGACTTCATGGAGGAAGTTGTTTCAGATCTATGTTTTGAATGTTGACAGGAATTCCTATGAATTGAGAAATTGGGAGTAGAACAAGTTGGACACAGAGCATGAGGTAAGAAAAGCTATGGATGCAGGAAGGTATAAGGTGTGTGTGTGTGTGTGTGTGTGTGTGTGTGAGAGAGAGAGAGAGAGAGAGAGAGAGAGAGAGAGAGAGTGTGTGTGTGTGTGTGTGTGTGTGTGTGTGTGTGTGTGTTCAGGACAGTGAATTGGCCTTTTTGGTGTGAGACACAGAGTAATGTGAATGAAGGGAATAATGCAACTTCACCTCCATGAGGATTATTGCATAGCTAGGTAGTATGGAGCATAGGCTTTAGATTTGGAGACAGGAGGTCATGAATTCAAGTACATTTTCAGATATTTTCTACCTGCATGACTGAAAAATTTACTTAGCTTCTCACATCTTCAGTTTGTTAATTGTAAAATAGAGATAAAAGTAGTTCCAAACATCAGGAACATCTGGGTGTAAATCTCTCCTCAGAAACATACCTCTTGGCCAATTTACTTACCTTTTCTAAGTCTCACTTTAACTTGTCTTTAAAAGTAACAGGTTGTATTCAATTTTCTCTGAGATACTTTATAACTTTGTAAGCTTTGCAAATCTTAAAGATCTATACAAATGCCAAAATCTATATTTTGAGGAAGGGCCAAGATCAGCCATATGGTTTCCCCTCTTCCATTGGTATGTTCTTTCCCAAATCTCATTTTGAGGAAGGACTTAAAACAGTTATTTTCCTTTTTTGGTACTTTGTCATTATATTCCAGTAAAATAAACCTTACATTGAAGAGTCATCAAGATAGTCTTGAAAGAAGAGAAGATTTCAAGAGATGAAAATGAAAGGGAGTATGCTACTGGCATAGAGAATGTGTACATGAATGAATAAGCACAAGAGAGTTCAGGTTGAAATTAGAGAGGAACTAAGGGATAAGAACTAGATCTGCAATTCCATTGGTATAAAAAGTTCCTGAGGGAGAAACTATCTCTGTTGAAATAGAATACAACTTTGTCTAATTTAAAGTTTTAGATAATTGTCTAAAACACTGGTTTGTAATTGATTTGTCCAGTCAACATTTTCAGAAATGGGAATTGAATTCAAGTCTTCCTGAATCCAAGATCAACTCTAAATTTAATATGTCTCCCTAGAGTATAACTAGTAGCAAAAAAATCACAGAATTTCTAAGTTGAAAGATACCTTATTGACCATCACATTCTTTTGTTGGTTAGTTCTAATTGCTAAAAAAAAAAGTTTTTTTTTCTTCCTAACTTTTTTTTAACTCTTGAGACCAATTTTATTTCCTTATGTCCATCTATTGCTCTGAATACTGTAAGTTTAGGCCTATTAGTAAAAATCTAAGTCATTTTACACATGAAAGCTTTTTAAGTCCTTTAAAATAGCTATCATAGTCAATTTTTGTGCTGCCCAGAAGAGGGTTCCATATGTTATTGTTCTCAGTTTCCTTCATAACCTAAAAGGGAAACTTTCATAATGCATGGAGTCCTAAAGGCTACAAATGAAGCAGGAAGATGTCCTCAAATTTCTTGCTGCAGGAACCCATTTGTGTGGCATCAATTTGGACTTCCAGATGGAAGAGTATATCTATAAAAGAGTGATGGTATCTGCAGCATTAATTTGAAGTGTACATGGGAGAAATTTCTACTTATGGCTCATGCAATTTTTGCCATTGAAAATCTACTATTTCTGCTGGGTTTGTATCTCAAAGAGATAATAAAGGAGGGAAAGAGACCCACATGTGCAAAAATGTTTGTGAAAGCTCTTTTTGTAATGGAGAAAAACTGGAAACTGAGTGGATGCCCATTAGTTGAGGAATGGTTGAATAAGTTATGGTACATCAATATTATGGAATATTATTGTTCTATAAGAAACAATCTACAGGATGATTTCAGAGAGGCTTGGAGAGGCTTAAATGAACTGATGCTAAGTGAAGTGAGCATTACCAGGAGATCATTGTACATAGCATCAACAAGATTATACATTGATCAATTCTGATGGACATGGCTCTTCTCAACATTTCGATGATGCAGGGAAGTTCCAATGATTTTATGATAAAGACCCATTTTACATTTTACATTTACACCCAGAGAGAAGATTGTGGGGACTGAATGTGGATCACAACATAGCATTTTGACCTTTTTGTTGTTTGCTTGCCTTTTGTCATCTTTCTCATTATTTTTCCTTTTTGATCTGATATTCTTGTGTAGCACAATAATTGGGAAAATATGTATAGAAAAATTTAACAAATTTAATATATAGGATCACTTGCTATCTAGGAGGGAGGGGTGGAAGGGAAAGAAAAATATGGAACACAAAGTTTTGCAATAATGAATGTTGAAAATTACCCATGCATATGTTTTGAAAATAAAAAGCTTTAATTAAAAACAAGAAAAGGAGAAAAGAAAAAAAAAAAAGAAAATCCAGCTGAGACTAATGTCATCTTTTCATCCAGGAACACTGGCTAGTCAACTATTCTAAAATTTGATGCTGACTCTGGGGCCAGACCTATTGCTGGATACTAAGACAAAATTTATTAACAAATGTTTTGTAACAAATCAATAACATAAATTATTAATTATTTACTTTAGCTATAAGAAAGATCATAGTTAATGTCAATTCAAGCTCTCATTGTAATTGTACATAACTGCTCTTCCCTGTTCAGGATAGTCCCAGGATAGTTCAGCTCAGTCATAATAACAAAGTGCTTTACACTGGGAATCTTCACTAACCAGATCCTGGCAGTTTTCAGGAAGTCTTGCCTCTTGGGGGTCACTGATCCTCACTGAAGCATCATATGTTAACATCCCCACCATTGCATTGTGCAAAACAGATTCTCCACTTCACTATGTGGACATAGCCTTTATGTAACAACAAAGGACCTTACTCAGAAGGTTTGATGTGATGGATGTTGACCTGTAAAGGCCTATGTATGCATGATACCATCTCTCCTGAACATCCATGAAAGACAGATCTTTACTGTTAGGATTCTTACAAGGTGCTAAGTCACTGGAATTGATAGGGACTCTGGGAGATTCACAAGTCAGGATTCAGTCGGGAGATTCACAGGTCCAGTGGAGGAGATTCACAAATCATAGCTCCCACAATCCCACTCTTGGAGGAGAAGTCAAGCTTTGAGTTCACACCTTTAAGAGATCATATATAAGGAGCTCCCAAAAGCCAACTAGAGACTTTTTTGGGGAGATTGAGAAGCCAGGATTCAGTTGGGCAGAACGATGGATTCAGAGAGAGCTGGAGGCTGAAGCTGACAAAGACAAAAGGACCAGCAACAGGAGTTCTTGGAACCCAGGAGAGTGATAGGCCTCTAAGAAAACTAATCAGGCTATTTTGGAAGAGACAATAAAGGAGTGGATTTTAACTCCTGGCTGCATTTGAGGTGATTATTACTTTGAACTGAAACTAAGGCTGCCTCCAGAAGCTCCCCAAGAAACCTACTTCCAGAGAACAATATAATTTAGAGAAGAGAATATTACACTTTACTTCAACAGGAACACAGAAAAGATTGCTTTTTTCATATGACTGTGGATGGCTTTAATTTCCTCATCTGAATATTGTCTGTTTATAACCTTTGACCACTTATTAATTGGGAATGACTTGTATTCTTATAAATTTGACACAGTTCATTATATATTTTAGAGATGAGACATATATCAGAAACATTGGCTAAAAAGATGTTTTCCCAGCTTTGTATTGTATTGTAATCTTGTTTTTGATGGTTTTATTTGTGTAAAATATTTTTTAATTTAAGGTAATCAAAATTGTTCATTTTGCCTTTAATAATGTTCTCTAGTTCCTCTTTGGTCAAAAATTCTTGCCTTCTCCAAAAATCTGATAGGTAAATTATTCCTTGTTCTTTTATTTTGTTTATGATATCATTTTTTATGCCCAAATTATGCATCCATTTTGATCTTACTTTGGTATAGGTATGAGATATAGGTCTATGACAAGTTTCTGACATATTATTTTCCAATTTTCCCAGCAATTTTGTCAAATAGTGAGTTCTTTCAGAAGCTGGAATTGGGGCTTTATCAAATACTTTATCAAATATCAAAAATAGATTAATATAGGCCTCAATTATTGTGTCATGTATTTAATCTATTCTACTGATCCACCAGTACCAAATGGTTTTGATCACTGGTACTTTAAAATATAGTTTTAGGTTTGGTACTGTTAAGCCACCATTTTTGTATTTTTTTTTTTTCATTAATTCCCTTGATATTCTTGACCTTTTGTTTTTCCAGATGAATTTTGTTATTATTTTCTCTGGTTCTATAATTTTTTTTTTTTTTGGCAATTTGATTGATATGGAACTGAACAAGTAGACCAATTTAGGCAGAATTATCATTTTTATTATATTAGCTTGGTCTACCCATGAACAAATGTTATTTTTCCAGTTGTTTAGATCTAGTTTTATTTGTGTGAGAAGTGTTTTGTAATTGTATTCATATAGTTCTTGGGTTTGTCTTGGCAGGTAGACTAGACCTCCAAGTATTTTACTTTATCGACAGTAATTATAAATGGAATTTCTCTTTCCATCTCTTGCTGATGGGGTTTGTCAATAATATATAGAAATACTCATTATTTCTGTGGGTTTATTTTATATCCTGCAACTTTGCTAAAGCTGTGCATTGTTTCCAGGAGTTTTTTTTTTGTTTTGTTTTTGTTTTTGTTTTTTTTAGGATTCTCTAATTACATCATAATATCATCTGTAAATAGTGCTAAGTTTTATTAACTTATTGCCTATTCTAATTCCTTTAATTACTTTTTTCTTTTCTTATCACTAAAATCAAAATTTCTAGTGCAATATTGAATAACAGTGGTGATAATGGGCATTCTTATTTCACTCCTGATCTTATTGGAATATACCCAGCTTCTCTCCATTACAAATAATGCTTGCTCTTGGTTTTAGATAGATACTGCTTATTATTCTAAGGAAAATTCCTTTTATCTCTATGCTCTCTAGTGTTTTCAATAAGAATGGGTGCTATCAAAAGTCTTTTCTGCTTATCATAAGAGAAGTATATATGATATGATTTCTGTTGATTTCATTAATGATATGATCAATTATGGTAATAGTTTTTCTGACCCTGAACCAGCCCTGGATTCCTGGTATAAATCCCACTTGATCATAGTGTATTATCCTGCTGATAAATTCCTGTGATTTCTTTGGCACTTCCTGGTTTAGGTATCAGTACCATAAGTACCATTATTTGTATCACAAAAAGAATTTCGTAGGACTCCTCCTTTACCTATTTTCCCAACTAGTTTATATAGCATTGGGATTAATTGTTCTTTAAATTTTTGCTAGAATTCACTTGTGAATGCATTTGACCCAAGAGATTTAATTAACTTATTCTTCTGTTAATTTAGAAAATTTATATTTTTTGTAAATATTCATTCATTTCAGTTAGATTATGAGATTTGCTGTCATACAGTTGGGCAAAATAGCCTCTAATTATTATTTTTATTTCTTTTTCATTGCTGGTAAATTCACCTTTTTTCTTTTTATTTTTGATGGTGGCAATTTGGTTATTTCTTTCCTTTTTCTAATTAAATTAACCAAAGGATTATATATTTTGTTGGCTTTTTTTGTAAAACTAACTCTTAGTTTTATTTATTAGTTCAATAATTTTCTTAGTTTTTTATTTTATTAATCTCTTCTTTGAGTTTCAGAATTTCTAATTTGGTATTTAATTGAGGGTTTCCATTCGTTCTTTTTCTAGCTTTTTTAGTTGCATGCCCAATTCACTGAACTCCTCTTTCTCTATTTTATTCATGTACCTACTCAGAGCTATAAAATATTCCCTAAGAACTATTTTGGCTGTATTGCATAGGTTGTGGTATGTTTTCTCATTATTGTTATTCTCTTGGATGAAATTATGGATTGTTTCTGTGATTTGTTATTGGACCCACATATTTTAGAATTAGATTATTTAATTTCCAATTGGTTTTTAGTTTATCTTTTCCTGCCTCTTTACTGAATATAATTTTTTTTTAATTGCATGGTGGTTACAAAAGGAAGCATTTACCATTTATGCCTTTCTGTAACTAATTGTGAGATTTTTATGCCCTAAGACATGGTCAGTTTTTGTAAAGGTGCTATGTACTGCCGAGAAAAGGGTGTATTCCTTTATTTCCCCAATTCAGTTTTCTCAAGATCTCTTATATCTAGGTTTTCTAGGATCCTATTAAGCTCTCTAGTTTCTTTCTTGTTTATTTTGTGGTTTATTTGCCTGATTCTGAGAGGAAAAGTTGAAGTTACTCACTATTATTGTTTTGCTATTTCTTTCTGTAACTGGCTTAAAATCTTCTCTGGAATTTGGCTGCTCTACCATTTGGTGCATATACAATCACTATTGTTACTACTTCATTGTTTATGATATCCCTTATCAAAATGTACTGTATTTCCTTATCTCTTAATAAAATCTAATTTTACTTTTGGTTTATCTGAGATCAGAATTGCTAACCCTATTTTTTTTTACTTCAGTTGAAGCATAATGAAATTCTGTTCAAGCCTTTCTTTTACTCTTTATGAATTTCTCTGTATCAAATGTGTTTCTTGTAAACAACAAATGATAGTATTCTGTTGTTTAATCCATTCTGCTATTTGCTTAAGTTTTATGGGAGTTCATCCCATTCCCATTCACAGTCATGAAGACCAGCTCTGTATTTCCTTTCATCCTGTTTTCTCCTCTGTATATCCTTTTGTTCTCTTCCCCCCCCCCCCACTCCCCACCCCCATCCTTAGTAGTGTTTGTTTTTTTTACCCACCCAACCCTTTATCTTATCTTCTATCACCATTTACCCCTTTCTGTCCTCTAGAGTTTCTGCCCTCCCTTTTATCCTGCCATTTCTTTTCTTTCCTTCTCCTCCTACTTCTTGATAGGGTTATTCCCAACTGAATAGTTAAGTTATTCTCTCTTAAAACCAAAACTGATGAGATCAGATTCAGACAATGTTTGTCTTCCTCCCTTCTTACCCTGGATTGTAATAGGTCTTTTGCACCTTTGTATGTGAAATAATTGTCCCATTATACTTTCCTTTTTCTCTTTTTGCAAGTACAGACCTTTTCCCATCCATTAATGTCTTCTTTCATGGCATCATATCACAGTCCATTCATGACCATATCCTCCGCTCCCCTTAGTCTGCCCCAGTGACAGATACAGTTCTCAAGAGTTACAGATATTGTCCTCCCAGGGATATAAACAGTTTAACCTTTAAATATATATATTTGCTCGACCTATCCATGAGCACTTGGTATTTTTCCAATTGCTTAGATCTGACTTTATTTATGTGGAAAGTGTTTTGTAGTTTTGCTTATATAGTTTCTGACTTTCCCTTGGCAGATAGATTCCTCAACATTTTATATTATCCACAGTTATAGTAAATAGTATTATTTCATAGCTCTTGCTGTTGGATTTTGTTAGTGATGTATAAAAATGCTGATGATTTGTGTGGATTCATTTTGTATCCTGTAACGTTTGTGGATTATTTCTAATAGTTTTTAAGTTGATTCTCTAGAGTTCTCTACATATACTATCATATCATCTGCAAAGAGTGATAATGAAACCTTGTTTCACCCCTGATGTTATTGGGAATGAATTTTATTTCATCAGTAAAGCAATTTACTTCCTCCTCTGTTAATCTGGGCAACCTGTATTTTGGTAGGTATTCCTCCATTTCACTTAGGTTATCAAATGTATTTGCATAAAGTTGGGCAAAGTAACTCTTAATTATTGCTGTAATTTCCTCTTTGTTATTGAAAAAGTTCTCCATTTTCATTTTTAAGAATAACAATTTTATTTTCTTCTTTCCTTTTTGTAGTCAAATTTTTTTAAAAAAAGGTTTATCTATTTTGTTGGTTTTTTCATAAAACCAGCTCTTAGTTGTATTTATTAATTCAATAGTTTTTTTTTTTTTTACTTTCAATTTTATTAATCTCTCCTTTTTTAAAATTTCAAGTTTAGTATTTGATTGGACTTGTTTTAGCTAGAAAAAGAGCAAATTAAAAATGTCCAATCAAATACTAAACTTGAAATTTTTAAAAAAATACAGTTCTCAAAAGTTCCTTTTACCTTTTTCTACTTTTCTTGAGTCCTGTTGTTGGAGATCAAATTTTTTGTTTAAGTCTGATGTTTTCCTTAGAAACAGATGGAATTCCTCTGTTTCATTAAATGTCCATCTTCTTCCATGGAAAAACAAATGCTCAGCTTAGCTGGGTAGTTTATTCTTGGCTGCCTTCCAAGGTCTTTTGCCTTTCAGAGAATCATATTCCAGGCCCTTTGATCCTTTAATGCTGAGGCAGCCAGATTTTGCTTGATCCTTATTCTGGCACCTCAGTATTTGAACTGTTTTTTCCTGGCTACTTGTAAATTTTTTTCTTTAGTTTGAAAATTCTGAAGTTTAGCCACAATATTCCTCAGAGTCTTTATTTTAGGGTCTTTTTCAGAAGGTGTTCGATGGATTCTTTCAACGCCTATTTTACCTTCTGGTTCCATTACTTTTGGGCAGTTCTCTTTGATCATTTCCTGTAAAATAGTCTCTAGGTTCTTTTTTTCATCATAATTTTCGAGTAGCCCAATGATCCTCGGGTTATCTCTCCTAGATCTATTTTCCAGGTCTGTTGTTTTTCCAAGTAAATATTTGACATTTTTTTCCAACCTTTCATTTTTTTGGTTTTGCTTGACTGATTCTTCCTATCTCAATGAATCAGTCATTTCTATTTGTTCAGTTCTAATTTTTAGTGAGTTATTTTCTTCATTAGCTTTTTTTTACTTCTTTTTGTATATATCCAATTGAATTTTTAAATGAGTTGTTTTGCTCTATGGAATTTTTTCCCATTTCACTAATTTTTTTTAAGTGAGTTATTTTCTTTTTCCAATTGAGAAAGTTTGTTTCCCTGCACTTCTTGGGAGTTTTTTACCTTTTCCAATTCACATTTTAGGAAGTTGTTTTGTTTTTCCACTTTATCAAATTTTTCTTTTAGTGAGTTATATGTATTTTCTGTACTCTCTTGCATAACTTCTTTTTCCTTTCCCCATTTTTCTTCTACTTCTCTTTTAAGGTTTTTAATAGTCTCTTCTAGGAGAGCCTGTTGTATTGGGGAGCAACAATTGTCTGGAGACTGTCTGCTATTAGTCTCTTCAGGGTTGAAAAGCTGTTTTCTTTCCATATAGAAACTATCAATCATCCTTTTTGATTTTTTTACTTATTTTGTTAAAGCCTGTAGGGTCTGCCTTCAGAGCCAGGAAGTTACCAGCTTCCTTTGCAGAGCAGTGAAAGGTGTATGGACTGGTAGCTGTCCTGCTAGCCTGCTACAAAAAGCAGTGAACTTCTGGAGTGCTCTGGGAAAGAGTTCCCCACCTGGAAGTAACTCAGGCCTGCAGCGCCTAGCTGGGAAAGTGCCCTGCAAAGAATTCCCTGCTGTGTGAGATAACAACTGCCCTGGGGAAAGAGCACTGAGAGTTTCACTACCTCAAGCCAAATCCCTCCCTGGGACTATGGGTATTAGCTGGTGAGCAGTGAATGGATTTGCAGGGACTGGAAGTGTCTCTGCCCAGGGAAGCAGAGTCTGCTGGGGAAGTTCTATTGCCCCAGGCTGAGCCCCGAACTGTGCCGATTAGAGACTTCCCAGGCTATGCCCCCCTGATGTACAGATTTATAACTCCCCCCCACCCCTTGCAAAAGCCCCAAACTGCAGGATGTGGCTGCAGGGCTGCATTACAGTCTGCCTGAGTCACATCCAGGTTTGAGTGGTTACAGTCAGATCTTGTTAGGTTATGGTGTTTTTTAGAGTATCTTCTGTTTTAGGCTTTAATTTCTCTGCCAGTTTACTGCTTTGTAATCAAGGCAGAGCAGTTAGCCTATAGCAGAGTCCTCTCTATAACTTCTCTAGCCACAGAGATCACCCCAGCCCCTAGTCTGCTCAGGAAGCTAGTCTCTCGTTGCCTGGGCTAGTGTGTTCCTGGCCCCTCAGGACAAACCTTTCCTGGTGATCTTCCAGATTGACTTTGGCTGGTAAGTTGTAGTGCTTCTAATCTTCATAAATTTAAGCAATGAAGAGCTATTTTTGAGGCTGAATTAAATAGTTGGTTATGAGGGGAATGAGAGGAGCTTAGAAAGTCCCATGTGCCTTCTCCACCATCTTGGCTCCTCCCCCTGTCTTTGATGATTTCTTGGAAGATAATATCTAGGTTCTTTTTTTCATCATGGTTTCAGGAAGTTCAATAATCCTTAGATTGTCTCTCCTAGATCTATTTTCCAGATCAGTTGTTTTCTCAAGTTGATATTTTACATTTTCTTTTATTTTTTCCCCATTTTTATTTATTTATTTTTTGGTTTTGCTTGACTGATTCCTGATGTTTCATTGAGTCATTCATTTCTATTTGTTCAATTCTGATTTTTAGTGAATTATTTTCTTCACTTACCTTTTTTAGTTCTTTTTTGTATTTGGCCAATCAAACGATTGTTGTTTTGTTCTGTGAATTTTTTTTTTCCATTTCACAAATTCTGATTTTCAGGGAGTTGTTTTCATTTTCCATTTCACAAATTCTGTTTTTTTAGGGAATTGTTTTCTTTTTTTTTATTTCCATTTTCCAATAATCAAAATTATTTCGTAAGGTGTTATGTGCTTTTTCCATTTCATTAAATCTATTTTGTAAGAAATTTTCTTCAGGTAATTTCTGTTTCCTTTTCTAAACCCTCTTGCAAAGTTCTCATTTCTTTTCCCCAGTTTTCTTTTAGCTCTCTTTTGAGATAATTTTTAATTTCTTGCAAGAGATCTTGTGAGATGGGAACCAATTTAGATCACTCTTTGGGCCTCCATCTGGAGACAATGTGCCTTTGATGACCTCAGTGTTTGAAATCTGTTCTTCTCTTTTACCATAAAAACTGTCTACAATTAGACTTCTTTTTGCTTTTTTTGCTCATCAAAAAACAAACAAACAAACAAACAAAAAACAAACCTTGAGATCTGCTTTTAGGGCAAGGGAAGTTGTTCAAGCTTCCTCTACAAGTGGGAGGTCCTGGGACTTCTGGCCAAGATGGCGGCGAGGAGGCACACAGCTGTGTAAGCTTCGCATTTTCTCTCAGAATTATCTTCATGACAAGCCTCTGAATTAATGCTTGATTGAAAAATAAAAAACCCCACAAATAGTTACCAAGAGAAGACATCCTTGAAATTCGACAGGAAAGGTCTGTTTTTGCTCAAGGGCAGGGATGGTTTTAGATCAGGCAGCAGTAAGAGCCCAGCAGACCGGAGGGGGTGGGGTGTGATCTCAGCCGTCTCTGTGGGGAGAGCTTTGCTACAGGATTGGATACTTTTCCCTGGCAGCAAGTCAGTAGCCCAGCAGAGAAGCTAAAAACGGGAGTGAAGAATACAACCCCAAACAGCTGGAGTCTCTTGGGAACTGGCCACCCCTCCCCCACAGCATCTCAGCACACTCTCAGAGTCTCAGAGTGCAGGCACAGCACAGTCCTGTTAGTGCCTCACTGCTGCCCCATCCCTCTGCCCCCACAGTCTGTAGAGGAAGCTTTGTAACACCACCCAGCCCCTCCCCCAAAAAAGCAGATTCCATTTGGGTTTTTTTTTTCTTTTTGTCTTTGCTAGTTTGTCTCTGATTCTTCTCTGACAAAATGAGCAAAAAATTGAAAAGGACCTTAACGATTGACAGCTTCTCTATGGATAGAGAGCAGACTCTAAACCCTGAGGAGACTAAAAACAGACTGTCTCCAGGTGAATCTCCAAAGGAGGAGATCATCTGTTCCTCAGCACAGATGAATCTCATAGAAGAAATTAAAAAGGCTCTCACAAGAGAGCTAGAAGAAAAATATGAAAAGAAAAGGGAAGCTTGACAAGAGAGTCTGGAGAAGTCATCCCACTCATTTAAAGACAAGAGTGGATAAAGAAATCAAATCCTTGAAAAACAGGATTATTGAACTGGAAACAGAAAATAGCTGTCTAAAAAATAAAATTGGCAAAATGGAAAAACATTCCATAGAACAAAACAACTCAAAATGGACAATTAGAAAAAGATATAAGAAAAGTGAGTGAAGAAAATACTTCATTGCAAATCAGAATCGAACAATTGGAATTGAATGACTCGAGGAGACAACAAGAATCAGTCAAGCAAGACCAAAAAATTCAAACAATGGAGAAAACTGTGAAATACCTTTTTGGGAAAACAACAGACTTGGAAATTAGGTCTAGGTGAAACAATCTGAGAATTATTGGATTCCCAGAAAAATATGATGAAAAAAAGAGCCTGGACACTATTTTCCAGGAAATTATCAAAGAGAACTGCCCAGAAGTCATAGAAACAGAGGGCAAAATAGACATTGAAAGGATTCATCAATCACCTACTGAAAGGGATCCTAAAATCAAAACACCAAGAAATATAGTGGCCAAATGCCAGAACCCTCAAACAAAGGAAAAAATACTCCAAGCAGCTAGAAAAATCCAATTCAAATATAGAGGAGCCACAATAAGGATCCCAAAGGATCTAGCAGCATCCACATTAAAAGATTGAAGGGCCTAGAATATGATATTCTGAAAGGCTAAGGGACTCGGTATGCAACCAAAAATTACTTACCCAGACAGAATGAACATCTTTTTCCGGGGAAGAAGATGGTCATTCAACGAAATAAGTGAATTTCACCTATTTTTGATGAAAAAACCAGAACTTAACAAGAAGTTTGATCTACAAATATAGAACTCAAGAGAAACTTAAAAAGGTAAAAAGAAATCTTGGGAACTATATTTCTGCTGTAAAGATGTATAAAGAATACATGTATACCTAGTTCTAGAAACTAGAGGTGGAAAGGACATTGTACCAGAAAAAGGGTAAAGTGGGGGTACTACATCTCATGAAGAGGCAAAGGAAACCTATTATATCTGAGAGAAAGAATGGAGGGGGATAAATATAGTGGATATCTTACTGCCATCAGAATTGGCTTTAAGAAAAAAAAATTATTCAATTTATGGTGAAACTTCTCCCACCTTATTGAACAGTGAGAAGGGAAAAGTGAAAAGGGAAGGAATAAGCTAAGCAGAAGGGAATACAGAAACTGTGAGGGAAAGGAGTAAGATAGGGGGAGGAACTGTAAAGTGGGGGGGAGGGAGGGATATTTAAAAAAGAGGGCTATGAGAAGCAAGTGGTGCTCACAAGTTTAATACTGGGAAGGGGGGTAAGGAAGAAAGAAGGGAGAAAAGCATAAACAGGGGTTACCAAGATGGCAAGTAATACAGAATTGGTAATTTTAACCATAAATGTGAACGGGGTAAACTCCCCCAAAAGAGAAGCAGTTAGCCGAATGGATTAAAAACCAGAATCCTACATTTATGTTGTTTACAGGAAACACACCTGAAGCAGGAAGATACATGCAGAGTAAAGGTAAAAGGTTGGAGCAAAATCTACTATGCTTCAGGTGAAGTCAAAAAAGCAGTGGTAGCCATCCTGATCTCAGATCAAGCAAAAGCAAAAATTGATCAAATTAAAAGAGATAAGGAAGGGCACTATATCTTGCTAAAGGATAGCATAGATAATGAAGCATTATCAATATTAAACATATATGCACCAAGTGGTGTAGTATCTAAATTCTTAAAAGAGAAATTAAGAGATCTGCAAGAAGAAATAGACAGCAAAATTATAATAGTGGGAGATCTCAAACTTGCACTCTCAGAATTAGATAAATCAAACCACAAAATAAATTAGAAAGAAGTCAAAGAGGTAAATAGAATACTAGAAAAGTTAGATATGATAGATCTCTGGAGAAAACGAAATGGGGACAGAAAGAAGTACACTTTCTTTTCAGCAGTTCATGGAACCTATACAAAAACTGACCACATATTGGGACATAAACACCTCAAACTCAAATGCAGTAAGCAGAAATAGTAAATGCAATAAAAATTACATTCAACAAAAAAGCCAGGGGAAAGTAGACCAAAAAATAATTGGAAATTAAATAATCTCATACTAAAGAATGATTGAGTGAAACAGCAAATCATAGACATAATTAATACCTTACCCAGGAAAACGACAATAATGAGACATCATAGCAAAATTTGTGGGATGCAGCCAAAGTGGTAATAAGGGGACATTTCATATCTCTAGAGGCCTACTTGCATAAAATAGAGAAAGAGAAGGTCAATGAATTGGGCTTGCAACTAAAAATGCTATAAAAGGAACAAATTAAAAACCCAGTCAAACACTAAACTTGAAATTCTAAAAATAAAAGGAGAGATCAATAAAATTGAAAGTAAAAAAAAAAAACTATTGAATTAATTAATAAAACTAAGAGTTGGTTCTATGAAAAAACCAACAAAATAGACAAACCCTTAGTAAATCTGATTAAAAAAAGGAGACGAAAATCAAATTGTTAGTCTTAAAAATGAAAAGGGAGAACTCACCACTAATGAAGAGGAAATTAGAGCAATAATTAGGAATTACTTTGCTCAACTTTATGCCAATAAATTCGACAACTTAAATAAAATGGAAGAATACCTTCAAAAATATAGCTTGCCCAGATTAACAGAGGAAAAAGTAAATATCCTAAACAGTTCCATCTTAGAAAAAGAAATAGGACAAGCTATTAACCAGCTCCCTAAGAAAAAATCCCCAGGACCAGATGGATTTATATGTGAATTCTACCAAACATTTAAAGAACAATTAACTCCAATGCTATATAAACTATTTGAAAAAATAGGGATTGAAGGAGTCCTACCAAACTCCTTTTACAACACAGACATGGTACTGATACCTAAACCAGGTAGGTTGAAAACAGAAAAAGAAAATTATAGACCAATCTCCCTAATGAATATTGATGCTAAAATCTTAAGTAAAATATTAGGAAAAAGATTGCAGAAAATCATCCCCAGGATAATACACTATGACCTAGTAAGAT
Source organism: Sarcophilus harrisii (assembly GCF_902635505.1). NCBI lineage: Eukaryota > Metazoa > Chordata > Mammalia > Dasyuromorphia > Dasyuridae > Sarcophilus > Sarcophilus harrisii. The sequence goes on along the minus strand of NC_045429.1, from coordinate 43,448,170 downwards.
TTATACCAGGAATGCAGGGCTGGTTCAATATTAGGAAAACTATTAGCATAATTGACTATATCAATAACCAAACTAACAAAAAACATATGATCATCTCAATAGATGCAGAAAAAGCATTTGATAAAATCCAACATCCATTCGTAATAAAAACACTTGAGAGAATAGGAATAAATGGGCTTTTTCTTTAAATAGTCAGGAACAAATATTTAAAACCATCAGTAACCATCATATGCAATGGGGAAAAATTGGAACCTTTCCCAGTAAGATGCAAGGTTGCCCACTATCACCGTTATTATTCAATATTGTAGTAGAAACACTAGCCTCTGCAATAAGAGTCAAGAAAGAGATTAAAGGAATTAGAGTAAGCAATGAGGAAATCAAACTATCACTCTTTGCAGATGATATGATGGTATACTTAGAGAACCCCAGAGATTCCACTAAAAAGCTATTAGAAATAATTCATAACTTTAGCAAAGTTGCAGGTTATAACATAAATCCCCATAAATCCTCAGCATTTTTATACATCACCAACAAAATCTAACAGCAAGAGATACAGAGAAATTCCATTCAAAATAACTGTTGATAGATAAAATATTTGGAATCTATCTACCAAAGGAAAGTCAGGAATTATATGAGCAAAATTACAAAAAACTTTCCACACAAATAAAGTCAGATTTAACTAATTGGAAAAATATTAAGTGCTCTTGGATGGGCCGAGCAAATATAATAAAGATGACAATACTCCCTAAATTAATCTATTTATTTAGTGCTATACCAATCAGACTTCCAAGAAAATATTTTAATGATCTAGAAAAAATAACAACAAAATTCATATGGAATAATAAAAGGTCAAGAATCTCCAGGGAATTAATGAAAAAAAAAAATCAAATGAAGGTGGCCTAGCTGTACCTGATCTAAAACTATATTATAAAGCAGCAGTCACCAAAACCATCTGGTATTGGCTAAGAAATAGATTAGTTGATCAGTGGAATAGGTTAGGTTCACAAGACAGAATAGTCAACTATAGCAATCTAGTGTTTGACATACCCAAAGATCCTAACTTTTGGGATAAGAATTCATTATTTGACAAAACCTGCTGGGAAAAATGGAAATTAGTATGGCAGAAATTAGGCATGGTCCCACACTTAACACCGGATACCAAGATAAGATCAAAATGGGTCCATGATTTAGGCATAAAGAATGAGATTATAAATAAATTAGAGGAACATAGGATAGTTTATCTATCAGACCTGTGGAGGAAGAAGAAATTTGTGACCAAAGATGAACTAGAGACCATTGTTGATCACAAAATAGAAAATTTTGATTACATCAAATTAAAAAGCTTTTGTACAAACAAAACTAATGCAAACAAGATTAGAAGGGAAGCAACAAACTGGGAAAACATTTGTACAATTAAACGTTCTGATAAAGGTCTCATTTCCAAAACATATAGAGAATTGACTCTAATTTATAAGAAACCAAGCCATTCTGCAATTGATAAATGGTCAAAGGATATGAACAGACAATTTTCAGATGATGAAATTGAAACTATTACCACTCATATGAAAGTGTTCCAAATCATTATTAATCAGAGAAATGTAAATTAAGATAACTCTGAGATACCACTACACACCTGTCAGATTGGTTAAGATGACAGCAAAAAATAATGATGAATGTTGGAGAGGATGCGGGGAAAACTGGGATACTGATGCATTGTTGGTGGAACTGTGAATGAATCCAACCATTCTGGAGAGCAATCTGGAATTATGCTCAAAAAGTTATCAAACTGTGCATACCCTTTGATCCAGCAGCGCTACTATTGGGCTTATACCCCAAGGAGATACTAAAGAAGGGAAAGGGACCTGTATGTGCCAAAATGTTTGTGGCAGCCCTATTTGTTGTGGCTAGAAACTGGAAAATGAATGGATGACCATCAATTGGAGAATGGTTGGGTAAATTGTGGTATATGAATGTTATGGAATATTATTGTTCTGTAAGAAATGACCAGCAGGATGAATACAGAGAGGCTTGGAGAGACTTACATGAACTGATGCTAAGTGAAATGAGCAGAACCATAAGATCATTATATCCTTCAACAACGATACTGTATGAAGATGTATTCTGATGGAAGTGGATTTCTTTGACAAAGAGACCTAATTCAGTTTCAATTGATCAATGATGGACAGAAGCAGCTACACCCAAAGAAAGAACACTGGGAAATGAATGTAAACTGCTTGCATTTTTGTTTTTCTTCCCAGGTTATTTTTACCTTCTGAATCCAATTCTTCCTGTGCAACAAGAGAAGTGTTTGGTTCTGCACACATATATTGTAACTAGGATATACTGCAACATATTCAACATATATAGATTCCTTGCCATCTAGGGGAGGGGGTGGAGGGTGGGAGGGAAAAATCGGAACAGAAGTGAATGTAAGGGATAATGTTTTAAAAAATTACCCTGGCATGGGTTCTGTCAATAAAAAGTTATAATAATAATACAACAAACAAACAAACCTTGAGATCTGCTTTTAGGGCAAGGGAAGTTGTTCAAGTTTCCTCTACAAGTTGGAGCAGCTCCACTGAGTCTCTGCTGACTCAATTTAGGTGCTGCATGGGCATGACCAGGTCCATGAGATTTTGGAATTTTGGGGTTCACTATTTACCTTTTGTGTTTGCATTGCTTGTTTTATAACTTCTCTACTGATTTACTGGCTTGCACCCAAGGCAGAGTAGCCAACACTGCTGCAGGTTCCTCCCCATAGATTCTCCAGCACACAGAGCCCAAATTCCTCGGACTCTGTGTTGCCTCCACTGGAGTCTGTACTTAGCCTGTTTGGGCTTGGTCCACCTCCCTCCATGATTGATTGAAACATACCTCTTCTGGAGATCTTTGAAATTATCTTCTGATGGCAATTTGTTATACTCCAAGTCCAGAACTAATTCAGAGTTGGATTTGCTAATTAGTCTGAGGGTTGTGGGAAGAGCTCAGAAAAAGATGTACCCTCTCCACCATCTTTGTTTCTTCAGTCAATTTTTTTTTTGTTTCCTTTTCCAAACTGTTGACTCTCTCATGCATAATTCTCATTTCCTTTCTCATTTTTTTCTTCCTCTCTTATTTGCCTTTTGACATTTTTTATGAGCACTTTCAAGAAACTTCTTTGGACTTGAGACCAGTTCATGACACTCTTTGTGATTTGCTTTATAGACATTTTGTCCTTATCTGAATTAATGTTTTGGCTTTCCCTGTCACCATAGTAGCTTTCTATGGTCAAGATTTTTTTTCTGTTTCTTGCTTATATTCTTTTCTTTAGTATTTCTTCTTCTTCTTCTTCTTTTTTTTACTTTTATGGTTGAGCTCTGCTCCTGGGTAAAGGAGATGCTATCCCAAGCTTTCTATGCAGCTCTGAGCCTTGGCTTTGAGCACAAGGGTCCTTTGTGTTTACAGGGAGTAGCTTTGCCTGTTCTTTTCTGGTAATAGCCTGGTTTCCCAATGTTTACCTTCTGAGCTGGGACTGGTAGCTGCTCCACTGATTTGCCCCTCTACTGAGCCAGGAGTGAAGTCTTAGTTGTTGATTTGCTGTGATTAAGACCCTCTTACCTACCAGCTTTCCCAGAATCTCTCTGAGCTGAGCTGAACACCCTTTTCAGTCTAGTGAAACTGACTTTTACAAGGTTTTTTCAGTCTATATTAAACTGGAGAGTCATTTCATTCCTGGTTTTATTCTGCCATCTTTGCTCTACCCTGAGAGATCCAGAGCAGATTGAAAAAGAAGAGCAGGCTGCAGCTGAGAAGCTAGTAACAAAGGAAGAGTTTCAGGGTGAATGGACTACACCTGCCCCAGAATTTATTGCTACTCATCCATTGGTCTGAAAGAGTACAGGAACTATCTGTTCAACAGTTTCCCTTCAGAAGATTGGAATACTCAGCTAGCTATTGAGGATTGATATGTGGCTCCTACTGTTGAAGCCACTGAATAGGTAGAAACCCACCACAGAGTGGACTTAAGTTTTACCAAAGATACTTTAATAGTATTGGGAAAATGTTGATAGAAAATAAACATTGTTTTTTACAAAATAGAATAGAATAGAATAGCTGTCATATGTATTTTCTCAGCTGAAATCTCATCTCCTTATTCTTGGATACTATGGTTCTTAATTATGATCACAAGTTGATATTACCTTTTTTAGCTCCCATATCATAGTATTGACATATAATAAGCTTATAGTGGGCTACAACTCTCAAAGCATTATAATAAATAAATAAAAATATAATGTAAATTATATAATAAAATATATCATATATGTAATATGATATAAAATATAATAAACAAACATATAATATTATCTGTCTTCTCCTAACTATACCTATTGCATCTTGTATCTGTAAAGATACTTTCTTGAACTTTTTAAGACTTTTCACTCATTCCTTTATATTTGTCTAGTCCAAATTGTCTGGTATTTTTTTTCTATTTTAAATAAACCAAGTAAGTATGTATTAAGTACTTCCTATGTTCCTGGCACTTCCCTCAGCACTGGGGATATGAAGATAAAATAAAAAGCCCCAGCTGTCAGAAATAAAATAAAACCAAACAAAACTCTACATTCCAGTGGGAAAGACAGCATGCATATAAATCAGTGTGTGCAAGATAAATGCAAAGCAGAATGTAAGGCAGGGTTAGAGGGAAAGGAAGCACTAGCATCTGGGAGGATTTCATGGGTCAAAAGGTTGCAAAGGAGTCTCATAGACAAAATGTAGAAGTTTCTAAATGCCAAGCAAATGAGTTTGCAGTTTTTTCTTTAGGCAATCAGGAGCCACAGAAGATTTTGGAGCAGAGGTATGAAATGCTCAGGCATATTAGGAAGATTATTTGGTCATTAAGTTTGACTCAAAGAAAGAAGAAAGTGACCATAGGAAGAGCAGGTAGAAGGCTTTTAGAAGAGTCTAGGGAAGAGGGTTCACTGCAGGGAAATAGCAACCTGACATCAAAGAGGATAGATGGGAGAAATGTTATATCAGGACTCATTTCCTGATGGCTTCAGTTAGTAATTGCCTTACCTTTTCAACTGTATAGAATATTCTGTCTCCAACCAAAACTTGGATCCTTCTTTACCTGGGGAATTCTGAGTTCTGATGCATAGGGTTGCAATATATTTTGCCAGAAATCAATTCACGATCTTTTCCAGAATATCCAAACCACTCTCCTTATTCTCTTCCTTCTGCTCAACTGCAGCTACCTTATGGCTTCCCCAATTCAAATGTAAGTCTCTTGAGGTCAAGGATTTTTTTCCTTATATAATTCTTTATGCCAAGGACAATTCTTGGAACTTAGTAAGTGATTAATGATTGTTTTCTCATGCATTAAACTGTTCTTTTTCTTTCTTACCTCTCTAATATACTTTGTGCCATTATTATGCATTATAGCTATGTTCCTATTTTAGCAATTTATCTGCTAAGTTATCTGCCTATCTTTGGAGTGTAAGCTCCACAAGGGCAAGATATATCTCAAATCTGTTGCCCAAAGTATAGAAAGTATCTAATAAATATATGCTGAATGAATGATTGAACTTGAATTAATGTACTCCAAGTTTCATCCCATTTTCCAGATCAAAAAATTCATGAACAGCTAAGTTAAATAAGCCTCATAATTACAAAGCTAATAAATAACCTAGCAAATTATGGTGATAGTAAAGAATTATGACATCACCAGATCACAGATTCAGATCTCAGAACTTCAGACTGTATTCTCTCCTTCCACATTAATACACACACACACACACACACACACACACACACACACACACACGAACCTTTTGTAACTTTTTATTGACACTAGGTTAAAATACAAACTCTCCATCTGGAACTTACAGCAATCTGTGATCTGGCTTTAGATGTGTTTTACTATTCTCTCTTTTGTAAATACACAAGACTGAAATGACTTACATGGTGATTTCTCAACCTGGCATTGGCTTTTCTACTTTCAAAGCTTTGTACAAGACTGTTCCTCATGGCAGGAATGCAATCTCTCCTCATTTCACCTCTTAAATTCCCTAACTTCCCTCGAAGCTAATCTCATGTCATATTTTCTTTGCCTTTCTGATTTTTATTCCTTTTTCTCTCCAAATTATATTGTATTCTAGTGACTAATCATGATTGCAGAGAACTGAGATGAAGATTACTATCCACTTCCTGACAGAAGTGATCTCTTAAATATACCAATTGAGACATATTTTTGGACAAGGCCAATATGGCAATTATTTATATGCATATTTATTCTAAAAGAGTTTTATTTTCTTTTTTTGTTAAGTGTAAAACATGAGATTGGAGAGAAAATTTCTTATTGATTTTTTTTGAAAAAAAAAAAAGGCAAATTATATTGCCTTTATTTAACTATTCAAACTCTGTATACCTACAGGAGAATAAAAATTCCTTTAGAACAGAAATCATCTCATTTTTGCCTATATACCCTTAGTGCCTAGCATAGTGACTAAAATAGCAGGTACTAAGAGGTGATTTGTTTATTTTTTAGACTAAATAGGGTAGATCATAGGAATAGGACATTAAAGCTTCACTCTCAAAGTTTCATAACTACTGACCATAAAGGATATCATTCCACCCTTATTGAACATATAGTAACATCTGTCCTAACTACAAGAATAAAAGACTACAGAAAATGTATATAGGAATCTTTGGAATAATATATATCTCCAGGGAATGACTGATTCTCTGTTAGTGGTAATGGTGAGCACTAAACTATAAATACTCTTTGCAATATAGTGATGCAATTACTAGCTTTATGGTCCAAGAAGATTAAAGAAAGCAAGGTCACATAAGTATAAAAATATTCATAACAGCACTATTTGTGGTATCAAAAATAGGAAGAAATATAAGTGATCATAAATTGGGAGATTGCTAGATAAACTTTGGCATAAATACCTTGAGGGGGGGAAATGACATATAATAAGAAGTCAGAGAAGTTTGGGAAGATTTGTATCAACTTATATGGAGGGAAGTAAACAGAACCAGCAGAGAACTTTATACAATGACCATAATTAGATAAAGGAAAACAATACTAAAAGATATGACAACTCTGATAAATATCACTACCAGGGAGTTGAGGGCTAAACCTGCTTCCTGTTTCCCAGCAGACATAGTTGGCTAGAAGTATGGAGTAAGACATACACATGAAATCTGATGGGACCAATGAGCTGATTTGTTTTGCTTAACTATAGTGATTTGATTCAAGGAAAAGTTTAGAGATCTTTATGAATTGATAATGAAAAAAAATGATTCTTGATTTTTTACTGACAAAAAAGAGGAAATACCTGACTCTGGGGATATAATACAAAAAAACATAGTAGGTGCTTAATAAAAGCATGTTGAATTGAACTTATTTTAAATTTAATTAAATTGAGTTACAATGAATAAAATTGAATCAGAAATTCAATACCCATGGGTAGGTTTGGCTAAAGTTGACACAGATGCGATGAACCCACCAACTGACTTGCAACAAAATTTGTGTTCCTCAAATCGGAAATATGTCTTTCTCCTTTTCCACTGAGCATTTGCCTTTAATTGACTAATATAAAGCTTGTCCTTGGTTGATTATTTTCTCTCGAGAAAGTAAGTCCCCTGACAGCAAAAATCCTTTTCATTTCAGTTTCTAAGTCTGAAGAAAAAAGAAAACTCTTTATTTATGAACTTTACAAAAACATTCTTATAACATCTGATGCACAAATATTGATCCAAGAAGGTGTTACCTCCTGTGGTTACCCTGTGGGTTTCCACTTTGAATTGCCAAGGAACTCACACCGAAATAGGAAAGTAATGTTATGTTACATGTCCTCTTTCTAATTTTTAGCCCTGAAAGTCATACAATTTTAAAAATCACAATAACATCTGCAGACATTTTATGTCAGAAGAAACAAGCAGAAGAATTTAAAATAATCCTTTTTTTTTCAAACTTTGGGGGAGAAAGTAGCTAATTAATTAGTCCACAAGTAATTAATAAGGTGAAAAACAATTGAAAAAGTAGCATTTTTTCTTTCATCAATAAAGAATTGAGTGGTGCACTGACCACCATCTTCCATTCTGCTATTCTAGTATCTGTGAATTTAGAAGTGAAAATTCACTGACATTTAGAGTCACAAGAGGTAGATTCACATCCAACCTCTTTTTTAAACATGAATGTTAACTTTTAAAATACAAATTTCTTTGTGAATAATGTTGAAAGAGAACAAAAGGGAAAAAACCATAAGAGAGAAAAAAAAAACAGAAAAAAGAAGTGAACATAGCATGTATTGATTTACATTCCATCTCTATAGTTCTTTTTTTTTTTTTTAATGCAATTGGCATTTTCAATTCAAAGTTTATTGGGATTGCCTTGGATCACTGAGAAGAATGAAGGCTTTTGTAGTTGATCATTGTACAATCATATTGTTACTACATAAAATATTTTTTCTGTTTCTACTTGTTTCATTCAGCATTAGTTCATGTAAATATTTCCAGGCCTTTCTAAAATCAGCTTGTTCATCATTTTTTATAGAACAATAACATTCCATTACCTTAATATAGCAAAATTTCAGCCATTCCTCAATTGATGGGCATCTACTCACTTTCCAATTCTTTGCTACAACAAAAAATAGCTGCTACAAACATTTTTGCACATGCTCCTTTTTCCTCCTATATGCTTGAGATATAGACCCAGTAATGGTACTTTTGGGTCAAAGGTATGTACAATTTTATTGCAATTTATTATTATTTATTTGGACATTATTGGACATATATACTGTATATAATGTTAATTTATTTTGACATAGTCCCAATTTGCTCACCAGAATAGTTGAATCATTTCACATGTCCACCAACAATGCATTAGTGTTCCAGTTTTCCCACATCATTTCAATATACAGTACTGTTGAATTGTATAATGATCTCGTGGTTCTGCTCATTTCACTTAGCATCAGTTCATGTAAGTCTTTCCAAGTCTCTCTGTATTTATCCTGCTGGTCATTTCTTCCAGAACAATAATATTCCATAATATTCATATACCACAATTTACCCAACCATTCTCCAATTGATAAGCATCCATTCATTTTCCAGTTTCTAGCCACCACAAAAAGGGCTGCCACAAACATTTTGGCACATGCAGGTCCCTTTCCCTTCTTTATGATCTCTTTGGGATATAAGCCCAATAGTAACACTGCTGGATAAAAGGATATGCACAGTTTGATAACTTTTTGGGTATAATTCCAGATTGCACTCCAGAATGGTTGGATTCGTTCATAACTCCACCAACTGCATCAGTCCCAATTTTCCCACATCCCCTCCAACATTAATCATTATTTTTTCCTGTCATCTTAGCCAATTTGACAGGTGTGTAGTGGTACCTCAGAGTTGTCTTAATTTGCATTTCTCTGACCAATAGTGATTTGGAACACTCTTTCATATAAGTGGTAATAGTTTCAATTTCATCATCTGAAAATTGTCTGTTCATATCCTTTGACCATTTACCAATTGGAGAATGGCTTGGTTTCTTATAAATTAGAGTCAGTTCTCTATATATTTTGGAAATGAGGCCTTTATCAGAACCTTTAACTGTAAAAATGTTTTCCCAGTTTGTTGCTTCCCTTCTAATTTGTATGCATTAGTTTTGTTTGTACAAAAGCTTTTTAATTTGATGTAATCAAAATTTTCTATTTTGTGATCAACAATGGTCTCTAGTTCATCTTTGGTCACAAATTCCTTCCTCATCCACAAGTCTGAGAGGTAAACTATCCTATGTTCCTCTAATTTCTTTATGATATTGCTCTTTATGCCTAAATCATGGACCTATTTTGATTTTATCTTGGTATATGGTATTAAGTGTGTGTCCATGCCTAATTTCTCCCGTACTAATTTCCATTTTTCCCAGTAGTTTTTGTCAAATAATGAATTCTTATCCCCAAAGTTGGGATCTTTGGCTTTGTCAAACACTAGATTATTATAGTTATTGACTATCTTGTCTTGTGAACCTAACTTATTCTACTGATCAACTGTAGAGGGCTGAAACTATTGAATCAATGCACTGAGGTCAGGACTGCCAGGCACTTGAGGCTAACTACTGATTGGACAATACTCTATGGGCATATGCTTGGAAAATGGTCCTTTCCACTAAACATATTGGCTCAATGATTGGTATATAGAGAATTGTAGGAGGGTCGAGGGAGTTATAGAGGATTGTAGGAGGGTTGAGGGGGTGAAGTAAGACTAGCCAGAGACACACTCTTGATGGTAGAAAAGAGCGAAGGTGGTCGCGGAGATTCTACTTCCATCCTGTTTAATCCTGAGTCTAACACCAAGAATAAAGATGGACTTTTGCTTATCCTGACTCTGGCTGATTCTGGGGTGTCCTGAGTGCTAGCATGGTTGCTAAAATCAACTAATCTATTTTTTAGCCAATACGAAATGGTTTTGGTGACTGCTGCTTTATAATATAGTTTTAGATAAGGTACAGCTAGGCCACCTTCGTTGTTTTTTTTTGTTTTTTTTTTTTTCATTAATTCCCTTGAAATTCTTGACCTTTTGTTTTTCCATATGAATTTTGTTGTTATTTTTTCTAGGTCATTAAAACAGTTTCTTGGGAGTCTGATTGGTATAGCACCAAATAAATAGATTACTTTAGGGAGCATTGTCATCTTTATTATATTCTCTCAGCCTATCCAAGAGCACTTAATATTTTTCCAATTATTTAAATCTGACTTTATTTGTGAGGAAAGTTTTTTTTTTGTTGTTGTTGTTGTAATTTTGCTCATATAATTCCTGACTTTCCTTTGGTAGATAGATTCCCAAATATTTTATGCTATCAACAGTTATTTTGAATGGAATTTCTCTTTGTATCTCTTGCTGTTGGATTTTGTTGGTGGTGTATAAAAATGCTGAGGATTTATGTGCATTTCTTTTGTATCCTGCAACTTTGCTAAAGTTATAAATTATTTCTAATAGCTTTTTAGTAGAATCTCTGGGGTTCTCTAAGTATATCATCATATCATCTGCAAAGAGTGATAGTTTGGTTTCCTCATTATCTACTCTAATCTCTTTCTTGATTCATTGCCAAGGCTAGCATTTCTAATACAATATTTAATAATAATGGTGATAGTGGGCAACCTTGTTTCACTCCTCATCTTACTGGGAAAGGTTCCAGTTTTCCTCCATTACATATGATGCTTACTGATGGTTTTAAATATATGCTCCTGAGTATGTTAAGGAAAAGTCCATTTATTCCTACCCTCTCAGGTGTTTTTATTAGGAATGGGTGTTAGATTTTATCAAATGCTTTTTCTGCATCTATTGAGATGATCATATATTTTTTGTTAATTTGGTTATTGACACAGTCAATTATGCTGTTTTCCTAATATTGAACCAGTTCTGCTTTCCTGGTATAAATCAACTTGGTCATAGTGTATTATCCAGATTTTTTGTAAATTTTTTTGTTAATATTTTATTTAAGATATTAGCATCAATATTCATTAGGGAGATTGGTCTATAATTTTCTTTCTCTGTTTTCAACCTATCTGGTTTAGGTATCAGTACTATGTGTGTTTCATAAAAGGAATTTGGCAGGACTCCTTCAATTCCTATTTTTTCAAATAGTTTATATAGCATCGGAGTCAATTGTTCTTTAAATGTTTGGTAGAATTCACATGTAAATCCATCAGTCCTAGGGATTTTTCTTAGGGAGTTGGTTAATAGCTTGTTCTATTTCTTTTTCTAAAATGGGACTGTTTAGGATATTTACTTCTTCCTCTGTTAATCTGGGCAAGCTATATTTTTGAAGGTATTCTTCCATTTCATTTAAGTTATCAAATTTATTGGCATAAAGTTGGGCAAAGTAACTCCTAATTATTGCTCTAATTTCCTCTTCCTTAGTGGAAAGTTCTCCCTTTTCATTTTTAAGACAAACAATTTGATTTTCCTCTTTTCTTTTTTAAATCAGATTTACTAAGGGTTTGTCTATTTTGTTGTTTTTTCATACAACCAACTCTTAGTTTTATTAATTAATTCAATAGTTTTTTTTTTTTTTTTACTTTCAATTTTATTGATCTCTCTTTTTATTTTTAGAATTTCAAGTTTAGTGCTTAAGGGTTTTTAATTTTTTCCTTTTCTAGCATTTTTAGTTGCAAGCCCAATTCATTAACCTTTGCTTTCTCTATTTTATGCAAGTAGGCCTCTAGAGATATGAAATTTCCCCTTATTACCACTTTGGCTGCATCCCACAAATTTTGGTATGACATCTCATTATTGTCATTTTCTTGGGTGAAGTTATTAATTATATCTATGATTTGCTGTTTCACCCAATTATTCTTTAGTATGAGATTATTTAGTTTCCAATTATTTTTTGGTCTATTTTCCCCTGGCTTTATATTGAATATAATGCATCATGATCTGAAAAGGATGCATTTACTATTTCTGCCTTACTGCATTTGAGTTTGAGGTTTTTATGTCCTAATATATGGTCAGTTTTTGTATAGGTTCCATGAACTGCTGAGAAGAAAGTGTACTCCTTCCTGTATCTATTTAGTTTTCTCCAAAGATCTATCATATCTAACTTTTCTAGTATTCTATTTACCTCTTTGACTTCTTTCTTATTTATTTTGTGGTTTGATTTATCTAATTGTGAGAGTGCAAGATTGAGATCTCCCACTATTATAGTTTTGCTGTCTATTTCTTCTTGCAGCTCTCTTAATTGCTCTTTTAAGAATTTAAATGCTATACCACTTGGCGCATATATGTTTAATATTGATATTGCTTCATTATCTATGCTACCCTCTAGCAAGATATAGTGCCCTTCCTTATCTCTTTTAATTAGATCAACTTTTGCTTTTGCTTGATCTGAGATCAGGATGGCTACCCCTGCTTTTTTGACTTTACCTGAAGCATAGTAGATTCTGCTCCAAACTTTTATCTTTACTCTGTATTGCCCTGCTTCAGATGTGTTTCCTGTAAACAACATATTGTAGGATTCTGGCTTTTAATCCAGTCTGCTAACCGCTTCCTCTTTATGGAAGAATTTACCCCATTCACATTTAGGGTTAAAATGACCAATTCTGTATTACTTGCCATCTTGTTAATCCCTGTTTATGCTTTTCTCCTTTCCTTCCCCCTTATCCCCCTCCCCAGCATTAAACTTGTGAGTACCACTTGCTTCTCACAGCCCTCCCTTTTTAGTATTCCTTGCCCCACACTAGAGTTCCTTCCCCATTTTACTCCTTTTCCTTACAATTTCTGTATTTCCTTCCACTTAGCTTACTCTGTCCCTTTTCACTTTTCCCCTCCCACTTTTCAATGAGGTGGGAGGAGTTTCACCATAAATTGAATATATCTAATATTTTTCTCTTTAAGTCAATTCTGATGGCAGGAAGATACACACCATGTTCATTCCCTTCCATTCTTTCTCTCAGATATAATAGGTTTCCTTTGCCTCTTTGTGAGATGTAGTATTCCCACTTTAACCTTTTCTGGATACAATTTCCTTTTCACCTCTAGTTTCTAGAACAATGTATACATGTGTTCTTTATATATCTTTGTAGCAGAAATATAGTTCCCAAGATTTCTTTTTACCTTTTTTAGTTTTCTCTGGAGTTCTATATTTGTAGATCAAACTTTTTGCTTAGTTCCATTTTTTTCATCAAAAATAGATGAAATTCACTTATTTCATTCAATGTCCATCTTCTTCCCTGGAAAAAGATGCTGGCTGGGTAAATTATTTTTGGCTGCATAACAAATTCCTCAGCCTTTTGGAATATCATATTCCAGGCCTTTTGATCCTTTAATATGGACACTGCTAGATCCTGGGTAATCCTTATTGTTGCTTCTCTATATTTGAATTGATTTTTTCTAGCAGCTTGCAGCATTTTTTCCTTCATCTGATAGTTCTGGAATTTGGCCACTATATTTCTTGATGTTTTGATTTTCCCTTTCAGTACATGATCAATGAATTCTTTCAATTTCTATTTTACCCTCTGTTTCTATAACTTCTGGGCAGTTTTCTTTGACAATTTCCTGGAAAATAGTGTCCAGGCTTTTTTTCATTATAGTTTTCAGGGAGTCCAATAATTCTCAGATTATCTCTCCTAGATCTATTTTCCAGTTCTGTTGTTTTTCCAAGAAGGTATTTGACATTTTTTCCCCATTATTTCATTTTTTTGGTTTTGCTTGACTGATTCTTGTTTTCTCCTCAAGTCATTCAATTCCAATTGTTCGATTCTGATTTTCAATGAAGTATTTTCTTCACTCTTTTTTTTTTTTTTACATCTTTTTCTAATTGTCCAATTGAGTTTTTAAGTGAGTTGTTTTGTTCTATGGAATTTTTTTCCATTTCACCAATTTTATTTTTTAGAAAGCTATTTTCTTTTTTCCATCTGACTAATTCTGTTTTTCAAGGATTTGATTTTTTATCCACTCTATCTTTAAATGAGTGGAATGACTTATCCAGACTCTCTTGCCAGGCCTCCCTTTCATTTTCCCATTTTTCTTCTAGCTCTCTTGTGAGAGCCTTTTTAATTTCTTCTATGAGAGTCTTGTGCATTGAGGGCCAGATGTTAACCCCCTTTGGGGATTCATCTGTGGACAGTCTGTTTTTAGTCTCCTCAGGGTTTAAAGTCTGCTCTCTATCCATATAGAAGCCATCAAAAATTAGAGTGCACTCCAAGATAAGGTCAAAATGGGTTCATGACCTAGGCATAAAGAATGAAATTATTAATAAATTAGAGGAACATAGGATAGTTTACCTCTCAGACCCGTGGAAGAGGAAGGAATTTATGACCAAAGAAGAACTAGAGATCATTACTGATTACAAAATAGAAAATTTCGACTATACCAAACTGAAAAGTTTTTGTACAAACAAAACTAATGCAAACAAGATTAGAAGAGAAGCAATAAACTGGGAAATATTTTTACAGTCAAAGGTTCTGATAAAGGCTTCATTTCAAAATATATAGAGAATTAACTCTAATTTATAAAAAATCAAGCCATTCTCCAATTGAAAAATGGTCAAAGGATATGAACAGACAATTCTCAGATGAAGAAATTGAAACTATTTCTAGTCATATGAAAAGATACTCCAAGTCATTATTAAACAGAGAAATGCAAATTAAGACAACTCTAAGATACCACTACACACCTGTCAGATTGGCTAAGATGACAGGAAAAAATAATGATGATTGTTGGAGGGGATGTGGGAAAACTGGGACATTGATGCATTGTTGGTGGAGTTGTGAACGAATCCAACCATTCTGGAGAGCAGTTTGGAACTATGCTCAAAAAGTTCTCAAACTGTGCATACCCTTTGATCCAGCAGTGTTACTACTGGGCTTATATCCCAAAGAGATCATAAAGAAGGGAAAGGGACCTGTATGTGCATGAATGTTTGTGGCACCTCTCTTTGTAGTGGCTAGAAACTGGAAACTGAGTGGATGCCCATCAGTTGGAGAATGGCTGAATAAATTGTGGTATATGAATATTATGGAATATTATGGACCTGTATGTGCATGAATGTTTGTGGCACCTCTCTTTGTAGTGGGAGACTTACACGAACTGATGCTGAGTGAAATGAGCAGGACCAGGAGATCATTATATACTTCAACAACAATACTATATGATGACCCGTTCTGATGGACCTGGCCATCCTCAACAATGAGATCAACTAAATCATTTTCAATGGAGCAGTAATGAACTGAACCAGCTACGCTCAGAGAAAGAACTCTGGGAGATGACTAAAAACCATTACATTGAATTCCCAATCCCTATATTTATGCCCACCTGCATTTTGGATTTCCTTCACAAGCTAATTGTACAATATTTCAGAGTCTGATTCTTTTTGTACAGCAAAATAACGGTTTGGTCATGTATACTTATTGTGTATCTAATTTATATTTTAATATATTTAACATCTACTGGTCATCCTGTCATCTGGGGGAGGGGGTGGGAGGTAAGAGGTGAAAAATTGGAACAAGAGGTTTGGCAATTGTTAATGCTGTAATGTTACCCATACATATAACCTGTAAATAAAAGGCTATTAAATTAAAAAAAAATTAGAGTGCACTTTAATTTTTTGCTCATTCTGTCAACAAAGAGTCAGAGAAAACAAACTAATAAGAAAAACAAATGGTCTGCTTTTTTGGGGGAGGAGTGTGCAGCTGGATGGTATTACAGAGCTTCCTCTATAGACTGCAGGGGGCAGCAGCGAGGCACTAGCAGGACAGCAATGGTTGTGCTGCGCCTGTGCTCTCAGACTTTGAGAGAGTGCTAAACACTGCAAGTGGATATGGTCAGGTCCCGGAATTATAATCTTCATCCACTGTGTTTTTAGTTTCTCTGCTTATCTACTGGCTTGCTGCCAGGGCAAAGTAGCTAACACTGTGTTAAAGCTCTCTCCGCAGAAATGGCTGAAATCATTCCCTACCCTCCTCCAGTCTCCTCAGCTGTGAGCTGCCAGGTTTACTCTGCTGTGCTTCAGCTGCCTGCCTTTGTCTGTGCCCAATCTAAAACCATCCCCACCCCCGAGCCAAAACAGACCTTTTCTGGTGAATTTTGAGGATATCTTCTCTTGGTAATTAATGTGTTTGTTTGTTTGTTTTTCAATCAAGTACTAATTTCGAGGCTTGTCATGAAATAAATTATTCTGAGAGAAACTGGGAGTTAAGTAGATGTATGGGTCCTCTCTACCATATTGACCGGAAGTCTGAATGACTTGTATTCTTAAAAATTTGACATACTTCTTTATTTATTTTAAAAATAAGACTTTTGTCAGAAACACTGGTTGTGATTTTTTTCTCAGTTTTGTATTTCTTTTTTAATCTTGTTGGTATTGGTTTTGTTGGTGCAAAACCTTTTTATTTAGTGTAATCAAAGTTGTCCATTTTGCATTTAATAATGTTCTCTAATTCTTTGATCATAAATTCCTCTTTTCTCCAAAGAGCTGATAGGCATATTATCTCCAACTTTCCTAATTTGCTGATGGTATCACTCTTGATGCCCAAATCATGAACCCATTTTTACCTTATTTTGTATGACATGTGAGATATCAGTCTATGCTGATTTTCTCACATATTATTTATCAGTTTTCCCTGAAATTTTTTTTATCAAATACTGAGTTCTTACCCCAGAAGCTGTATTTGGGGGATTTATCAAATACTAGATTATTAAAGTCATTGGTTATTGTGTTGTGTGTGTTTAACCTGCTTCTCTCTTCTACCATTCTATTTCTTAGCTAGTACCAAATGGTACTATACAATATATTTTTAGGTCTGCTTATTGCAGGCTACCATACTTTCTAATTTTTTTTTTCATTAATTCTCTTGACATTCTTGATCTTTTGCTCTTCTGGATGAATTTTATTATTTTTTCTTGCTATATGAAATAAATTTTTGGCAGTTTAATTGATATGTCACTGAACAAGTGCATCAATTTAGATGGAATTGTCATTTTTTATTATATTAGCTCGACCTAAGCCATGAACAATTGGTATTTTTCCAATTGTTTATATCTGACTTTATTTGTGTAAATCAACATTTTTGCTTGTGTAACTCTGAAAAGTCACTTATTTCATTTGTAAAATGGCTGGTTGAAGTTCTAAGGTCTTTTTCAACCTTAATTCAACGAGACTATGACTATACCTTCACCTTATAAATAACTTAGAGGAATAAGAAACAGTTTAAGGTTTCTAATGCTAAATTTATATACACACATCTATATCTATCTATATATAAACATATATTATATAAATTTCTTGGAAAGAAATTTATATATTCATGGTGTTCATGTCTGACAATTTGTGACCCTATTTGGAGTTTTCTTGGCAAAGATACTGGAGGAGTTTCATATTTTCTTCTGCAGCTCATTTGACTGATGAGAAAACGGAGACCATTAGGGTGAAGTGACTTCTCCATAGTAACATAGCTAATAAATGTCTGAGATCAAATTTGAACACAGGACTTTCTGATTCCAATACCAACATTCTATCTACTATACCACCTACTTGAAATACATAGCATGTGTTTGCATATGAATATTAAGTATGCATATACTTATATGTATCTGGTTATAGAGCTAGGTATATAGATTAATAGATATAGATATATAAATAAATTCCCACATAATTTAACAGATATGTATGTATATGTGTATGTGTATATTACATGTATATACACATGTATATACATATATGTATATGTATAAAGACATAAGGATTTAATATGGATATAAATTTCACGGATATCCTGAAAAATATGTATGCAAATATAATTATATATATATATATATACACATATGTATACACACATACACATGTGTTCACTTTCCTCCTTATGTTATTTAATAACATTATCCTATGAAGGAATCTACAGACTTTGGCCAACTAATTGCTAATAATTTTGCTATACATTTTTAATGAACTTTTGACTTAAACAGTATTTAGATTGATGACATCATAAATTTTTTCACTTAAAATTCACCAAGTGTGAACAATAGATACTCAATAAATTTATAGTGTCTGAGCTTTTTTTCTAGTCCGTCTTGATCATTTTGTGATTTTGGATTCAAGTATTGCTTTTTATAAATAATAATAGTTCATATTAATACTATTGTATAGTCATTGAATACTTTTGAATAGATTATCTCTGTTAAAACTCATAATAGCTCTGTGAGAGAAATAGCACAAGCATCATTGTGATATTTTCTGTGAGGATATTGACACTAAGAGAAAGAGAATTAAGTAATTTAAGATCACATAGTTATTAAATAGTAAAGGCGAGACTTGAACTCTAAATATTCTGATGCTTAGTCCTGTGCACTTTCAATATACAAGGTTTCTTTATGATAGAGATTCCTAACATCTGGTTATGTTTGTTCTGTTTGTCAGCCAGTTACCAAGCAACCAAGCAGACTTTGCCAATTAGTCAAAGTCTGTATCTGGCAAATGGTCTTTACTTTTACACACACACACACACACAGAGAAACACACATACAATCTATATTTAGTATAAGCACATATATATATCACTTATTAATTCAATAAGCAATAAATACCACTATTAATTGTAAAATAAAATAAATGATACATATTTTCCTTAAGGAGCTCTGATTCTGTTAGGGAATATGGAAAAGAAATACATTCCTAGATAAAATCTGATGCAAGACAAAGGAGAAATCAAGACAAAGTACTTTGGGAAAATCTAAGAAAAGAGAATACTTCCAGGTGAGAGTATTAAGGAAATAATTTACTATAGGGACATCCCTGAACTTTAGTATTAAGGGAAGATGAGGATTTTGAGAAGAGGAATGAAACAGAAACACATTTCAAGTATGGTGGGGGGAGTTCCAAGGGAGGAGATGGTCTGATAAGTTTAGGAAATAACTAATTTTCCAATTTGCTTAGAATCTGGGATATTTGAAGGAGAGTAATTTTTATTAAAAAGGGAAGGCCAGTAGGATCCCAGAGTGCAGGGTTTTAAAGATCAGGTTAAGGGCTTGTGTATTTCATTACTTAGGCAACAGGGAACTTCTGGATATTTTTTGAACAAGAAAATTACATAGATAGATCTGTGTTAGAAAAATTATTGGAGCATGTTTGTGGAAGAAATACCCATACACAAACATTTAAATATAACTTTATTCATATAAAAATTATGTTTCATTGTGTTCATATAGTTCCTGGGTTTGTTTTAGCAAGAAGATGCCCCCAAATTTTATATTGTCTGCAGTTATTTTAAATGGAATTTTGTAATGGGCCAGAACTTTGGAGAAATTCTTACAACAAGGTATTAACTCAGTGGAATTGATAAGACAATGGTTATCTAGTTTAGCAGTGATTAATAGTTCTCTAATTCAGTACTTACTTCAAGTACTTCATGTACTTACTACTTAAAATACTTCTACAAGATTGACACTTTTTCTTCAAGATTCACACCTATAATGTTGTAATTATAATAGATTATGTAAGAGTCAACAAGGACTGGAGGAGAGAGATTCATTCCATCTCCCACCTTTGTGGTGGCTGGCCTGTCTTTCATTTCTCCACTGAGACCAAGGCCCATCTGAAAGGCCTCCAGAAAGCTTGCCAGAGTCCCAGGCAAGGAGACAAGACTGTGAAGAAGATAATAGAGTTTGGACTTTATCTGATGATTACTCTGCTAAAATGAAGGCTGGTACATAGACTGCCAGAAAGTTAACTAGAACTCTACAGAATTTCTCTTTCTAACTCTCGCTGCTGGGCTTTGTTAGTAATATATAGAAATGTCAATAATTTACATGGGTATATTTTATATTCTGCAATTTTGCTAAAATTGTTAATTATTTCAAATAGTTTTTGGATGATTCTCTAGGGTTCTGTAAGTATAAATGATATCTTCTGCAAGAGTGCTATTTCCTCATTGTCTATTCTGATTTCTTCAGTTTCTTTTTCTTCTGTTACTGTTAAAGCTAACATTTCTAATAGCATTTTGAATAATAGTTGTGATAATGAGCATCCTTGTTTCACCCCTAGACTTGGTTCACTAATTTCAACCATTATATAAACAAGTGTAGAATTTGAGAATTTATGCTTTTAATATAATGATTAATTAACAATCAGCAAATCAAATAATATCATAGATAACTGTGTTAAAGAAAATGTAAAAAGGATAACATGTATTACAATATGCATATAATCTCAAATCATGCTCTCCCATAAGTCATTCACAATATATGATAAAGAGTAGTTACATAATTACAAGAACCTGGTAGGTTCTTTTTACAAGAACCATGAAGGTTGAGAAAGGAAAATTCATACACTTAGGCTAACCTATGACTGGAGGGTTTGATTTAATTGCTCTCTTCAAGAACATCAGCAGAACACAAAACTTGTTCAGTGTTTGACTGGTGATCCTTATCATCTTTTGGCCGCTGGGAAATTCTATTTTTGTTTTTGTTTTTGTTTTTTTTTTTTCTATTTGAATGTGGCACTTACAGGTGTTTTCAATTTACCATCACTCTTAATAGAATGTTTAGAAAGTCTGAGTTCTTAAAGTTAATATAATTTTTCTTTAAGCCAAAGAATTCTAAAGTTCATTAAACTGGATTTTTTTGTGCTATACAGACTAATAATTCATTTACCCAGATCATACTCTGTGAATCAAAATAGACCTAAAGGTTGACTCTTTAAGTTAGGTCAGCAGGACATCAAAGAAACTGTTCCTTGTCTGCTTTTCCTTCTCAATTCAGAGGTAGCAGCAGAAAGCAACAAATCTTTATGAGAAGATTCACCTTTTGCACCTCTTGATAGCACATGGTAGACATGAAGTCTTGTCATGGCAGCTCTTAGGCCAAAAAGCAAATTCTCTCTCTACCTGTCAGAAAGTTTTCAACTAAAGCCTTCTGTGAACTGACAGCTTTAAGCTGCCACAGCTTCAGCAAGGAGTTTTTTCATTCTACTTTCTATGTCTTCAATTTTTCTTCAGGTACATATGCCCAATTACTCAGAACTCCAGTGGTTTAAAAACTGATAGCATCATGACTTCCAAAGTCTCAAACATATATGAAAATTCATGCCTCTATAAAATTTATCTTTCAAAACAATAGTCTTTATCAAAATGTATCTCAGTGCCCAAATATTTACATTGATTCTTCTTTAGGTTTTAATGTATTTTGACATACAAAGTTACAAACAAATGAGGTAATTTTGTCATAATACTTGCAGCTACTGTCCTTACGCTTTTTAGGTTTCCTTCACTCTGTGACTATTTCCATTCATGTTGTTCTAGTTTTTAATAAATACAAGATCTTTCTCTTACTCTTCATGACATCAAATTGTTCCCATAGGAATCAGTCTACATAATTGTCAAGGAAATTTGAGTCTTGAGGTTTATGTCACAGTTCACTTTATGTTCTAAATTATATAAATTCCATCTAAAAGCTATTTCTTCATACTTATATTAGTTTTTTATTAAAAACAAGTTTTCCCTACTTTTAAGAGTAATGCATTGTTTATTTTTTTTTTTACAGAAGCCAGAATCATTGACAATAAATACAATTTTTCCTTTGATCAAAATATTTTTGTCTGTTTCATTCCAAAAATGATCAGTATAAAAGTCTGTGTGTATGAGGACATTAAGAGAATTGGAATTTCTGTTTCCAGAATCAGTATCTGTGATCTTTTTTTAAAATGTATTTATTTAAAATAAATATAAAGTAAGAAAAACAAAAGAGAAAACAGAAAAAGGAAATAAAACACAAAAACACCATAGAGGATTAAAACTATATAACAATAGATTTCTCTTTCCAGAAAGCATAAATAATAATAAAATATATTATATTCATGACTGTTTATCTTTGGTTCCTTGTAGGTTATTCTTTGTCCTTTGCTGTTCCCTTTTTACTTTAATATATTCCTCCATTTCCATCCTGGCTACTTTGGCTCTTTTATGTATTTGTGTATGTATGTATACACATGTACATACCTGCACATATACTCTTATACATACATATTTTTACGTACACAGCTACTTGTACATATATACACACATACATGCATATACATAGTATATGCATATGCACATACATTTATACACATATAGAAATGTATCTAAAATATTATTAATATGGTTGGCCTATAATATAGATTTCATTCTATTGAATGTCTAAGTTTGACTTTGTCTAAGATCAATGATTACTATCCCTACTTTTTTCCCAATAAATTCTACTCTTGATCCTTGTTGTAGTCTTTGTGTATATTTCTTATTTCCTGGCCTTGCTAACTCTTCTACTTTAATTCTTCTTCTTAACTTGCCTTGCTATTACTTAGCCTTCCCCTATCCATGGATCCCTCCTTTCCCCTCCCTCCTTCTTTATTCCATTTCCATTAATTTATACACTTTATCTGCCTCCATTATTCTAAACACCATTCTGTACCCCATCTTATCTTATGCTTCTCTCCCTCTTTATTCCTTTCCCATTAACCTACATGTCTTGTCCCACTGCCATAAATCTGACTATATTTAAATAAAATTTTAATCTAAAATAGCATTCATTGTACATTCCAAGAAATATAAATTAGCATGCTCTTCATTATGTCACTACATTATTGTTGTTCTTTAGTTATTTTCAATCATATCCCATTCTGGGTTTTCTTTCAATACCTCACTTTATTCTATGCGTGTGTGTGTGTGTGTGTGTGTGTGTGTATGTGTGTACACATCTAGTCACTGAATATGTTCTAATTTTCTAGAACAATATTATTAAAGCAATGGTTCATAAAAATCTAGAAAAGGAAGTAATGTTCTTAATAGAATAAACTCATTCAACTTTTTGACAAGATAATTAGACCAAAAAATAGGGGAATGCAATAGGAATATTTTACCAGATTCTATAGTATAAAGGAAACATATAGTCAATGTTGGATTCACAGCCAGTTAAGCACTGGCCCTGATGGTAATTTCTTGTGTCTCAGAGGGGCAAAATCTACTTTATTAGTTTATCATTGACTTCAGTTGTCCAAGATAGGGTAAATTTCACCTTTTTGGCAGGCCTAATCCAAGAACTGGAATAAAGGAAAGTCAAATAATGGCATTAGATCTGACTATTTATACTTAAAGTTTTAGTCTAAAATGGCATTTATTGTTCATGCCAAGAAATAGAAATTAGCATGCTCTTCATTATGTCACCACATATTGAAGGCATTAGAGACTGTTGTTGTTTGATTATTTTCAGTTATGTCCCATTCTTTGTGACTCTATTTGGGGTTTTCTTCCAAAGACACTGCAGTAGTTTGCTGATTTTTTCTCCAGATTATTTTAAACATGAGTAAACTGAGAAAAACACAAAAAAGGGACTTGTCCCACAGTTAGTGTCTGAGACCAGACACTTCCTAACTCCAGGCTTGACATTATTCACTGCAACACCTGTTCATTAGAGATGGTGATGATGATTGTATATGATACATTGAGAAATGAAACCATTTTACACATATTAACTCATTTAATATTTACAACAACCCTATAAGATAAGTGATATTCTCTTCAGTTTGATGAAGACAAAACTGATATGAAATAACAGGATTAGTTATTATATTTCTGAGGCAGAATCTAAGCTACAGTTTTCCTTGCTCCATGTCCCAAACTCTCTGGCAGCTTAGAGATTAATATATGTCTATTTAAATTTAGAGAAGATATTATAACTTTCTTCAAGCATGAGATGTGAAAAAGGATGGTTAGTCTCATCCCACCACCACCAAAATTATCAATCTTAAGTGCTGGTCTAACCAAGTCACTGCTGTTTTAAAATCTTCAGTGATTCCCTTTTGCTTCTAATATAAAATTAAGAAACTTCAGCTTCACATTAAAAACTTTTCCAGTCAGGATCTAAACATTTCACTGTATTCCCATTCACATCTTCTATTCCAAGTGAAGTCTCAAGCTTGCTGTTCTTCAAACTATGTATTCATTTTCCTACCTCAAAGACTTTGTACAGGTTGCCTTCCATGCTTGAAATGCTTTTCTCCAAAGTGTTTTTAATAAATCTTAATTTCCTTTAAGATTACACATTATAGTAAGCCTTGCATCATAATAGCACTTAATGCCCTCTCCATCCTCAAATTTCACTGTACTTAATTATTCTTTAAATAGCATGTTCTAATTGATATGTAAGCTTGTTGAAGGCTGTTTGTTTTAATTTTGTTTTTTTTTAACCTGAACAACTAACACCAGTTGTATATGTCAAGTTTCTAATAAATGTTTAATTTATTCATAAATGAAATAATTGATATGGGTCTTTATACATTGGCCATTCCCTTTCTCTTATCCAACTTATAATTCCAGTTACTCAGTTGATGGAATTATATGTGAAATGAACAGATGCACAAGTTGTAATGAAGTTCCACACTTCCCATCTTTTTGGTCTTTAGGATATTGTTTTTGTATAATGATAATAATTAGCCTACCTTCTCATTGTCCACAATCACCATGTACTCAAATAATGTCAGACGTATTTAAACCTACCCCTTACCATCACTACTTTCTCTAATTAGATTAGAATTCAAGTGATATTATCAGTATCACATAAGGTGATGCCTCTATGAATTTTGCTGAACCAGAATCTTCTACATCAATAGACAATGAAATCCAGATAGAAAATGATAAATATTGATTTAATTTTATTGATCCCACATGAGAATATACAATAATCTAAACCAGTTATTGATTTTTAGTGATCTCTTTTTTCTAGATTTTTTATGGTGCTACAAATCCAGATACTGTTTAATTCTTCCTAATTTAATTAGAGGAAAAGTCGATTAACCCAATTAATCTCTCAAAATTAAAAATTTACACATAATTTCTTGGAATCTTTCCCTCACTTACTGGGATAATATCTGTACAAGTGATAGGTGGTATTGTCTGTCTGTGATTAATACTTTCTTGGGCAAATAAAAGTAAAAGAAGATGGTCCTATAAAAACAAACACAACAATGATCTCTTGTAAAAGAGTAGAATGAATTAATCTGTTGAGATCCATTTCATCTTTGGTGGCACATCAATACATTTAATTCTATTGACCGTTAGTTACATACATATGATTCCATCTGGTGAAAAGGTTTGCCAAGGCCTGTAGGAATGATTTCTGCCAAATTCATTTTCAGTATTTTGTTTTCCAAACAATGACAATTGATCTTTCAGCCTTGCCCATCCTCTTTGGATGATTTAAAATATTTATCTAAATGCAAAGATGACATTATAAATCTTCCATGACATTTGTTTCATAAATTAGGGTGCTGCTTGTGTGACCCAAAATCAACTACATCTTAGTAAACTTGTGAGCATTGGTGAATATTTTCAATGAAATCTTCAAGTTAGAACTAATGAAAGGTCTGAAAAATATAAGAGAACTAAATGAAATTTTTATCAGATAACAATTGAAAATATGGTTTTTATTTCATCATATTCAATATGGACAATACAGGACAGTATTTTGAAAGTTTTTCTTTTGCTACATTCATAAACTATATTAACTTAAAAAGAAATTATGGTCACAGAAATGCCATTTAAAATAATTTAATTAAGGAATAATTTAGTAAATACCAATGTTTTCAAAATACAAGTATTATTTTAATAACTTTTTTCTTTTAAACAATGAAAACAAACTACGTTCTATGTAATAGGATGAAATTTATGATTTACATTAATTAGCCTATAGATAAAATGAATAGGAAATGGAAATGAATATATTGGTTTTCCTAATGATTATAAACATCCAAAGAAGCAAACTTAAGGAAAACAAGATAACATCTAGCACAAAAAATGGAATGCAATTTTCTGAAATTCAATCAGTCAATAGAATGAGCTTAACTATGAGGTCAAATATAACTGATGTTTAAATTTATTTACACATTACAATTTAAAGAGGATAATTTATCAGCTTGTGGTTTAAATTTACCAATATAGCCAAGCAATGCAAAAAATGCAGGTTCCTAGTATGTTTGTTTCATGGTTTATATTCTTTTCTACTTAGTTTGATAGCTTTCAGGGTTCACATTAATGGGGTAATTGCCAAGCATACTTCTAGGAGGATCTAGAAAAAAAATGTGGGAAATGGAATGGAATTACTCTATTTTAAGTTTTTCATCTTTTAACTTTCCAACTGAAAGTTGTTTCATTAAAATGGGAGATGCCTGTCAGAGAGTTGCCTCTGTAGTTTTTATTATTCCCTTAGATTTGGTGATCTGTTTTATGTATAGATTTTTTTCTAGTGAAGGTTTATTGTGCTTTTTAAGCCACATGCTTTCCTGGACCATGTTTGGAATTTATGATGACATTGTTTGGATTTAATGTGACATCCAAGGCATGTTTTAGGCCTGTTTGATTCTCAAAGTTATATTCAAGAATAAATGAAGATTTGAAAGTTTTACCCATAAGACATTAAAACTGAATTTTTACCTGACATCTTTTCTTGTTTTTTTTCTAAAATGTTTTTATTCATTTTGAATCTGCTAAGACAAAACAAAACAATAAGTGCCTCAAAAAGATCTCTTTTGGCTCTGAAAAAATCAGCTTTCTTCATTTCCTTTTGGTTCACCTCTAAGATTTTGAAATTTGAAATGCGTCTTAGACTTTATCTCATTCTTTTTTCTCTATTTTTTTGTTTCTAATAAATTTCCTTTCATAACATAATAACTATCATTCTTCAAATTTCCTTTCTGGTTTTTCTGTACACCTTGGAAACTATTGCTAAATATTCTATGGCTAGCTCTTGCCTGTACTCTCGAGTTCTTTGTCAATTGAATCTTCCATCATATTTGTCTTACAATTTCCCAGATTTCTTTTGGAAAATGAGAGGAGAAAGAAGATGTAAGTACTGCTATCTCTTTCTTTGACTCTTCTTTTCTGGTTGTTGAGTTTTGGTTTTTAAAGTTGAGAAAGTAAGATATTTGAATTCAGTATTAATAAATGTCAGGTTAACTCATGTAAGACCATTTTTGTAGCTACCTATCATATTTTCTTTCTAAACTGTTCCAAACTGTTTCCATTCATGTTATCCCTCCAAATCCATGGTCATAGGAAATACTGCTTTCTACTTTCCTGAGATGATTAACTTATTTCCTCAAATTCTTTCCTTACAAGTCCTTAATATCTTCATTTATCAATTATTCTTTCTTTTCCTGACTCATAAGATTTCCTTTTTCCTTTCCAAGGTCAAACTGGTCACCAGCTATGCCTTTAATTGAATCCTCTTTCACTTCAAAACCTATCCTTTCAATTATCCTCTAGCAGTCCAAATCTTTACTCTCTTACTCTTTACTCTCCCTTTCACTCTTCTATTTCACTTAGCACATGTATCTTCCATTAACTTCATAATATCTTTCTTGATGCTGCTCTCACTTCTAGTCACTAACTTCTCATTGCCTTCATTTTCTCCCTACTTGTTCTTTAACTCTTCTTATTTATTTTTTCCACTGTGCTACTAAACTTGCTTTCTCTAAGGTAGCCAAAAACCTCATACTAACCAAATCCAATGCTTTCTTTCTACTCTAATCCTCCATGGTATTTTTTGCAACATTTGTCATTCATGATCCTTCTTACTTCTTTAAAATTGGTCCACATGAATCTTTAATAATGCTTTATCCTAGCTTTCTTAATATTTGAAACCATGTCTTCTTTGAGTATTTCATAGGCTATCTTCCTTCTTTCACATTCTCAAATATGGGCTTTAACTAATGTAGTATTTTCAGGTTCTCTCTCTCTCTCTCTCTCTCTCTCTCTCTCGGCAATCTTATTTGCTCTCATGGCTTCAGTGATCACTTCCATGTGGCTAATTCCCAAATCTATTTCACCATTCCCAATTGCCTTCTAATCATCCTCTACACTACTAGAAATCTGCTAGACATCTTGGTCAGAATACTCTTTCAGCAATTCAAATTTGATATATTCAAAATCAAATTCTCCCTTGGCAATATCATCTAAACTCATTATATCCTCTTTTTACTTCCATACTAACTCTTGCCAAAGCTGCTCCTAAATGATATCCCTGTTTCTGCTAATAACTCCATCAATCTTTCAGTGTTCACTCATACTCATCTTTGACTTCTCCCTCTGACTCCCCTAATCTAATAATTTCTGTCTATTCCATTTGTTCAATGTTTATCACATTCATTGAATATGTAGATATTCAATGAATACACTACTAAGTTTGGAGTCAAGAAAATCTGAGTTCAAATGCAGTTATATATATATTGTATATGTATGGCTCTGGGAATGTCACTTAATCTGTGTGCCTCAGTTCTGTCTATTGTAAAATAGGAATCTGTAGCATCTAATTTCCAGGATTGTGAAGATCAATGAGATGATATCTGCAAAATGCCTTGCACATGGCAGGTGCTCTACAAACATTTCTTCCTTCTTTCTCCTTTGTCACATCCCTTTTCCATTTTCATTGACACTAACTATCTTAGAGGTTTATGCTTCATATAGAAACAATTACTAATTCTTCTAGATATTTCTCATCTTTCCTCACTCCAATCCATCCAAGACCCAATTAAAAATTCTTCAAAAGCCACTACTCTGACCATGTCATGTATGTGTTTATGTATGTGTTTGTGTGTGTGTGAGAAAGACACACACACACATACACACACACACACACACACACACACACACACAGAGAGAGAGAGAGAGAGAGAGAGAGAGAGAGAGAGAGAGAAAGAGACAGAGAGACAGAGAAGAGAGAGAAAGTTTCATTGTTTTCTATAGGATAACAGGATAAAGTCCAAATTCAGTATAGCATTCAATGGAGCCTCATTTTTAACCTACCTTTCAAGCCTAACTTTGTGATACTGCTCTTTAAGAATTCTATAATTGAGTCAACTGAACTATTTTTTTTTATTTCCTGATGTATCTCTCCTCAGTATCCCGTATATTTTCTCATTTGGTTTATGTTGTCCTTGAGATGTTCTTTCCAACAACTTTCACCTATTACATTTCAAAAAAAAAGTTCAAGGTCTAAAAATATTTTCTTTTCTAGGAAACACAACCAGAACTTTCCTGTCTCTGTATCAAGCAAGACTTTCTATCCTAACTAATAACTTTTCCTAACATCCTTTGTGTACATGTGTAGGGCTCCCTCCTCTCAGATAGTCTCATGACAGATATTTTATTAAGAATATTGTAGGAAGGATTTCTATAACACAACGTGTTGGCCACAGCAAATTTTGAGATTTTGTTATTTTTATATCACACTAACACACACTATAATTATTGCACAATTTCACTGTTGTGGGCAACTAAAATCCCTAAATCTTTTTTTTTTCCTAGATTATTTGTTGTCTATACTTCTATTTTTTTTTTTTTTGTATTGTTGATTTTTTAGAAAACATTAAAAAGATTTTAGATATATCCTTACTGTTTTTCACAAGATTAGATTTGGCTCCAAAAGTCTATCCTACCATAGTCTTAAAAAAAAAAAAAGCTTGACTTTATTAAATAATATATCCCCATCTTTCCTAGATTTAGATCTTTTTTTGCAAACTTGACAAATATGCCTTTTATGCCTTGATTAAAGTCATTGCTAGAAAGATTCTTGGAGTGACTTATTTGAGACTTCCTTCCAAGTTATCATGAATCCCTAATCAAACAGCTAAAAATTTAACAATTCTTTAACTTTGTCTAAGTGTTTCCATGTTTTTTTATAGCAATAATATATAGTATGCTACTAAATGCCTTGTTGAAATCATGGCTTATTATGTTTGTAGAGCCAGGGATGTGTGTGTAAACTAGATCTTAAGCTACTGTTAATTTTTTAATTTAAGCATTTACAATTCAGAAGTCAAAAAATGCCAAAAAATAGGATTATTTTTCTTTTCTTGATTGTCTTTACTTAAGAAAGTGATGGGAAATATGTTAATAGTACAGATTAAATTTCACGGTATGTCCTTAATACACTTTTCTCTCTAGAAATCCAGTTACTAAGCATTTACTAGTACACTTCTTTCAGTAAGATTTTTCTTATCTTCCATTCTTGTAATCGTGTTAAAAGAAATAGGAATGAGGTGGAGATACAATTAGTTTGGCAAGTTATAATTGAATTAATTTTTGATCTTATTGACAATTTTTCCCTTTCTCTATAATCACAATGTATGCCTTTAAAGTTTATACATTTTTTTCCAGAAATTAGAGTCACCAGCCTAAAGATTAAGGATCTGACCTATTTGCTTTTATTTAAACTTAGTATGACCCTGCAAGGTCTTGACCCTGTAGCAGTTCTACATCTTTCCATGATTTTTCAGAGATGATCCATAATAGGTGTCAATCATATTATCAGTTTCTTGAATAGCTGTGGAATAGTTTACCCAAACCTGTAGTTCTGAATTCATTGAATACTTCTAGATCAGGGGTTTCTGAGCCTGGAATCTATAAATAGTTTACAGTGGGCCTATGAACTTGAATGGGAAAAATGTTTTTCATTTCCCCAAAATTTTGGTTTCCTATATATCTTATATATCCTATATGCAATTGTACCTTGGTACTCATCACTAATTGGTTCCAGAAGGCATAAGTGCTGAAAAATAAGAATACTGAATGAATTTTTTCCATAATGACTACATCTCCAGTCCACAGTCTTACCATCCCCCCTCATCCAATTCCCCAAATAGGAAAGTGGGTCTTCCAGCTGCACAGAAACAAGTCAAACTAGTCCAGCCCAGTTGATTTCCTTCCTTCTTTACTCAACTCATTTTGTGAAAGGAACCCTAACCTTTATACTCTCCCCCCATCCCATGATATCCAAGCTTCCTAGACATGATGGGGAGAGACTAGATGTGGAGGCAGAAATTAGAGTCCCATGCCTTACACCACTTCTCTTTTACAAAGGGGTGCTTGAACCTATTTTCTTGCTAGGGTCATTATATCTCTGTATCTTTATCTGTGCTTAAGTATGTTTCTGCACTGATTTTGAATCATTTCCTTTTTTTCATTCAACAATTCTTATGATATATTTGATGATATGAGAGTGTATTTGATGCCTGAGATATAGGTGGAGAAGTATCCAACTGTTGAATAAATTCTTTCTCTTATATATTCTCTCAATCACAAAATGCTTCCTGTTATATTACATGTCTTTTTCCACTGATCCAGATCTTGTAATCCTTTAAAATTGATTAAGGACTTATTCACATATTGTAGTATTATAGGAAAATTTCTTTAACACCCTTCATATATTCTGTGAGTAAATTATGGGTTCTGTAACTATATCATCAGATGGGAGAAACTTTCTTCTTTAGACTGATTATATTCTGTAAATATTGTCGTAATTGAGTTGGGAAGAAAAATACTTTCTATTACAAAGATCTATCTATCTATCTGTATATATATATATGCACATATCTGTGCAGATATATTTACTCCTATCTACACACACATAAATATATGTATGTATGTATGTATATATATATATATATATATATACACATATATCTGTTCATTTATTTGCTCATATGTGTTTATCCTATTTCCACCAAAAGAATATAAACTCCATAGGAGAAATGACTACTTCATTTTTGTTTTATAGCCCCAGGGTTGGTGTATATTGGAACTAAATTAATAATTGGCTCAAAGACTGAACTTCCTCCATAATCTTTAAAGCTATGAAATCGTTTTTTTTTTTTTTTTTTTTTTCTGGACTCTTTCAGATCTGCAGACTTTCAACTCTAGCATACAAGCAGAAGTATTCTTTACTTATTGACCTAAGTCAATGGTATTTACTCTTCTGTCAAAGCTTTCTTAATTTCTCTCAGAGAAAGTAATGGTTCTTTATTAATCACACATATGTCCAGAACAATATTCTTTTTAATTGTTTTCACTATATCTTGAATAATGAAATTTTCTTCAAAGAAAATTAAGAATCAATCAGCAAATCTATTTTTAGGAAAGAAAAAATAAATCAGATAAAAATAAATTGATATATCTTATTTCAATATGCTAATTTTTGTTAGCTTTGTAAACTATTTCCAACTTATTACCTTTATCTTCCTTCTGGAAGGGCTGCCCATTTAATACTCCTATGAGAACAATTTTTCTACTTTTCCATTCCTTAATCTTGACACAATTCTTCTCCACCAATATTCCCTACATTTATGTGTACAGATGTGTGTATATATTTACACACACACACACACACACACACACACACACATATATATATTTATGTATATATACATATATATTCATACTTTATTTTGTATCTTTTCTAGTGCTTTTGGATATCAGTCACACTGTAATAATAGCCCAGTAATCAGTCACATTCCTACTATGTCAGAGACGGCAGTGAAGTTTAATTTACAACTATATATTGAAATCTCGAGCTCATTTTGTTTATTATATATATCAGTATTTGTGGAGACAGTGAATATATTTCTGGACATTGAATCAAGAAGAGCTGGATTTAAATCTTGACTTATAAAAGTATTAGCTGCTGACACTTTGCACATTGCTCACTCTATCTCTTCATTTTCTTCATTGATAAAATGGTTGTAATTGTGGCACCTACTTTACAGGATTGTACTAAATCTCAAATATAGTATGTACAATTTTGCAATCTTTAAAGTATCATAGAAATATGAGCAATTACTGGCATCACTTTAGTAGTAGTATTATCATTATGCCTTATCATGTCTAACAACATAATAATATTTTTGAGGATAAAAATTGAGCCTCATTAATCTCTGCATCTTTTATATTCCTCTTAGGATGATTATTTGCACATAATAAACCTCGCATATTTACTGAATGAATGAAGAATGAGTTGAAAAGTGAAACTGACTTTACTCATTGTCTAAAAGAAATTTAAAAATTGATTTAGCCAGTTTAAAAAAAAAAAACATTATTATGGGAAAAGTGGGGACTGTGTCTCATTTAAGTGCCAAGGATGGCACTGAGCATGAAATAGTTACCCAACAAATTTTTTTTTGAGTTCAACATCAGAGGCAGCTGGATGGCCTAGTGGGTAGAGCCTGGTGAACCTGAGTTTAAATCCAGCCTCAGACCTTTAACGTTTCCTAGCTGTGTGACCCTAAGCAACTTAACTCCAATTGTCCCACGAAAACAACAAAAGATGAGTTTAACTTTAATTACTTTTTGCATGCAATTTATATTTTTCACAAGTAAATGTCTTTTATAATCAGTTTTACTGAAATTGTAAATTATAGCAATAAGCACATTATCAATTTTGTAGCTATTCTGCATTTATTTTTACTTTTTTTTGGTTAGGCAATTAAGGTTAAGTGACATACCCTGGGTCATACATCAGTAAGTGTTGAATGGGTGAATTTGGATTTGAAATCAGGTCCTCCTGATTCAGGCCAGTGCTTGATCCACTGCACCATTTAGCTGCCTCATACTAAACAATTAGTATATTTCTTTTTTCTTTTTATTTTAGTAGTCAATTGACCTTTTGCTTTCTATTACAATCCCACCTTTGTCAAAAGATCAAAGTATTGGAGTCAGGAATCTGTCAGATTCTCTTTTGTTGTTATTGCTGTTGAATCATTTCAGTCATGTCTTCTTACTCACTCTTCATGACCCCATTTAAAGTTTTCCTGGAAAATATATCACAATGGTTTGCCATCTTTTTCTCCATTCCTTTTTACAAATGAAAAAAAAATGAGGCAAATAGATTTAAGTAATTTATTCCAGATCACATAACTAGTAAGTGTATGAGGCTGAATTTAAACCCGGACTTTTCTGAGTCCAGGTTTGTTGTTCTATTCACTGGGCCACCCAATTCTGTCGCATTAACCAAAAATTTTTAAGTGTTTATTATTTTCCAGGTACTGTGAAAGCACTACAAGAATAAATCTAAGTAGAAAGAAAGATGGTCCCTTCTCTCTAGGAGCTTATATAATAAGGGAAGTCAACACATCAAAAGAATGGATGGCTGAAGGTGTTCACAAAGAAGCATGGTAGATAAAGTCCAGAGTATTGCCTAGAAAGGAAAGAGTGAGAGATAGTTGGCCAAAGCACCTCCTTAAATGGAGATTCGATGAAGGAACAATCAGTAAGAAGAAAAGGTCACAAAGGCAGAGGGTACAGTCACAGTGTGAATTCCAGGGCTCATTAAGTTTGAGGATGGAACACTTTCTGGGACATGATATAGAAAAGTCCAGATAACAGCTTGGAGAAATTCTAGAAGAAAGATGCGGTAAGCTTAATATTGTGCTACAGGAATTCCACAATTCCAAGTTGCTCTAAATCACTATTGAATAGAGAAATTCAAATTAAAACAAGTCTAAAACACCATCTCACAACTCTCAGATTGCCTAAAATGACAGGAAATGTTGAATGATAATGATTCATGTTGGAAGGAATGTGGGAAAACTGGGACATGAATGCATTGTTGGTGGAGTTGTGAAATGATCCAGCCATTCTGGAGAGCAATCTGGAACTATATCCAAAAGACTGTCAAAATGTGCATACCCTTTGATCCAGCCATTTACCTACTATAAATCAGTGAGTCATAAAGGAGGGAAAAGGACCCACATGTTCAAAAATGTTTGTAGCAGCTCTTTTTGTGCTAGCAAAGAATTTGAAAATGAATAGATGCCCTTCAATTGGGGAAAGGCTGAATAAGCTATGATACATGCAAATTGCAGAATATTATCATTCTATAAGAAGTTATGAACACGATTTTACAAAAGCTTGGAAAGATTTACATGAACTGATGCTAGGCAAAACAAACAGAAGCAGGAATACATTGTACACGGTAACAGCAAGATTGTATGATGATCAAATATGAAAGATATGGCTTTTCTCAGTGGTTCAGTGATTCAAGGCAATCACAATAAACTTTGAATAGAAAATACCATCTATAAACTGGGGGAAAAATTCACATCTAAGAGTTCTGATAAAGGTCTCATTTCTAAAATATATCGAGAATTGACTCAAATGTATAAGAATTGCCCAATTGGCAGATCATCAAAGTATATGAACAATTTTCTGATGAAAGACTTAAAACCATTTCTAGTCATATGAAAAAAAATTCTCTAAGTCACTGCTGATCAAATAAATAAATGCAAATTAAGACAGCTCTGAAGTACTACTGCATACCTCTCAGAATGGCTAGCATGACAGGATAATAATAAATGCTGGAGGATATGTGGGAAAACTGGGACACTGATAAACTTGGTGGAATTATAAACTGATCCAACCATTCTGCAGAGCAATTTGGAGCTATGTCCAAAGTACTATCAAACTGGATACTTTTTGACTTAGCTGTCTCTCTACTGGGTCAAGAGATCATAAACATGGGAAAAAAATCCACATGTGCAAAAATGTTTGTAACAGCAATTTTTGGAATGTCAAGGAACTGGAAACTGAGTGGATGCTCATCAGTTAGGGAATGGCTGAATATAAGTTGTGGTATATGAATATTATAGAATATTATTGTTCTATAAGAAATGAGGAACAGAATGGTTTCAGAAAGGCCTGGAGAGACTCATATGAACTGATGAGAAGTGAAGTGAATAGAACCAAGAGAACATTGTATAAAACAACAAAAAGATTATGTGATGATCAACTCTGATGGATGTGGCTCTTTTCAACAATGAGGTGATTCATATCAGTTCTGATAAACTTGTGATGGAGAGAGCCATCTGCACCCAAAGAGAGGACCGTGGGGACTGAATGTGGATCATAACATAGTGTTTTCACTATTGTTATTGTTATTGTTTGTTTGCTTTTTTCCTTTCTCATATTTATCTGGTTTTTCTTGTGCAATATGATAATTGTGGAAACAAGTAGAGAAGAACTGCACATCTTTAACATTTATTGGATTACTTACTATCTAGGAGAGGGAGTGGAAGGAAAAGAAGGAGAAAAAAAATGGAACACAAGCTTTTGCAAGAGTGACTGTTGAAAACTATCTTTGCATATATTTGAAAATAAAAAGCTATTATATGAAAAGGGGAAAAAAGAAAGAAAACATCATCTGTATCCAGAGATAGAACTATGG
This sequence comes from Sarcophilus harrisii, assembly GCF_902635505.1. Lineage (NCBI taxonomy): Eukaryota > Metazoa > Chordata > Mammalia > Dasyuromorphia > Dasyuridae > Sarcophilus > Sarcophilus harrisii. The sequence goes on along the minus strand of NC_045429.1, from coordinate 43,411,675 downwards.
AAAGTGGATGTAAATGAACACATGCTATGTTTAATTTTTTTTCTTCTTTTTTTTCCCTTGTGGTTTTCCCTTTTCCTCTGATTTTTTTTCTTTTCCAATATGATTCATAAAGAAATGTGTATTTTAAAAAAATTATGTGCATGTATAACCAGAAAAATAAAGGAAGCAAAAAAAATTATGCTAAAGGAGAAAGAATGCTAGGTCATGAAGCAGATTGCCTGCATTTGAATCTTGGATCAGTTACTAATTGGATGCTAATAATCCATTCTTCTAACCTCATGAGGAGGTCCTCCTTTATAAAATAAGAAAGTTGTTCATTATAACCTGATACTGTCAAATTCTAAATCTATGACCCTATGAACATGCAAAAGGTCTTATTTGGCAAGCTAAATGCATGAATGTTATTGGGATAAAAGTAAAAACAGAATGAAGTCATGCTTTGGAATCTTGACTTGCAAATATGCTTGTTCTTCAAATGGGTGATTGTCAAATTATAATGAACCTTGGAAGATTTAGCATTTGGTATATTTACACTATGCTGAGAAAAGATACTCCCCTTTGTCTTTGGTGCCTTCAATTTAGAATCACAGAATATTAAATTTGGAAGAATCCATAGAAGGTATTTGATCAACTCCTTACTGAATTAGTCTCCCTTATCACATACCTAGTAAGTGGTCTTCTAGCTTCTACTTGAAAAACTTCAGTGAGAATATACTCACTACTTTCCCAGGCAGATCTTTCCAGTTATAAATTGTTCTAAGTTGTCAGGTGTCCAAACACACATGTTCACTTTACCTTCAGGAATAAATTTTCTTTTCTGGAACTTTTACTCATTATTCCTGGCTCTGCTTTCTTGGTAAAAGAAGAAAAAGAAAAATCCCTCTTAAATATGATAAGTCTTCAAGTACTTGGAGATAGCTACCATGTCTCTCTAGAGTCTTTATTTTTCCAGGCTGAACATTCCTAATTTGTTCTGCCAGTCCTCAAATGACAAGGACTCAAAGCTCTTCCCCATTCTAATTGTTCTTCTCTGAACATTTTCTAATTTATTAATGTCATTCTAAAGAATAGTTACTTATAGCAAATGAAACATATGAAAAATGTTGACTTGGCTTATTTTCTCTGCAACACAAATTGACTTGATTCCAAGTTCTTCTACCACTAACTACCTAAACATCCCCACAGTCTAAAAAGTTGATCAAATCCCCAAGCAAATTATCTGGCAGGCTCTTGAAGTTACTCTGGTTCTTGCTCTCAAAAACATGATCTCACTGTGGCAGTGTGGTAAATGTGGCAGCCCATTATTACTGAATAAAATCCTCACTCACAACTTTATAGCTTGGCGCTGTTACATAGCGATAATGACTGCATCCTTTGTTATGTGTTTGTTTAACTAGTATTTGTTAGACTGAAAGGCCAAGGGTGATAACTTAATACCATCTATTTCTCCGACAACTGTGAGAAGCAAAAGAAAAAGTGTTTTAAACACAAGCCCAAACCAGTTAGGAGAAGTTAAATTACCTTGAAATATACTTGCTGCTCCATCTTGAATGAGGTAATTCCCAGAAGAACTGCTGCAAAAGAAGAAATTTAAGGTACAACTTGACTCAATAAGTTCTTTTTCCCCTTCTTAAAAGAGATTATTTAGACAAGGCATACAAAATGTCCTTATATTTTCTTTTTTTTTTATTATAGCTTTTTATTTACAAGTTATATGCATGGATAATTTTACAACATTGACAATTGCCAAACCCTTTGTTCCAATTTTTCCCCTCCTTCCCCTCACCCCCTCCCCCAGATGGCAGGTTGACCGATACATGTTAAATATGTTAAAGTATAAATTAAATACAATATAAGTATACATGTCCAAACAGTTATTTTGCTGTACAAGAAGAATTGGACCTTGAAATAGTGTACAATTAGCCTGTGAAGGAAATCAAAAATGCAGGTGGACAAAAATAGTGTCCTCATATTTACAGGAGGAAAAATATCTCCAGTTACCACTGGCTTCTGTAAAGTTTAGAACTCTGTATGACAGGATGAGACAATAGGAAGTTAAGTAAAAGATAAGATACTTCACTTGCATTCAAATTTATATTTCTATCACTGAGATCCCGGATGACTGTGTGACAGTCTCTCAGTGTCTATTTATCATATAATTAATATAGTGTTCTCTCTCCTTTTCTCTTTCTCTATCTCTCTTTCTCCCCATCTCTCTGTCTTTCTCCCTCTCTTTTTGCCCCTTTCCCTATCTCCCTCTCTCCCTCCCCCCACAATATATACTCATTACATATGTGCATATATGTATGTATCTACCTATCCATATACACCATGCACACACATTCTATCTATCTATCTATCTATCTATCATGTCTCTGTGTGTCCCTTCAGATTTCAAGCTCCTTGAGGACAAAGATTCTTTTGCATCTTTTTGTATCTGTAATGCTTAGCATAATGTCTGTTACATAGAAGGTAAAATAATATTTAAAGTTTCCAAATCAACACTGGAGAGAAATGAAATGGGATGATTCCTATGACATGGATTCATCCTCTCCAAAATCTAAACCTTAGAACATAGTAAACACAATAAATGCTTTCTTAATTCAGTCACTCATATATTCACAATCCAAGCAGAAATTGATGATAACCAGTGTAGAGGGCTGAAACTCTGAAAAGGTGTTCTTGAATCAGACCACAGAACACTTAAGGCGTATTACCTATTCGATGTGAGATAATGGCTCTATATACATATTTACATGATATGCTAATGTGATAGCTCTCCTCATGATTGGTACTTGCTGAATGTTGGGGGGAAGGTAATCATAGGCAAGGATTGGCAGGCAAGAGAGAGAGAGATCAATCTCACTTGGCTGCAGGAAGAGGAGGGGAAAGGCTGGAGAATCCAGATTCCAGAATCAAGGATACATCTTTGGCAAGCTGCATGGCAGCTTGCCTACCTCCTTCACTTCTCCCTCTAAAGACCAAGAACTTTGATTTATCCTGACTCTGACTTATCCTGAGGCCCTCCAGGGAGCTTGTCTGGACATTATAAACCAGTAATAATATGGTAGCTATAATAGAGAAAAGATTCAGAAGGGATAAGTGATTTTGAGAGAGCAGAGAGAAGATTCGGTGACTAAATGGATACATGGTGTGACAAAATAAGGAGTCAAAAGTAATACAAGAGGTTTGACTTCAAGAAACTGATAATCGGGAGAGCTCTTGATAAAAATAAAGAAGTTTAGAAAAGTGACAGGTTTAAATAGAAAATTAAGGATTTTTTTTTACTTCTCCATTTCACAATATTTACAAAACATCAAGTTTGAAATGTTCATTAGGTTGTTGATTATGTGGATATGGAGGTAAAGCATGAAATTCAAATTAAATCTAGGAGTTATCTGCATGTATATGTTCATATTACACACACAAACATACACACATATAAATACATACAAATACATATATATGTTTATATGTGTGTATATATATGTATGTATATATGAATTGATGAGATAATCAGGGGAGTGAATATAGAAAATGAAAAAAAGAGTCCAAGACAAACCATGGGGCTACACCTGTGATAAGTAGACACAATATGATGGAAATCCAGAAGATAAAAATTTAATATCCATGTATGATCAACTTCATTCATATAATAGGAAGAATATATATTTAATGAAATGTTTCTTGAATAGGAGAAAATACTTGATTTGCTTTACCCAGTGAGAAGAAAGCATTTCTAAAATATATTTGGGGTTTGGAAAGTTGAGAACGTATTTACCTTCTGATTGAGCAAGGAACTAGTACTATATTTGAACTGGTACCTTGCTGGATCTTTGTGACTGAAGTTATATTTGCATCAAGAAATCGACCAGATAGGTTCAATTCTGCTTTTATTTTAATTTTTCTTTGAGAATATGCCTGGGAATATACAATGCAGTCATATCTCTTCTTTCCTTAGGAAATATTTCAAATGCTTTACTGGCTTTTGTGGCAAGGGAGGCTCTTTTTGATTTTTTTGTTTGTTTCTGTAGTTTTCACATGTTGAACATCTGGATGTTGTGGCTTCAAAGTCAGTTGACGTGGCAAGCCAGTAGACACCACTTTTGCTCATACCCAAGTGAGCTTCATGATTGCCTTTTATCCAGCCTCTTCTTAACTCAGCCAGTATAATCACTCTCTGATCAATAAATAACAAATCATCTGTTTCATAAATCAGACCTGTCAAAACTCAGTACTGCCCCATGTTGGGTAGAGTCTTCTGAGCTTGTTCAGGCTTGGTAGCATCTGGCTAATAAAAACAGCTTCTTAGCCCTCTGACAGTTGTTTGGATAACCCATTTCAGCACTGTTCAGCATTACTTACTTTTTACCCATAGCACCTAATCTCCCATCCCCCTTTTCCTTTCATCCTTTTTTAGTGATGGCCTGAAATCTTTCTCCCATCCAAGGGACAGGGGAGAAGTCATGGAGAGAAGAAGCAAACATAGAGGAGTATTTCTTTTTAACTCTATGTTATTACATTTATCCCTCAGGTGCTGCCCAGATTTTAAGGCTGTTTTTAAAAAGAAGCATTTACTAGCACTTTGGGGTCACTGTAATATCATTTTCATTTACAGAATTTCACTTTCTTTGAATTTTGGTTGTAGGAATCTTTGAATTTAACTTTCTGTAAATTTTGGTTGTAGGAATCTTTGATGGTTAACCCTCTTTATGCCACATACCGTTTTATGCCATCATGTATTGATCATGAATAAAATAACAATAGGTAAGATATTGTTTCTCTAAGTATTTCAGGTAAGGCATCTCTTGACTTTCTGCTCTTGACATTCCTGCCTTTGTGATTTCACCCATGTAGTTTCCCTCACACAGTGAATGTCTTCTCCCTTTTCTTGCACTCAATTCAAATCCCATTCCTTTTAAAGTCAAACATGTATCCCTAAAGAATTATATAGTCTTAGATTTGGATGAGTTCATGCAGTCTTTTCCCCAAACAGAGATTCTAAAACCACAGTCCAAGAAACCTAGATTTCAGAGATTCTATGAACTGAAAAGACTATATATGTGTGTGTGTGTGTGTGTGTGTGTGTGTGTATGTATATATATATATATATATATATATATATATATATATATATATAATTTTTGTTTTCACTAACCATTAATTGAAATTCAGCACCCTTTTCAATTATTAAAACAAAACATTTTTCAGAGTTCACAATTCTCCAAAATGCCAAGAGAGTCAATCAGACACAAGAAAAGGTTAAAAACCTCTGTCTTGCACACATTATAAAAACTTTCCATAACATATGTTAGGAGTATTCATCATGGTTTTCCCTTATTAAACATTAGAAGTAAAGGTTTATAAATGGCAACATACCTTATTGATTATCAATCCCAATTCCCTTATTTTATGGATGAGGAAGAAGACTGGTACATATCCACCTATAGACTATCTGTAAATCAGTCACTTGGAGATTATAATTAAGCTAATGGGAGCTGAGGAAGTCACTGACTATAAGAGAGAAGCATGAGATTTCTGTCACAATAGGTGCAGCGAAGTGCCATGATGTGCTGGACCTTGAATCATGAATGCCTGATTCAAATCCTGTCTTATATATTAAATGTTGAATGTGGTGGGCAACTCAGTTTCTTTATTTGTAAAATGGGAGTAATTAGATAGTAATTAATTCACAGGATTGTTGTGATGCTCAAATGAAATCATGTAAAGCACTTTGCTTTATGCAAATACCATTTGTTATTATTACTATTTCTATTAATACATGTTTCTTGTTTTGCATTCATATGAATCCTACCTCAAAATGATCATAGGCTTGTTTATGGAGAATGTCACTCACAGTTGTCTGAATTCTCTTTTAGATCTTCCTTGTAGGTGTGGATATGGGAACAGGATTTCCCTTCCTTCAGGGAATTCATTAGCTTCAGAATTTCCACCATATAGTTCTATTCATTCAATGTGTTCCTAATAACTGCTTACTTACTTGAGAATGCATATAATAATAGCCAGAATTTATATAATATTTACGGTTGACAAAGTTCCTTATGAATACTATCTCATTGAATATGTACAACAACCCTGAAAAGTCGATGCGCTTATCATCCCCATTTTACAGATGAAAAGATTGCTAAATACCATGGTTAAGTGACTTACCCAGGATTTTACATTTAGTAATTGTTTGCATCTAAATATAAACTCTTCCTAGCTCTGGGTGCAGTACTTTAATCACTGCAACACCTAACTGCCACATAATATAGTCAAAGAAAAAAAACAAAAATGAGGAAAGCAGTGACTATACCTTTCCTTAGATCTCAACATATTTGAAAGCACTGAAAACTTATGTATCCTCAAAGCTAGCTCCAAAAACAGCAGCAAGAAAGGTCTGAAGCTTGGGACAGTACCCACTCCACCTGGAGGTAGAACCTAAATTTAATAAAGAGTTAAAAGCAAAGAAATAAATTGGAAAATACCAAAAAAAAAAAAAAAAAAAAAAAAAAAAAAAGAAAAGAAAAGAAAACCCAAACCAAAAAGAACATGACTATAATAAACTATTTTGGTGACAGAAAATTGAAACACAAAACTAAGAGAAGACAGCAATGTCAAGGCAACTACAATCAAAGCTTCAGAGGAAAATGTGAATTTGATATAAGCCCAAGAAAAAAATGTCTAGAAAATCTCTAAATAAATGTTTGTAGAAATTGATTGAAAAATATAGAAGAAAATTTGGAAAAAATAAATGAGAGTGATGCAAGAAAATTATGAAGATAGTAAATAGTTCAGTTAAAAAGGCACACAAAATATTAAAGAAAATAATCCCTTAAAATGGTCTAAGTGGTAAAAGGAGAACAAAAAAAATCTACTGAGGGGAATACCTTAAAAAGGGAGAATTGGTTACATGGGGGGGGGGGGAAGGGAGTACAAAAAAATCACAGAAGAAAGGGATTCCTTAAGATGTAAAATTGGTCAGTTGGAAAAAGAGGTATAAAAGCTCACTTTGAAAAATAGTTACCTGAAAATTAGAGTTGAGAAAGCTAATTACTCCATGAAACATTTAAAAAATAGAAGGAAATGCAAAATATCTCTGGAAAAACAACTGACTCAGAAATAGATCAAGAAAAGATAATTTAAAATTATTGTACTACCTAAAGGAACCTAGAAATTATTTTTTAAAGAAATTATCATGACACTGCCACTTTCAGTTTGCATGCCAAGGAAATCATAAATGAGGGAAAAGGACCCATTTGTGCAAAAATGTTTGTAGCAGTTTTTTTTTGTGGTATCGAAGAATTGAAGAATGATTAGATGCCCATCAATTGGAAATGGCTGAATAAGTTGTGGTATATGAAGGTAATGGAATATCATTATTCTATTAAAAAATGATGAACAAGCTGATTTTGGAAAGACATGGAAAGATTTACGCTGATGCTGGGCAAAACAAGCAGAACCAAGAAGACACTGTACACAATAAGAGCAAGAATGCAAGATGATCATCTGTGAAAGGCTTGGTTTTTCTCAGTGTTTCATTCATCCAAGGCAATCCCAAAAGAATTTGGATAGAGAATGTGATTTGCATCCAGAAAAAGAACTATGGAGACTGAATATAAATCAACACATGCTATAACACTTCTCTTTTCTGTTTTTTTTTTTCCCTCTCCATAGTTTTTTCTTGTTTGTTCTGATTTTTCTCTCCCAACATGATTCATAAAGCAATATTTTTTTAAAAGATAAAAAGAAGAAATTCTCATGGAAAACTTCCCTAATACCCTAGAATTAGGGGGTAAAATAGAAATTGAAGGAATTCATCAAACACTTACTGAAAGAGATCCCAAATTGAAAAACCTTAGAAACTTCATAGCCAAATTCCAGAGTTCCCATGTCAAAGAAAAAAACAAACAACAACAACAACAACAAAAAACATTGCCAGCAACAGCAACAACATAATAATTAAATACTTTAGAGTTACAGTCAGGGCCACATAAAATTTAGCTGTTTTCACATTAAAGGATGCAAGGACTTGAAATATGATATTCTGGAAGGCAAAAGATCTGTGATTAAAAGAAAAACTAATCTATTCAGCAAAACTGAATATAATTCTTCAATAGAAAAATGGATATTTAATGAAATTAGAGGACATTACAGCATTACTAATGCAAAGATTAGAGTGAATAGAAAATTAATATGAGTCAAGAGAAGCATGAAAAGGTAGACATAAAAGAAGAATATAAGGGAATTGATAAGTTTAAGATCTGTGTTTGCTTATTTGAAAGAGATAATAATTGCAACTCCCAAGAATTTTATCTTTATTATGGCCATTAACAAGAAATTAATATAGACAAAACTTATGGCTTTGAATTGACTAAATGGGAGGATATCAATATTGAGATGTGAGAAAGGGATTCATGGGGAGAACAGGGCAAGAAGAAGAAGAATGGGGTAGGAGGAATCCCAAAATAAAGAATTGCAAAAGGAAAACAATATTTTAAAATGGAGCAGAAGATGGGGCTGGTGGCAAGCAATAGTTGAAACTTATAGTCATTTGAATTGGCTTAAAAGGGGAATAGCATAAATCCTGTGTTAGATGTAGAACTCATTCTTACTCCACAGGAAAGTAAGAAAGGAAAGTAATATTTAAAAAAGGATGGGGATTAATAGAAAGTGGGAAAGCTTAAAAGAATTAGGGGTCAGAAGAAAAATAGATTTTTGAGAAGGAACATGGTATTAAAAAAAGAAAGCAAAAAAGATAAACAAGGGAAATAGAATGGAGAGAAGCACATTTAGTAACCATAACTGTGAATATTAATGGGATGAGTTCACCTATAAAATGGAATCAGCTAAAAGAAGGGATTGAAAATTAGAATCCAAAAATATGTTGATAACATATTTTTTGGTAACAAAAGAATACACAGAGGGAAAATAATAAGAGATTACATCTGAAGATATTATGATTCAGCAGGAGGAAGAGGAAGAGGAGGATGAAGAAAAGGAGGAGGAGGATGAGAAGGAGGAGGACAAGGAAGGGGAGGAGGAGGAAAAAAGGAGAACGAGGAGGAAAAGGAAAAAGGAGAAGGAGAAAACAGAAGGAGGAGAAGGAGACAGGAGGAAGAGTAAAAAGAAGGAGAAAGAGGAAGATGAGGAGAGAGGAGGAGGAAGATGAAGAAGAGAAGAAGGTAGCAAACATGATCTTAGTAAAGTGAAAGTAAAAACAGAAACAGAAAAATCTGAGAATAGAAAATGACTATTTTTAGTGGAGGTCCTCTTCATGCTTGAACAGGATCAATGACATTTTTAAAGCTGTCTGGGCTTGCACATGGGTTGGGTTTAAGTGAGGCAAAACTATACAAAGTCCCCAGCCTCACTCTTTCCTTCAGAGTCATTGAAGGTAGTGGCAGGGAAAAGGTCAAGGCAACTGGTAAGAGGCCAGGATACAGTGGGTCAAAAAGGAATATATCTTTTTTTTTCCTCAGTGGTACAAGTCAGTTTCACACACACACACACACACACAGAGAGAGAGAGAGAGAGAGAGAGAGAGCAACAAAGACCAAGACAGAGACAGACAGCCACACACACAGTGTGACTGTATTAGGGCATAAAAAGGCAGATAGATTTTTCAGTGGATAAAATTCTGGGTCTGAGTTCAAATTTGACATCACACATTTACTAACCCATTGACTCTGGACAATTCACTTAATTTCTGTTAGCCTTAATATTCTTTTTTTTTTAATTAAAGCTTTTTTATTTATAAAGCATATGCATGGGTAATTTTTCCAACACTGACCCTTGTATAACCTTTTCTTCCAAATTTTCCCTTCTTGCCCCCACCCCATCCCCTAGCTGGAAGATAGTCCAATACATTTTAAATATGTTGAAATATATTACACCCAATATATGTGTATATATATATATATATATATATATATATATATATATATATATATATATTTATACAATTATCTTGCAGCAAAAGACAAATCAGATCAAGAAGGAAGAAACAGAAAAAGTAAGAAAGAAAACAAAATGCAAGCAAATAACAACAGAGAGAATGAGAATGCTATGTTGTGTTCCAAATTCTGTTCCCATGTTTCTCTCTGTGTGTGTAGATAGCTCTCTTCACCACTCTACAAGTGGAACTGGTTTGAATCATCTCAATCTTGAAGAAAGCCACATCCATCAGAATTGATCATCATATAGTCTTGTTGTTGCTGTGTATAATCATCTCCTGGTTCTGCTCATTTCACTTAGCATCAGTTCATGTAAGTCTCTCCAAGCTTCTTTCAAACCATTCTGCTAGTCATTTCTTATACAATAGTATTCCACAGCATTCATATACCATAATTTATCCAGCCATTCTACAGCTGATGGCCATCTGCTCAGTTTCCAGTTTCTTGCCAATGCAAAGAGGGATGCCACAAACATTTTTGCATATGTGGGTCCCTTTCCCTCCTTTAGGATTGCTTTGGGATATAACCCCAGTAAAAACACTGCTGGATCAAAGGGAATGCACAGTTTGATAACTTTTTTGAGCATAGTTCCAAATTGCTCTCCAGAATGGTTGGATTGGTTCACAGTTGCACCAACAATGTATCAGTGTCCCAGTTTTTCCACATTCCCTCTAACATTCATCATTATCTTTTCCTGTCATCTTAGCCAATCTGATAGGTGTGTTGTGGTATCTCAGAGTTGTCTTAATTTGCATTTCTCTGATCAATAGTAATTTGGAGCACCTTTTCATGTGGCTACAAATAGTTTCAATTTCTTCATCTGAAAATTGTTCATATCATTTGAACAATTATCAATTGGAGAATGGTTTGACCTATTATAAATTTGAGTCAATTCTCTATATATTTTAGAAATGAGGCTTTTATCAGATCCTTTGGATGTTAAAAAAATATTTTCCCAATTTACTTCTTCCCTTCTAATCTTGTCTGGATTGGTTTTGTTTGGACAAAAACTTTTTAACTTAATATGGATAAAATTATATATTTTATGGTCAATAATGATCTCTAGTTCTACTTTGGTCACAAATTCCTTCCTCCTCCACAAATCTGAGAGGTAAACTATCCTATGTTCTTCTAATTTGTTTATAGTATCATTAATTCAATCTTATGCTGGTATATGGTGCTAGGTGTGGGTCTACGCCTCCTTTCTGCCACACTAGTTTCCAATTTTCCCAGCATTTTTTGTCAAATAGTGAATTCTTATCCCAAAAGATGGGGCCGCAAATTTTTTAGAATACTAGATTGTTATAGTCATTGGCTATTTTGTTCTGTGAACCTAACCTATTCCACTGATAAACTTCTCTATTTCTTAGCCAGTACCAAATGGTTTTATGAGCACTGCTTTATAATGAAGTTTTAGATCTGGTACAGCTAGGCTTCCTTAGTTTGATTTTCTCTTCATTAATTCCTTTGAAATTCTTGACCTTTTGTTCTTCCAGATGAATTTTGTTGTTATTTTTTCTAGTTCAGTAAAATAGTTTTTGGGAGATTGATTACATACCACTGAATAAATAGATTAGTTTAGGGAGCATTGTCATCTTTATTCACTTGACCTATCCAAGAGCCCTTGATATTTTTCTAATTGTTTAGATCTGACTTTATTTGTGTGGAAAAGGTTTTGTAGTTTTGTTCATAGAGTTCCTGACTTTCCCTTGGCAGATAAATCCCCAAATATTTTATATTATTAACAGTTATTTTAAATGGGATTTCTCTTTGTATCTTTTGCTGTTGGATTTTGTTAGTGATGTATAAGAATAATGATGATTTATGCAGATTTATTTTGTATAATGCAACTTTGCTAAAGGTGTGAATTATTTCTAATACCTTTTTAGTTGATTCTCTGTGGTTCTCTAAGTATACCATCATATCATCTGCAAAGTGTGATAATTTGGTTTCCTCATTACCTACTCTAATTCCTTTAATCTCTTTTTTCTCCTCTTACTGCCAAAGCTAGAATTTCTAATACAATATTGAATAGTAATGGTGATAATGGGCAATCTTGTTTCACTCCTGATTTTATTGGGAATGATTCCAGTTTATCCCCATTACATATGATGCTTACTGATGTTTTTAAATAGATGCTACTGACTATTTTAAGGAAGAGTCAATTTATTCCTATACTCTCTATGTTTTTAATAGGAATGGGTGTTGGATTTTATCAAATGCTTTTTTTCTGCATCTATTGAGATAATATATGGTTTTTGTTAATTTGGTTACTGATATGGTCAGTTATGCTAATAGCTTTCCTAATATAGAACCAATCCTGTCTTCCTGGTATAAAATCTAATTGGTCATGGTGTATTATCTGAGTGATGATTTTCTGTAATCTCTTTGCTAATGCTTTATTTAAGATTTTTGCATCAATATTCAGTAGGGAGATTGGTCTATAATTTTCTTTCTCTGTTTTCATCCTACTTGGTTTAGGTAGCAGTACCATGTTTGTGTCATAAAAAGAATTTTTTAGGAGTTTAATTGTTCTTTAAATGTTTGGTAGAATTCACATGTAAATCCATCTGGTCTTGGGGATTTTTTCTTAGGAAGTTGATCAATAGCTTGTTCTATTTCTTTTTTCCTTTGTAATTTCCTTTGTAATTTGTAATTTTCCTTTGTAATTTCCTTTGTTTTACCTCCACTTTACCCCTCTTTTCCTGTTACTATCACCTTTCCATCTCTAGTTTCTTTTTTATATTATAACAGTATCAGACTATACATACACTCTCAATGTATACCCATAACAGAAATACAATTCTCAAGTTTTTTTTTTTTTAACTTTTTTTGTTTGTTTCTCTTGAATTCTATATTTGGAAGTCAATTTTTTTGTTTATTGAGCTATGTCTTTTTTTATCAAAAATAAATAGAATTCACCAGTTTTACTCAATGTCCATCTTCCCTGAAAGAAAATGCCCAGTTTAGCAGGGTAATTTATTCTTGGAGGCATTACAAGTTCCTTCACTTTCAGAATATCAGATTCCAGGCCCTTCATTCCTGAGCTATTTTTCCTGAGTAATCCTTATTGTGGCTCCTCAGTATTTGAATTGTTTTTTCTGGCTGCTTGTAATATTTTTTCTTGGTCTGATAGTTCTCAAATTTAGTCATTATATTCCTTGGGGTTTTAATTTTGGGGTCTCTTTCAGGAGGCATTCGGGTGAATTCTTTCAATGATCATATTACCTTCTGTTTCTATCATAACCATACAGTTCTCTTTGATGATTTCTTGAAAGTTAATGTCTAGGCTCTTTTTTATCATGTATTTCAGAAAGTCCAATAATCTCTAGATTGTCTCTCCTAGATTTATTTTTCAGGTCAGTTGTTTTACCAATTAAGTAATTTACATTTTTTCTATTTTTTTCTTTTTCTTTTTTCTTTCTTTCTTTCTTTCTTTCTTTCTTTCTTTCTTTCTTTCTTTCTTTCTTCGTTCTTTCTTTCTTTCTTTTTTTGTTTTCCTTGACTGATTTTTGTCTCATGGAATCATTGTTCAATTTGTTAAATTCTTATTTTTAGTGAATTGTTTTCTTCATTTACTTTTTTTTAACTTATTTTTGTATTTGTCCAATTGAATTATTAAATGAGTTGTTTTATTCTATGCAATTTTTTTTACCATTTCACAAATTCCGTTTTTAAGAAGTTATTTTCTTTTTCTGTTTCATAAATTCTGTTTTTCTGGAACTTGCTTTCTTTTCCCATTTTACCAAATCTATCTTTTAATGATTTATATTATTAAGTCTATTTTGTAGTGAATTTTCTTCAGATAGTTTCTGTGTTGCCTTTTCCAAACCCTCTTGAAAATTTTTCATTTACTTTCCCCATTTTTCTTTTACCTTTCTTTTAAGATCCTTTTAAATTTCTTCCAGGAGAGACTTTTATGATGGAAATCAGGTTATATCGTCTTCTAGGGCTTTATCTGGAGACAATCTACCTTTAGTCTCCTTAGAGTTTGAAATCTATTCTTTTCTTTCACCATAAAATCTATCATCAGAGTCCTTTTTCCTTTTTGACTCATTTTTTTAAAGTTAAGGTCTGCCTTTAGATGGGGGAAAGATTTTCCAAGAGGCAGTAGCTGCACTGGGTCAATGCTGATTCACTCCTGGTGCTGGGTGGGCATGATCAGGTCCAGTGAGATTCTAGCATTTTGGGGTTCACTACTGATCTTTTGTTTTTGTGTTGGATGTTTAATAACTTCTCTGCTGATCTATCCGCTTATGTTTTATGGGAAAGGTTGGCCAACACTGCTCAAGATTCCCATAGATTCTCCCCATAGATTCTCTGCCACTCAAAGTCTGCACCACCCCTCAGAATGTGCACTGCCCCTAGGAATCTGCACCACCCTCGATTCTGTGCTGTCTATGCTGGTATTTGTGGTCAGCTGTTTGAATTAGGCTGCCCCCCTCCCCTTTTGGATTGAAACAGACTTTTTCTAGTCTGTTTCCTCCTATAGATTCTCTGCTAAGTGGAGTCTGCACTACCCTGGGACTCTGTGCTGTCTGGACTGGCTTTTTGTATTCAGCTGGTTGTCCTAGCTGCCTCCCTTCTGTTTCCAATTGAAACAGACCTTTTCTGGCAATCTTCGAAATTATTGTCTGCTGATAATTTGTTGTACTCCCAATATTTGTGAGTTCTGCTGGTCCAGAGATAATTCAGAGGCTGGATTTTGTGATTAGTGTGAGGGTTGTAGAGAAGGTCAGAGAGAAAAGTATGTCATCTCCACCATCTTGGCTCTGTCTCCAGATGTCCAGCCTTAATATTCAGGAAAAGAAATTGAGAAACCACTTTAGAAATGGCAGCTAAAAGGTATAATGAAGAGAACACTTGGCCTGTGGTCAGGAAGACTTGAATTCAAATCCAAATGCAAACACTAAGTAGCTGTATGACCTTGATCAAGTCACTTACCAATCTCCCTATACTTTCTCATCTGTAAAATGATTTGGAAAAAGAAAAGACAAACTATTCCAGTGTCTTTGTAAAAACAAAACACAACAAAACAAAAACAAAGTCATGGAGCATTGAACAATACTGAAATGATTAAACAACAATAATAATTAGGGCTTAAAAATCAAATGACCAAAAGCAAAAGCAAAGCAAAACAACAACCCCCCCCCAAAAAAAAAAAACAGAAGTATTAAATGTATCCTTTTCAGACAATAATACAATAAAAATAATATTTAATCATAATCTGAGGGAATACATTATCATTTGGAAACTAAATAATCTAACTCTAAAGAATGTGCCAAAAAATAGAAAACAATAAAAATCAGTAATTTCATTAAAGAGAATGATGAGATGATATACCAAAATTTATGGAATGCAGTCAAAGAAGTACTTAAGGGGAAATTTATGTCAATAGATGCTTACATCAATAAAATAGAGAAAGAGCAAATCATTGAATTGGGCAGCCCCTCCTCAGACTGGCTCCTCTCCCTCTCCATGCTGCTGTAGGCCTCGAGGCCCTCCCAGCTACTTCTCTCCTCTAGATAGTCAGCCCCCTTGCTGCTCAGTGAGCCCCAAGTTCTCCCCAGAGCCCCAGGCTCTGCTTCCTTGTGGGGAAGGGGCTTAGGACCCAGAGGCCAGGGGCCCACAGGTGGGGACCTGGCAGCCCTAGGGGCCAGGGGAGCCTGAGAGGCCGCCCAAAGCAATAGCTGGTTTGCTGCCCAGAAGGCTGGGGGCTGCGGTCTGCTCCAAAGTCTGTCTCCTCGCCCAGGAGCCCCCACCATGGCCAGCGAGCCCTCAGGAGGGCAGAGGCCAGTGATAGCTGCGGCTCACCCGCACTCATGTTCTCCCGCCCCATGGACGCCCTGCTCGTGGACCTGGAGTCTACCACCTCCCACATTTCCAAGCGGCAAAAGATAGAAAAAGAACAAATTAAATGTACTAACTTTAAAAACAAATGGAAAATCCCCAAAACTAAAAGAGAGTAATAAAATTGAAAGTAAGAAAGCCATTGAAGAAAAAATAAATCTAAGAGCTAACTTACTAAACATACAAAAAATAGTCAAACCATTGTTTGTTTTTAAGAGAAAAACCAGATCACAAGAATCAAAAATGAAAAAAAAAAAGTGAATTCACCACCAATAAAAAACAAACTAAAGCAATAAGTAGAGCCATTTTACCAGTTATATGCCAATAAATCTGACAGATTTAAGTGAATTGTTGTTTAATATTTAGGAAAATATAAATCACCTACATTAATAGAAGATGAAAAGACTACTTTAATAACCTTATCTTAGAGAAAGAAACTGAACAAGCCATCAATGATCTTCCTAAAAACAATTCCCAGGACTAGATGGATTCATAAGTAAATTCACAAGTAAACATTTAAAAAGCAATTAATTTTAATACCATATAAACAATTTGGGGGGGAGAAAGCAATTAATTCCAATACCATATAAATAATAATTAGAAAATAAGCCTTACCAAATTCCTTTACCTACCCACATATGATGGTTGCTGTTTTTTAGTCATTTAGTCATATCCAACAATTGGTGACACTCATGGGGTTTTCTTAGCAAAGATCTAGCCATTTCCTTCTCTACTTGAGTAAAGCAAACAGATGCTAAGTAACTTGTCTGGGATCACACAGCTAGTGAATGTCTGAGGCTTGATTTGAACTCAGGTCTTTCTGATTGCAGTTTAGTGGTCCAAACACTGAGTCAACCAGCTGTGTCCATAAAAAAAGCCTGCTGATACCTAAACCAAGGGCAGCAAAATCAAAGAAAACTATGGACTATATTGATGTCAAATTTTTAAATAAAATATTAGCAAGGAGAATGCAACAATATATCACTAGGTGTGATTTATATCAGAAATTCAGGGCTGCTTCAATATTAGGAAAATCATCAGCATAATTGATTATATCAATAATTAAACCAACAAAATCATATAATTATCTCAAAGGATGCAGAAAAGGCTTTTGGCAAGGTGCAACAACCATTCCTATTAAAAATATTAGAAAGCAAAGGGATAATGATATTTTCCTTAAAGTGATAAGTGGTATCTAAGTAGAAAAGATTAGCAAGCATGAGGTTAATGGGGATAAGCTAAAAGTTTTCCCACTAAGATCAGAGTGAAGCAAGAATGACCATCATACCACAATTATTTGATATTGCTCTAGAAATGCTAGTGATGGGGCACCTGGATGGCACAGTGGAGATAGAGTACTAGCCCTGAAGTCAGGAGGACCTGAGTTCACTTCTGGTCTGACACACTTAATACTTCCTAGATGTGTGATCCTGGACAAGTTGCTTAACCCCAATTGCATCAACAAAAACAAACAAATAAAAAAAAAGCAAAAAAAAGAAATGCTAATGATATTTTTTTTTTTAACAAAAAAGGATAAATTGAAATAGGAAATGAGGAAACAAAATTATTATTTTTTTTCCAGGTGATATTATGGTATTTTTAGAGAAGCAACTAAAAAACAAGTTGAAATAACTAACAACTTCAGTAAATTTGCAGGATATAAAATTGTTGTTTTTGTTCTTGTTTGGTTGTTTCAAATGTGTTCAACTCTTCATAATCCTAGTTGGGATCTTCTTGGCAAAACTACTAAAGTAGCTTGCCATTTTCTTTTCTAGCTCATCTTGCAGATGAGGAAACTGAAACAAGCAGGATTAAATGACATATCCAGGGTCACATAGCTAGAAAATATCTGAAGTCAGATTTGAATTCATATCTTCCTGACTCCAGGTATAATATTCTATCCACCTTGCTGCTCTAGGATATAAAGTAAACCAACATCAATCATCATCATTTGTACATATTACCAACAAAGCTCAGCAGAAAGAGAAAGAAAATATTTTTATTTAAAATATATTCAGATAATATAAAATACCTGTGAGCTCACCTGACAAGACAAACCTAGAAAACATGAACATGATTACAAAACAATTTTTCATGCAAATAAGTTCAAATTTAAACATTTGGAAAATATGTTTATGGGTAGACCAAGCCAATATAATAAAAATGACAATTCCACCCAAATTAATTTACTTATTCATTATCATACCAATCATATTAACAAAGAGGGGGAAAACCAGAGCTAGGGAAAAAATATTCATCTTGAAGAGCAAAAGTTCAAAAATATCAAGGGAATCAATGAAAAACAAAAACGGCAGCTTAGCAGCACCAGCTCATAAAATGTATTACAAACCTGTAATTATCTAAACAATCTGGTGCTAAGAAATAAAGTGGAACATATTGGATATCCAATACATAGGGGTAAATGATCACAGTTATCTCATGTTTCACAAATACAAAGATCCAAGATTTGTGGACAAGAAATCACCATTTGAAAAAAAAATTGGTGGGAAAACTTGAAAGCAGTTTGGCAAAAATTAGGTATAGATCAACATATAATAGTGTACTGAGATAATTTTTAAATTGGGTACATGATTTAAACAAAAAAGCCTTATGTCATAAGCAAATTAGGAAAGCATGGAATGTTTTACTTATCAGGTATATCAATAAGGGGAAAATTTATGAACAAACAAGATAAAGCATTATAGGATATAATACAGATAATTTTGATTACATTCAATTAGTTTTTACATGAACAAAACTAATGCAGTTAAGATTAAGAAGAAAGCAGGATATTGGAAAGAAATTTATAAGTTGCTCTGATAAAGGCCTCATTTTTCAAATATCTAGAGAATTGAGTCAAACATAAGAATATCAGTCATTTCTCAATTGATAAGTGGTCACAGGATATGAAAGTCAGTTTTTGGACCAAAAACTGACCAAAAATTCATGTGAAAAATATTAAAAGTCACTGATGACTTGAGAAAAGCAAATTAAAACAGCTCTGAGGTACCATCTCATAGCTATCTGATTGACTAATATAAAGAAAAGGAAAATGAAAAGTGTTTGAAGGGATATGGGGGAAAAATGGAGACACAAAGGCATCACTGATGGATTTGCAAACTGATTCCAGAGGGCAATTTGAAATTGTGCCTAAAGAGGTACAAAACTACATACAGTTTGGGTCAGCAATACCATGACTAGGTTGGTACTCCATAGAGATTGTCTAAAAAGGAAAATGACTTACATGTACAAAAATATTTATAGCAGCACTTTTTGTGTGTAAAGAATTGGAGATTAAGGGGGCTCATCAGTTGGAGAATAGCTAAACAAGTTGTGATATATAATTGTAATGGAATCCTATTGGGTTATTAAAAAAAAAAGATGAGTAAGATGTTTTCTAAAAAACTTGGAAAGACTTAAATAGAGCAGTGGAAATTGAAATAAACAGAAGTAGAATTTCATTGTACATGGGGACAGCAATATTGTACTATGATCAGCTGTGAATAAATTAGCTATTCTCAGGAATACAATGATCCAAGAGAATTCTGAAGGACTTATACTGAAAAATATTTTCCACCTCCAGAGAAAGAACTGATTAAGTCTGAATATAGATTGAGATATATATTTTTACTTTATCATTTTTTCTCTTGGTCTGTATTTTGTTTTGCAACATGACTAAGGTGGAAATATTTAGCACAACAACATATATTTAATGTATATCAAATTGTTTGCTTTCTCAAGGAAAGAGGAAAGGGAGAAAGAAGAAATTTGGAACTCAATTTTTTAATGCTAAAAAAATTATTTATATGTCATTAAAATTAAAATAAACAGAAAAAAAGTCATAAGGAATATAAGGAAGTATGATTTTATTTAAGATACCAGAGATGGATTGGGGTATGATATTCAGGCTACCCATATGTCATTGTTTTATCTAGCTAATGTACCACCTTATAATCATGCCATTCTTCTGAATTGTGAGGAGAATCTTAATTCACTACTCTTTTTATTTCTCTTTCCACACTGGAAATATTACTCATAGGAAGGTAAGTATACATTTATGACAGTATTTCTCAAAATATTTCAGACATATTATTTTATATTCACTCAGCATCCTCTTTCAGTGCTATCTCAGTAGGGCTACACTATTGGATACGTGGCAGACCCCCTTAACTGTGAAAAGTTCTTAGTTGTTCTTGGCACATGCTTTATGTCATGTGAGTTCTGGCTCCGGCATCTCTATGATTGTCTGTTTCTTTTCTTCATTTGACTCTAATCCATCTTTGGAGACGATGAAGCCCAGATCTTTTTGTATACTTTGAACTCTATTTTGGTCTTATTAAATCTGACTTAGGCTTCACTCAGTCTGTCCACTGTTTTCCCACATCTTCAGGCACACTCTGAAATATATCTTGCAGCTATGATCAGATCATCAGTACTGATGGTTATCTCTTAAAAGTCATAGAAGGTTTCGCTTTTTTTTTTCCTGTGGGAAACTTCAGAGCTAAAGTTCATCCCCAATGGCCTCCTCAGAGCAGATTTGCACAAATGATTCATGTCAAGTGCATAAATAGGCGTTCTCCTCAACCAGCTCAGCATGCCATGACCCATTTTCCTCAGCCCATAGACTGAGGCTATTCTTCTCAGTCAATTTGTTCAGTACATCTTCATTCACCAGATGCCATTTTTTTTCTAGTCATCTGTGTCACGTTTCAAAGAAAAAAAATATTAATCCTTTCCTTGCCATGATATTATTATTTACCTAACATTTATTCCATAAGAGACAGCATAGTTTGGAGAATAAGAAGATGTGACCTCTGATACATACTACATGTGAGTTCTCTGTACAAATCATTTATACTATCAGTGCTCTAGGCACTCTCTTAATTTATAAATTATAGAATCTGTGCTGACTTGCATTGGGAGAAGGAAGGAAGACAGAAAGGGAGGCAGAGAGTGAGGGAGACAAGGAGAGGAAGAAGGGAAGGAGGAAGGGAGGGACAGGAGAAGGGAGGAAGGGAATGAGGGGAGGGGAGAGAGGAGAAGGAATGAAGGAAGAAAGGAGGAAGATGAGGAAGTGGGAAGGAAAGAAGAAGAAAAAGAGGAAGGGAGAAAGAAAGGAAGGGTGGGAGGGAGGGAGGAAGAAAAAGAGGGAAGAAAAGAGAAAGGAGGAAGGGAGGTGAAAAAGAGGAAGTGAAGGAGGGAAGGTAGAAGGGAGGCAGAAAAGAGAAGTGAAAGAAGGGGGTCAACATTTATTAACGTGTGCCACTTGCTATACTAAGCCCTTTATAAAAACAAACAAACAAAAAAAAAGACCTTCATTGATCCTCACAACAGCAATAGAAGATTGGTGCTATTAATAGCCCCATTTTTCAGTTGGGTAAACTAAAGAAAACAATGTTTATGAGACTTTCCCAAAGTCATGCAAGTAATAAGTATCTGAGATCTTATTAGAACTCAGGTCTTCCTGGCTATCGCCCAAACACTCCTTCCAGTGAACTATCTAGCTATCTTAAGAAACTTCCAATATCACTGAAATCATTGAATCTGACCCTAAACCTATCTTTTAGATTAGATTTCCTAATATTTTAGTCTGTAAATTTCAGAATTTTGCAAATTTACACCTGTCTCCATGATATAAGGAAGGACTTTTCTGAGTCTCAATGCTTTCTAACACCACATTTATACATAAAGTGAGAGAGAGAACTAGTTTTAGGAAGAACCAAACTCTGGCAAACTCAATGTAATTCAACATCCATTTTCTAAGTACCCACTATGTGCTAAGCACTGAGCTAGGGTTTCATAGGAAAAGAGGCTCTGATTTTAAAGAGTTTACTTTCTCCTATGATATGACTTATATGACAGTAAGTAAATATATTCGGATTTATACCTGAATACAAAGTAAGGAAGAGCTGAGTTCAAATCCTCTCTGATACTTAATAGCTCTGTGACATTGGGTAAGCAATTCCAACTCTCAGCCTTAATTTCTGATCTATAGTATAGCTATAATAACAGCATTTATCTGATAGAGTTGTAGGGATCTAGTGACATATTTGGCTATTGTTCAGTTGTTTTCCCTTGTATCTGACCCTGCATGATTCCAGTTGGAGTTTTCTTGGGAAAGATAATGAGTGATTTAACTTTTCCTTCTCCAGGTCATCTTACAGATGAGAAAACTAAGGCAAACAGGGTTAGATGATCTATCTAGGGTCACACAGCTAGTAAATATCTGAGGCCAGATTTGAACTCAGGAGTGTGAGTCTTCCTGATTTCAGGCCAAGTACTCTATCCACCAAGCTACCTGGTTGACAAAAATATATCTTTACAAACCTTCTAATACTAGGTATAAATGGTAGCTATGAGATTAAATCTCTCTCTGGAAAATTTCATGAGGGAATGACCTATTGTCTGAAGGTACAAAATAGTGACTGGATAAAGTAATGAATTTGGAGAGAAAGACAATTTTGATTTCAAAAAACTTCCAAAAATTCTATCCCCATTTAAAGAAGAAAGAAACAAGGCCTGTGTTTTTTCTTAGAGGCTTTTGGCTAGGAAATTACTCCTACCATTTCAGGAAAACACCTCAAAATTTATCATCTTTAAAAAGCATGATCTGAATCACTGAAAAGTTACATGACCTCTGCCAGGTCACACCAACTGTAGTACATGCGTCTAGGTCTTTCTTACCTTTGTGACTAGTTTTTGCTTGACTACACCACAATGTCTTTTTTTTCTTACTTATATTTTCCTCTTTTTTCCATTTCATGCCTTCTGGCTTCCTTTTCTGTCATCTTCTTAAGACTCCACTCTCATAATTCTCTAGCTTTCCATTTACTCCATGAACCTCTGTTAAATCTCTGTTCTTTCACTTTTGCACAAAGTTTAACCTTGCTTCCTTACTCAATATCTGTATTCACTTCTCATATACTTCCTTTTCTGTCAGTATTGCTCCTCAGTTCTGCCCTGAGTCTTATCCTCTAGAGGTGGTTTTGGAAACTTAAAATTGTTGTTCAGTCTTTGTTCTTGAAGAGGACTGATGACATCAGGAGGATGATGACTTGATGTGCATGTGAATTGGATTTAAGTGAAGCAGAGCTATGCAAAGTCATCATTCTCTGTTCTAGAGTCATTTGATTTTATGGCAATACTTAAGTCAGGATAACTGGAGATGATCCTGGATGTAGTGAGAAACTTTGGCCTTTTTAATGTAAGGTTTTTCCCAGGTCTCAGTTTGTCCAAGGCAACATTCATTCAGTGGTTTAAGGCTAGGTAAGAATTTAGTCAAAAGATGACCTAGTTTGCCTACTCAAAAGAATAAATCTGGAAAGGGGAGACTAAGCCTCTATTTTTTCTATATTTTTTGTATTTTTTTTTCAGTGACCAAATAATCATAGCATCATATATTTGGAACTGAAATGTCCTAGTAAGTTTCTGAGGAAAGATTAAACCAAGGTTTTGATACTTCTCAGTTCAATGTTCTATTCATTTTATCCCTAGTTGCCTCTAACAAAATATCAAATCCCTACAATAAAGGGTGCTATTATCAGCCTCATTTTATAGATGACAAAACAAAGGTTGAAAGAAATGGCTTGTCCAGAATCATACAGCTGGTGTTTGGGGGCAATATTTGAACTCAGTTCTTCTTAATTTCCATTCACCCTTCAATTCCCTATGCTATCTAACAGATCAGATAGAGTTCAGAGTATTCTGAACCATCACTGACTGACATCTGAAACATGGGGTATTACCCTTCACTTTACCTGATAAAAATGAACTTGGAGAAGATGAGAACTGGGATACATGGTGAAACTAAATTCACCTGGAAAATGGTTGTGAGAGAGCATCAGTCATAGATAGAGAAAGAATCAGGCCTATTTCAAAAGTGGAAATAGGGACAATGGGGATTGTTCCCCAATAGGGACTTAGAAAAGTAAGAGAGATTGGAAAATTTAAAGATAAAAAATTATAGGAGATAGTTGCAAACAAAGAAAGGAAGACATTCAGGAGTCCCTAAGGTCCCTTGATCAGGTGCAGCATTGCCAAGAGTGTTAGAAAGTAAAGTGAAACATTGAACAATGTGAACTAACTTTTCTTATTATATAAAATGAAACACTGCATTCAAATGCAGCTATTTCTGGTTTATTACCCAACACATGCTAAACTAATGGTTAAATGATGATAAGTAAATGTTAATGATGATGGAATGGCTTGGGAAGAGTTGGGAATTCACACAATCAAGGAGACGCCACGTGAGCTTCCAGGTAAGAACCAACATTTACTTCTCAACTCAGAGGGGTTTATCAGGCTTTTTCCCATTCCTAGTCTGCCCACAGGGGTCAGATAAAAAGCAGAGAGTGTTCAGCCCTCTGGACTGGTGTTCATTAAGCTAACTATTATCCAGTGGCTATAGAACTGAGTGTGTTGACAGGAAAGAAAGCATAAAAAGTAAGTCAATAGAAATTTCAAAGAAACATTCCTTCTGTATAAAGAATGGATGATTTATGGTATGGATGAATAATAGTAGACTAAAATTACTAATCATGGACCATATGGATATGTAATAGTATATATGGGATGTCCTATAAGTTGTAATTTGAGTTTTAACAGATTAAAAATAATTCTCTTTAAAAAAAAAACTTTAAAAGCTGAAAATTGCACTGAGACTTTTGGGACATCCTGTAAAATATATGCTTTCAGGTACATGAATGTTTTAGAAATGGTAATAGAACTTGTGTGTTAATTTTTATCAAAAGGACGATCAAAACTGTCCTTACTAGCACCTTTTTAATAGAAAGCCACAATATTGTTTAATGTACTTTTGCATGCAAAGACATTAATAGGTGGGCTAGAAAAAGGAATAGATGGACAGATACCTGCAAATGTACCAGTACATTATTATTATGGTAGATGAGTGTAGTGTACACAGAACTAGGTCTGGGTGTGAGAAATGGGCCAAAAATGTGATTTTAATCTAGTCTTAAACACTCATTTTGGTGATTCGAACAAGTCACCTCTGTAAGCCTCAGTTTTCTCATCTGTAAAATTGGGACAATAACACCACTTCCCAAGTTTGATGTGGAAATCATGCTAGATAATATTTCTAAGTGCCTGACACATAATAAATACTATATAAATGTTAACTATTATTAGCATTAGTAGTACCAGGAATTGTAGTGTTGGGTACAATAATGAAAACCTCAAAGGTGCAGAGCAGGATATTAGAACTCATAGGGAAAGTATAAGAGAGAAAGCCACAATAACAAATCACAGGAGGGAGTCAATTCAACGCGAGAATTTCTGGAGTCTTTATCATGGTGATTAGCTAAAGATTTAGGAAAGATAGATATTGAGAAGGAAGATACAGTTATGGGAATTGAGCATTTTTTGGTAAGCTATCCCAATATTGCTTCACTGGGTCGTGGGTAGAAGGCCAGGTAAATAAGCTGTCAGGATCTCAGAAGTCTCAGCAGTATACACTGTGACTCCCAGACACAAGGACTGAGCCTGGGAAATACAAGTCTTGCCCATAAGGATTGTTGGGAATGAGAGACCGTGTTCACAAAATAAGTAGATATTGGAAAAGTTACCTGGTCAATACACTAAGCCAAAAGGAATATGACTAATAATTTGTCACTAATAATAAGTAATAATAAAGTACATAAGCTTTCTTCACAGAGACAAGATATAATCCAATACCTAGAACTTGGTTATGGTTCAGAATAAGACCAGAAATAAGGCTGATTTGATGGTTTATTTTAATTGTTTTCTTTAACTTTCTGAAGAATTCATTTAAAAATCTGTCAAAGCTGAGTTTGGACCAAAAGCCTTTCATTCCTGGATAGTCAACTCCCATGAGCCAATACAAAATGAAATGTACTGTGTACAAAGTTGTTGTTTGTTCTTTGTTCTTAAAGAGGAGGGTGGGGGAGGTGACCTTGCACAGCTCTCCCTCACTTAAATCCAATTCACTTGCATGGCATGATATCACCTCATGGTGTTCTTCCAGGATGAAGGACCAACAGCTTCTGTGAGTAAAGCTGGCCTGGAATTTGTCAGTTGAAAGACTCCTCTCTCTTTTCCTCCCCCCTTCCCTCTCCTTTCTTCCTTCCTCCTTCTCTTTCTCCCTCTTCCCTTCCTTCTTTCCTCCTTTCCTTCTCTCCTTCCCTCCCTTCCTTCCTTCTCTCCTTCCCTCTTTCTTTTCTTCCTCCCTCTCTTCCTTCCTTTCTTCCTCCTTTCATTCCTTCCTTTTTTCCTTCCTTCCTTCCTTCCCTCTATCTTTCTTTCCTCTTTTTTTATTTCTTTCCTTCCCTCCTTCCTTCCAAATGAGGCATCATATCCTTACCTAAAGATGATCTTAAAATAACTTTTTTTCCACCTTTTGCACCTCTGAAACTCTCCCAAGCTAGATTTCTTTCTTAAGGACTAGGCTTTAAATGAAAACCAATATGATTCTAAACAGCTACCTAAGTCCTAGATCAAGCTCCATTTGGTCATTGTTTAGGTTCTTATCAACTCAGATTAAATGTAAATAGCAGTCATTTCTGCTTTAATCAGAAACCCTGAGCATTTTTCTGTCCCAGATTCATTCATTCGTTCATTTAGACTTTTTCATACTTGGTGAAAAAGAAGATTCTTTGCCTCAATTGCTACCCAGCCTTAATCACTGAATGGGTGCAATCTCTGTTAAACTGAAATCTGTTGAAAAACCTTAATTTAAAAAGGCCAAGGTCTCCCACTGCATTCAGGGCTATCTCCAATCATTTTGTTCTATATCTTGCCACTAGACCCAGATGGTTCTGAAGGTGAAAGGAGTTCTGGAGGGAGGGTGACCTTGCACAGCCCTCCCTCACTGAAATTCATTTGCATGTCATGACATCACCTCCTTGATGTCATGGTGCTCTCTGAGAAAGAAGGACAAACAATAGCTATTCTTAGCAATGTGATAATCCAAGACAACTCTGAAAAACATTATAAAAACTACTACCTATCCTCAGAAAAACAACTGATGGTATCTGAATACAGATTTTTTAAAACTTTCTTCATCTTTTTCTTGAATGTTTTTGTTCTGTTTGCTGTTGTCTGATCTATTTCCTCTTGCAACATGATTATCATGGAAATGTTTTCTATTACTACATATGTATAACCTGTCGCTTATCTTTTCAATGAAGTGAGGTGGGGATGGAGAAAGAGAGAATTTGGAACTCAAAGTTTTACAAAGAAATGTTAGAAATTGTTTTTACATATTACTGAGGAAAATAAAATATTAAATATATTTTTTAAAATACATCTTAACCCTAGAAGAAGAAAAATCTTGCATTCACTTTATTATAGTTTCCTTCCAAGTTTTTGATGGACATTCATCCAAAGCTGAAATGAATTATTATTTTAAATATCCAGCTAGGCTCTCCAGTGTATTACAATTTTTCTTTTTGAAAAGAATATTTTTTTCTTTTCTAACTGGGATAGCTAATAGTAGCAGGGGGATCCTTCCTTACTTTATGCATCAAACTCTCATTTAAGGAAAATCTAATTGATATTTAGTTGGATACTTGGACTATTGTTATGTAGTCCCCCTGCCTCTAGTCCTTCTCCATTTATCCACCAAAGTGATTTTCACAAATTAGAGGATTGACCATGTCATCTTCTTATTCAATAAACTTCAGTGACTATCTCAATATAAAATATTCTATTTGGCTTTCAAAGCTCTCTATAATATCCATTACCCAAAACCTTTTTAGTCTTCTTATATTCCCCTCCCCTATACATAATAGTATTATTAAAAGTAGTGACACTGGCTTCCTTATTGTTCCTTGAACAAAATATTCCCTCTCCTAAAAAAAAAAAAAATTGTAATGCATTTGTAATGACCATCTCTCTTGCCAGAAATGCTCTCACTTTTGGTCTTTATTTCCCCAGCTTCCTTCAAAGCCCAACGAAAATACCTCCTTTGATAGGAAGTATTTCTCAACCGCAATTCCATCTCCTTTGTTTCCTTTTTTGAGTCTGAAGTTTATCTGTTTTATATCTTATTAATATGTAGTTATCTTAATGTTGTCTCTCCCACTGTACTGTTAGCTCTCTGAGTGCAAGGATTATATTTTATTTTATTTTTGTATACCCAGAGTTTAGCACAATGCCTGACATATAGCTGGCAATAAATATTTACTGGCTGACTCAAAATGGGGGGAGGGAGGGAGAGAGGACATGTTTTCAAGATATATTCACACTAGCCTTGAAGTCAGGAGGACCTGAGTTCAAATCTGACCTCAAACACTTAACACTTTCTAGCTGTGTGACCCTGGGCAAGTCACTTAACCCTAATTGCTTCAGGGGGAAAAGAAAGACATAGTCTATTTTCTAAAGATTTATATGTCAAAATCACTCTTTGACTTGAGTAAGAGGCTATTAGTCCAAAACTCAGTTTTTTTTAAAAAATCATATAATATTTTGATTAGAATCAATATTAATGAAGGATAATTATGCATCTCAGAATCAGAAGATTTAACAATTAGATTTACTAGCCCAACTCTCTTCTGAACAAGAATCCCCTTCCATAGCCCTAAGATATTTTCAAAAGAAAAGATAGGTATATCAAAACAAAATGAAAAAGAAATTCAGGAGACACCAATGGGGCATTCAGTAGTATCTCGTTAAGTTTAATAAATGCTTTTTGGGGAGTATGGGTGAGGCAATTGGGGTTAAGTGTATTGCCCAGGGTCACACAGTTAGTAAGTGTTGTGGATCTGAGGCCACATCTGAACTCAAGTCCTCCTGATTCAAGGGCCAGTGTTCCATCCACTGAATCATCTAGTTGCCGCTAATAAACATTTTTAAAAGTGAACTGAATTTAACAGCTTTATGATCTTATATGCAATCATATTTATTATGTATTGAAAAATGCATTTTTTATTTTAAAAGTTCATAATAAAATTCAGTTAGAAAGATATTTCCCATCTACAACATATCTGGCAAGTTTAAAAAAAATTTGCAATATTTACAAAACCTTCCAAAGGGGAATTGACTATCTCCCAATGCAGCCCATTCTATGACCAATATAGTCAACCTGATCATCTTATAAATGGAAAAAAAAACTGATTATTAAAGAAGTTAAGTGATTTATCTAAGGTCACACAGCAAGTTAGTGGTGGTAACTCTTGCATAAAATATTAATAATACCATCAGTAGAGCTGCATTCATTTGTAATATTTCACAACAATGGAGCATATGGGAAACCCTCTAATGACTGTTGATGAAAGTCATAATGGAAAGGAACTGCTCCAAGTCGTGTTGTAGAAATGTGTCTCTATCCTTTGATGTGGAAATGGAACCAATGAAAGAAACTGGAAATTGAATATCAGGTTTCATGGGAATTTTCATTATAAGACTATTTCAATCCCAAAACATTACCTTGAATCTATTTGGCATATATTTTATTTGAATATATACATGTACTTGGGGGACAGCCAGGTGGCTCAGTGGATAGAATATCAATCCCTGAATATTAACTTTTTATGCGTTCAAATACAGCTTCAGATACTCACTATCTGCACTACCCTGGGCAAGTCACTTAACCCTGTTTGCCTTAGTTTCCGTATTTGTAAAAATGAACAAGAGAAGGAAATGGTAAACCACATCAGAATTTCTTCCAAGAAAATCCCAAATGAGATTATGAAGAGAAAGAAATGACTGAAAATAACTGAACAATAACAAATATACTTGTGATCTCTTCTGATAGACTATAAATTTCTTGATGTCAGGGTCTGTTTTCCTTTTGTCTTTTTATTTTTAGCATGTAGCTCATTTCTTGACACATCTTAAATGTTCAATAAATGCTTATTTAATTGATTGAATCTAGAGCAGAAAGAAACCTTAAAGATAGTATAGTCTGTATGCATACATACACACACACACACACACACACACACACAAACATACACACACAAACCCACACACACAGAGTCCTTTTATGGCTCATGAACCATTTTCAATCCTTCAATTACGATTGTTGCCAAATGATCTAGCTTGTACCTTCCTTTTTATTCTATTTCTTGGTAGGTCTTCTGATTATTCCTTAATGAAAGTTCAGGCCAGAACTACAGATCTAGCCTCATTCTTTCTCTTGAACTAAAAAACTTTATCTTACCCTGAATACTAGATACCTTTTTTGATGTTAGTATTTCAAATTAAATATGTTCAGAATCCATGCATTATGCACCACACCAAATCTCTCCCTACTCTAAATTTTGTTCAGAATCTTTTACCCTACCTATTAGTCTCCTGGTTAAATTTTAGGAATCATATGTGACTCTTTTTTTCCCTTTCCCCAATTCCATATTCAATACATTGAAGTCAACTCCACTCCCATAGAACCTCTCCAATCTCTGCCTTTCTCTCAAATTTTATAGCCAGTATTCTAGTTTTGGCCCTCCTCACCTTTCAACTGATCTGAAATGTACTCTTAAAAAATTTCTCTGCCACGGTCTCTACCAGAATGATCTTCCTATTGCAAAAACTGCTGCCTTTAGTGGTTCCTAAGTATAGTACAAAAGTGTAGTTGCAATGATACAATAATATTATATTTGTAAAGTGCTTACTACAGTGTTTGGCACAAAATAGATGTTTAATAAAAGCTTGATCAGGGGAAGCATTCTAGGAAGATTCAGCATAGATCAGAAAGTCTCTAGATATCCCCCTGAAAAACAAAAGATTAAATTTGTTCCTCAGGGTGAAAATAGATTGGTGAAAAACAAAGAAGACTTGAGATAGAACAGGAGTTCTCATGAGACAAGCTGAGAAGATGCAAAGAAAAACCCCAGAACTCTGGGACAGGGTTTAATCATTTTGAAGTGCATATCCTTACAAGCTACCATGGGAGAAATATCCTGCAGGAGCCCTGGGGCTAGCTGGGTTTGGCTGGAGCCTCAGTTTGAATCACAAGGAACTTGTACCTCCAGAATAGGACAGCATAAGTAGAATGACAGATCTAGCTGTCCTGCTGAGATGCAGCTCTGGGTGAGAAGAAACCAGCATACTGGGAGTGCAGAAGTGGTGGGCACTTGCAGAAGAGGGCAGTTTTTGGTTTGGGATTCCAGATCAGAGAAGTGAACTAGAAGCAAAATTCCCTCTAGAGGTGCCACACTAATAGTTCTCATTAAAAATAATAATAATAAAGAGACAAATAAGAAAGAACCCAACCATCTTATTATGGGTATAAAAAAGGCCAGGGTTCATCTTCAGAGGAGGCCAGTGAAGGCAAAAAAACAAACAAACCCTTTTCTACCCCAAA
The DNA here is from genome assembly GCF_902635505.1 of Sarcophilus harrisii. Lineage (NCBI taxonomy): Eukaryota > Metazoa > Chordata > Mammalia > Dasyuromorphia > Dasyuridae > Sarcophilus > Sarcophilus harrisii. The sequence continues at coordinate 43,380,586 of NC_045429.1, read as the reverse complement.
GAGTAATGACAAATGGCGCCCTGACAAGAAAGAATTTAGAGAAGAACACAAAAAAGATTTTAAAAAACAAGTGTCAAAAAACAAGATTATGAAAAAAAAGTTAACCAATCAGAAAAGGGGGTTATAGAGTCTTAAAGAAAAAACTAATTCTTTAAAAATTAGAATCGGGAAGAGCCAAGATGGCAGAGAGGACACACGTTTCTTTCTGAGCTCTCCTACTACTCTTGCACTAATTATGAACTTCAGCCTGTGAATTAGTACTAGACTGGCAGAATCCACAAATATTGGGAGTGCATCAAATTACCAGCAGAAGAACATTTCGAAGACTGCCAGAAAAAGGTCTGGTTTGGTCAAGCTGGGAGGTGGCCAGGTGTAGGCAGGCAGGCAGAGCATGGAGGCCAGCACATACTGTGCAGAACTGGGGTGGGGTGCAGTCTTCACAGGGTGGTGCAGACTCTGCACTGTGGAGAACCCGTGAGGAGAAATCTACACCAGTGTTAGCTACTATGCCTTAGTTGCAAGCCAGTAGATCAGCAGAGAAGTTATAAAACATCCAACACAAACACAAAAGGTAAATAGTGAACCTGAAGCCCCAGAGTCTCACAAGACCAGGCCATGCCCACCTAGCACCTGGAGTGAATCAGCGCAATCCAAGTGCAGTCCCTGCCACTCTGCTGCCCCTTTGCTGGTGCCTACAGAGGAAGCTTGGAAAGTATCTCCTTGCCCTAAAAGCAGATCACAACACTTTTTTTAATGAATAAAAGGGCAAAGCAAACTCTAACTATAGATAGCTTCTATGGTGAAAGAGAAGAACAGATTACAAACTCTGAGGAGACTAAAAGCAGATTGTCTCCAGATGACACCCAAAGGGTGATATAACCTGGTCGGCAACACACAAGGCTCTCCTAGAAGAAATTAAAAAGGATTTTAAAACAAAGCTAGAAGAAAAATGGGAAAAGGAAAGGAAAACATTTCAAGAGGGTTTGGAAAAGGCATATTACTCATTAAAAGATGGATTTGATAAAGTGGAAAAAGAAACAATTACCTGGAAAACAAAATATATGAAATGGAAAAGGTAAAGAACTCCCAGGAAAACAGAATTTGTGAATTTAAAAAGGTAAATAACTCCCAGGAAAACAGAATTTGTGAAATGGAAAAAAAAATCCATAGAACAAAACAACTCATTTAAAAACTCATTTGGACAAACAAAAAAGAAGTTTTTAAAAAGTAAGTGAAGAAAATAATTCATTAAAAATGAGAAGTGAGCAAATGGAAATGAATGACTCAGTGAAACATCAAGAATCAGTCAAGCAAAACCAAAAAGGAAAAAAAAAATAGAAAAAAAGTAAAATACCTATTCGAAAAAACAACTGACCTAGAAAATAGATCTAGGAAAGACAATAAAAGAATTATTGAACTCCCTGAAAACCATGATGAAAAAAAAAAAGAGCCTAGTCATTGTTTTTCAGGAAATCATCAAAGAGAACTGCCTGGATGTTATAGAATCAGAATGTAAAATAGCCATTGACTGAATTCATCAAACACCTCCTGAAAGAGACCTCAAAATTAAAACCCCAAAGAATATTGTGCTTAAGTTTCAGAACTCTTGGACCAACGAAAAAATATTACAAGCAGCTAGAAAAAAATTCAAATATAGAATATAGGGGAGCCACAATAAGGATTTCTCAGGACCTAGCAGCTTCCACATTAAAGTATTGAAGGTCCTGGAATCTGATATTCTGAAAGGCAAAGGAATTTGGAATGCAGCCAAGAAGAAACTACCCCACTAAACTGAGCTTTTTCTTCTGGGAAAGAAGATGGGCATTCAATGAAACCTGAAAAAGGTGAATTCCATTTATTTCTGATGAAAAGATCAGAGCTAAACAAAAAAATTTGACCTCCAAATATAGGACTCAAGAGAAGCATAAAAAGGTAAAAAGAACTCTTGAGAACTGTATTTTTGTTATGGGTATACATAGAGTGCATGTATAATTTGATTTTACAGTTATAATATAAAAAAAGGAATTAAGAGGTAGAAAGGGGATTGTACCAGAAAAGGGAAAAGTGGAGGTAAAAAGAGGGAAATTATATCTCATGAAGAGGCAAAGGAAACATATTATATTTGAGGGAAAGAAGGAAAGGAGATGAACATTGTGTGAATCTTACTCAAATCAGATTTGGCTCAAAGAGAAAATATTAGACATATTTGGTTTACAGAGAAACTTCTCTCACCTTATTGAAAAGTTGGAAGAAAAATGCAAAAAGAAAAGGGTAGGCTAAATAGAAGGGAATACAGAAATAGTAGGGGGAAAGTTTAAAAAAAAGGGGAGGGACTTTAAAGGGGGAGGAATTATAGTAACTAGGGAGGGCTGCTTAAGGCAAGTGCTGCTCATAAGTTAAATACTGGGGAGGGGGAAAATGGAAAAGGAAAGAGAAAAATATAATTTGGAGTTAATAAGATGGCAGGAAATACAGAATTAGAAGTTTTAATTATAAATGTGAATGGAGTGAACTCTCCCATGAAGCAGAAGCAGATTAGCAGATAGCAGATTGGATTAAAAGCCAGAATCTTACATTATGTTGTTTACAAGAAACACATTTAAAACAGAGTGATACATACAGAGTAAAGATAAAAGCCTGAAGCAGAATCTATTATGTTTCAAATAAAGTAAAAAAAAATTAAAAAAAAAAGTTCTGGGTAGCCATCCTGATCTCAGATGAAGCAAAAGCAAAAATTGATCTAATTAAAAGAGATAAGAAAGGAAACTATGTCTTGCTAAAGGGTACCATAGATATTGAAACAATATGAATACCAATAGGCATAGTGTGGAAATTCCTAGAGGAGAAGTTAAGAGAGTTACAAGAAGAAATAGATAGCAAAACTGTAATAGTGGGAGATTTCAACTGTGCACTTTCAGAATTAGATAAACCAAACCACAAAATAAAGAAGAAAAAAGTTAAAGAGGTAAATAGAAGACTAGAAAAGTTAGGTACAATAGATCTTTAGAGAAAATTGAATGGAGCTCTAAAGGAATACATGTTCTTCTTGGCTGTTGATGGAACCTATATAAAAATTGACCATATATTAGGACATAAAGATCTCAAAATCAAATGCAGAAAGGCAGAAATGGTAAGTGCATTTTTTTTTCAGATCACAATGCAATCAAAATTACATTCAATAAAAAGCCAAGGCAAAATAGAGCAAAAAGTAATTGGAAACTAAAGAATGAATGGGGGAAATAGCAAATCATAGACACAATTGATAATTTCATACAAGAAAATGACAATAATGAGACAACATACGAAAATTTGTTGGATGCAGTCAAAGCGGTTATAAGGGGAAATTTTATATTTCTAGAGGCTTAGTTACATAAAATATAGAGAAGATAAACAAATTGGGTTTGCAACTAAAAAGCTAGAAAAAGAGTGAATTTAAAACCCCCAAACACTAAACTAGAAATTCAAAAAAATATAAGGAGAGATTAATAAAATTGAAAGTTAAAAAAAAAACTATTGAATTCATAAATAAAACTAAGAATTGGTTTTATGAAACAAACAACAAAATAGATAAAATTTTAGCAAATTTGATTAGAAAAAGGAAAGAGGAAACTCAAATTGTTAGTCTTAAAAACAAAAAGAGAGAACTTTCCACTAATGAAGAGAAATTACAGCAATAATTAGGAGTTCCTTTGTCCAACTTTATGACAATAAATTTGATAACCCAAGTTAAATTGGAGTAGTACCTACAAAATATAGGTTGACCAGATTAACAGAGGAGGAAGTAATTGCTTAAATAATAGCATTTTAGAAAAAAGAAATGGAACAAGCTATTAATCAACTCCCTAAGAAAAAATCTCCAGGACCAGATGGTTTTACAAGTGAATTCTACCAAACATTTAAAGAACAATTAAACTCATGCCAAATTCTTTTTATGATACAAACATGGTACTTATACCTAAACCAAGTAGGATGAAAACAGAGAAAGAAAATTATAGAACAATTTCCCTACTGGATATTGATGCAAAAATCTTAAATAAAATATTCGCAAAGAGGTAACAAAAAATCATCACTCAGATAATACAGCATGACCAAGTAGGATTTATATCAGGAATGCAGGGCTGGAAAACTATTAGTTTCCCTTTATTATTATATATTAGGAAAACTATTAGTATGATTGTATCAATAAACAAATTAATAAAAATCATATGATTATCTTAATAGATGCAGAAAAAAAGCATTTGATAAAATCCAACACCCATTCCTATTAAAAACATAGAGAGTATAGGAATAAATGGACTATTCCTTAAAATCGTCAGTAGCATGTCTTTAAAACCATCAGTAAGTGTCATATATAATGGGGATAAACTGGAACCATCAAGATCAAAAGCAAAACAAGATTGCCCACTATCACCATTACTATTCAATATTGTATTAGAAATGCTAGTTTGGGCAGTAAGAGAAGAAAAAAAGAGATTAAAGGAATTAGAGTAGGTAATGAGGAAACCAAATTATCACTCTTTGCAGATGATATGATGGTATATTTTGAGAACCCCAGAGAATCAACTAAAAAGCTATTAGAAATAATCCATAACTTTAGCAAAGCTGCAGATACAAAATAAATCTATATAAATCATCAGCATTTTTATACATCACTAAAAAAAAATCCAACAGCAAGAGATTTAAAGAGAAATTCAATTTAAAATAACTGTTGATAGGATAAAATATTTAGGAATCTATCTGCCAAGGGAAAGTCAGGAACTATATGAGCAAAACAAAACACTTTCCCCACAAATAAAATCAGCTCTAAACAATTGGAAAAATATCAAGTGCTGTAAGATAAGTCAAGCAAATATAATAAAGATGACAATACTACCTCAACTACTCTATTTATTTAGTGCTATACCAATCAAACTCCCAAGAAACTATATTACTGACCTAGAAAAAATAGCAACAAAATTCAACTGGAAGAATTTCAAAGGTACTAATGAAAAAAAAAAATCAAACTAAGTTGGCCTGGCTGTACTAAATCTAAAACTATATTATAAAGCAGCGGTCATCAAAACCATTTGGTACTGGCTAAGAAAAAGAAGAGTTGACCAGTGGAATAACTTAGGTTCACAGGACAAAATAGTCAATAACTATAGCAATCTAGTGTTCGACAAGCACAAAGACACCAGCTTTTGAGATAAGAATTCACTATTTGACAAAAACTGCTCAAAATATCGGAAACTAGTAAAGCAGAAACTAGGGATTGACCCACACTTAACACCATATACTAAGATAAGGTCAAAATGAGTTCATGGTCTACATATAAAGAATGATATTATATATAATTTAAAAGAACATATGATAGTTTACCTCTCAGACATGTGGAGGAGGAAGGAATTTGTGACAAGAACTGGAGATTATTGATCACACACAAAAAAATTTTGATTATATTAAGCTAAAAAAAATTGTATAAACAAAATTAATGCAGACGAGATTAGAAGGGAGGCAATAAACTGGGACACATTTCATTCAAAGTTTCTGATAAAGGTCTCATTTCCAAAATATATAGAGAATTTACTCAAATTTGTAAGAAATCAAGCCATTCTCCAATTGATAAATGGTCAAAAGATATGAACAGACAATTATCAGATGAAGAAATTGAAACTATTTCTAATCATATGAAAAGGTGCTCCAAATCACTCTTAATCAAAAAATGCAAATTAAAACTCTGAGATACCACTACACACCTCTCAGCTTGGCTAAGATGACAGGAAAAGATAATGACAAATGTTGGAGGGGTGTGGGAAAACTGGAACACCTTCATTGTCGGTGGAACTGTGAATGGATCCAACATTCTGGAGAGCAATTTGGAACTATGGTCAAAAAGTTATCAAAATGTGCATACCCTTTGACCTAGCAGTGTTACTACTGGGCTTATATCCCAAAGAGATCTTCAAGAAGAGAAAGGGACCCACATGTGCAAAACATGTTTGTGGCAGCGCTTTTTGTAGTGGCTAGAAACTGGAAACTGAATAGATGCCCATCAATTGGAGAATGGCTCGATAAATTGTGGTATATGAATGTTATGGAATATTATTGTTCTGTAAGAAAGGACCAATAGAATGATTTCAGAGAGGCCTGGAGAGACTTACATGAAATTATGCTGGGTGAAATGAGCAGAACCAGGCGATCATTATATATGGCAACAAGAAGACTATATCAAGATCATTTCTGATAGGTATAGATCTCTTCAATAATGAGATGATTCAAACAAGTTCCAATTGTTCAGTAATGAAGAGAGTCATTTATATCAATTATAAAGAGAATTATAGGAAATGAGTATAGACCACAATATGGCATTTTCATTCTTTCTGTTATTGTTTGCTTGCATTTTTGTTTTCCTTCTAAGGTTTTTTCTTTCTTTCTAGATCTGATTTTTCTTGTACAGCAAGATAACTATATAATTATGTACACATATATTGATTTTAACTTAACATGTTTTGGACTACCTGCTACTTAGGTGAGGGGTGAGGGGAAAGAGGAAAATTTGGAACAGAAGGTTTTGCAAGGGTCAGTGTTGAAAAATTACCCATGCATATGTTTTGTAAATAAAAAGCTATAATAAAAAATAAATAAAATTATCTATGCATTAAAAATATAAAAAATAAAAATTAGAATTGGACAAGGGGAAGCCAATGAATCTATGAGACCAAGAAAAAAGAAAACAACATATAAATAATTAAAAATAGATCATAATGTGAAACATCTTATTAAAAAACAGATCTGGAGTATAGGTCAAGAAGAAAACATGTAAGAATAATTGGACTACCTGAATACTATGTCCAAAAAAAGAATCTTGCTACAGTAATGCAAGAAAAATAAATTAAAAAATGTTCTGGACTCCATGAGGAGAAAGTAGAAATAGAAAAAAATCAAGCCATTACCACTTCAAAGAGATCCTTTATAGAAACACATAGAGATATTTATTGCCAAATTTTGAAATTGCCAGATTAAAGAGAAAATTTTACAAGAAACAAACAAAAACAATTCAGCTACAATTAGAATTGTAAAAGATTAATCATTAGACATAATAAAGGATTTACAGGTCCTGGAATTGTATGTATTGGCAATCAAAAGAACTAGGTCTGTGACCAAAAATATCATTTCTAGCAAAATTATACATAATGTTGAATGAAAAAAATGGATATTCAACAAAGTTGTAGATTTTTAGGACTTTGTCTCAACTAAATTCAAACTTAATAGAAAATAACATATAAAGGTCAATATCAAAGATTAATTTTAAGGTAATCAACATGGACAAATCATTTATGATTTTTACATGGAAATATATGCCTTATATTTAAGATGGACATTAATAATTGGGTAGCTCAAAAGAAAGTCTGAGTATGATCTGATTCTAAAAATGGAAGAAGCAAGACAGAGGTACTAAGTCTAATTACATTAAGAATGTGTTAAACAGGAAATACCACTTAGATATATACCATGAAGGGTATACCATCCTCCAAAATTTATAAAGAAATAAGGAAGAAGGGAATAAGATAAGGTGGGGTATAGAAGAATGTATAGATTTTTGGTAGTGGGTCTAAATGTATAGAATAATGGACAGGGGATAAAGGCGGGGAGGCAGGCATTTGATAAAGTGGAATACAGAAAGGGGTTTACATTAACAGGAATGAGGTATGTAGTTTAATGAATATAGGATAAAGAGAGAAAGAAAGGGTAGGAGGAGAAGATAAAAGAGGGATAAGTGGGTCAGGGGGGAGGTTAAATAATAACAAGGCAATTTAAGGAACAGAATTAAAGCAAAAGAGTTAACAAAGATAGGAAAGAAGTGATATACACAAACACTATAACAAGGATCAGGAGTAAAATTTATTAGAAAAAATAGGGCTAGTAATCATCGATATTAAACACAAATTTAAAGATTCAGTCAAGAGAGAAATTTATATCTCAGCCATACTAATAGTGTTTTAGATGCATGTTTAAATAAATGTATATACATATGTGTGTGTGCATAATATAAGTGTATTTGTGTATATAAATATGTGTTTATGTGTGTGAAGGGATGTGTTAATATATATATATATATGCTTCAATATAGTCTGCTTAGGGGAGGTAGGGCAGATGAAAGGAGAAGAGAGAATAAAGTAAAAAGGACTCAGCAGAGAGCAAAAATATAACCTACTAGGAAGTAAAGATGGACATAACATAATCTCTTTTATTATTATATATGCTTTGATGAAATGGAAATTCATTGTTATATATTTTTAATCCTCCCTGATGTTCTGCTGGGCACATGACAATGTTTTGTTTTGTTTTGTTTTTACTTTCATTTTCTGTCTTTCTATTCTCTTTTTTTTTTTCTTATTTTGTATTTAGTTCAATTTTTAAAGATGGCTCTGTACAACCTCCCTGCCCCAAGTGGCTATTCAATCTTTCTCACTACAAGTTATTATCCAAAATAATAATTAATGAACATTGTTAAGTACATACCTAGTATGTGTACCAGTATACCCAGTCTATACCCTTAGATCTGGAAGAAATAAAAACATTAAATTGAAGGAAGGGGAAGAAATATGCATTTACATAGAACCTATTATGTGCCAGGCACTGTACTCAATGCTTTACAAATATTATGTCATTTGATGTACACAAGAATTCTGGGAGGTAGGAGCTATTATTATCCCCAGTTGATAAATGAGGGAACTGAAGTAAACAAAGGTTAAATAATTGCTCCAGAGTCATTTGAAGACAGTGTTCAAGGACAGATTTGAACTCAGATATTCTCTAGGATTGCTGCTGTGCCCATTGTGCCACCTAACTGCCCTATTGAAAAGGAGTAAGAAAAGAATCAATCCTTTCCTTGAAGTTGCCAGTAGAGGATGAGAGCAACAAAGATATTTCAATAACTGAAATACAAGATAGAATATGATAAATGCATGAGAGAGGCAAACAAAATGTTATTCAAGGTCCCAAGAAGGAGAGGTCAGTTCCATTCATAAAGATGACTCACAGGTTAACTTTATTAACTCCTCCTTCAGATGCTTTCACTGAACAGTGATTTCTTCAAATTGTATTATTACAGTTTTGTCATAAAAATGTATTATATCTCTATATCTATATCTGTGTTGCTGTATACATACATCTATATTCCCATGCAGTAAAAATGCGTATATCCTTATAAAGAGTCTGAAAAAGGTTACTTCATCCCTGCCAGAAGCACGTGGAAGTTACAGGCAGGAAAATCTGAAATATTTCAACTGAAGTAGAGCTGGGACCTAATTAGTACGAAAAATGAATTGCCCTGAAGTAACTGCATTATTCAAATTCATGCAGTATATTTTCTTTGGACTGCAACTGATTGCTATATTTTACATACTTTTAACTTCAAATAGTGTTTTCTAATCTTAAGAGCTGCCAAAAAGGATGTCAGGTTGCCGCATCATTGGAAATGTTCAATTAGAGGCTAAAAATCTCTTCCTAAGGATATCATGAAAGACATTTATATTTCAGGTAAAGATCTGGATTAACAACAGTGCAGACTGTCCAGGTGAGGGTGGGGAGCAGAGGGGGAACTAAGTAGTCAAGAACATCTTGGTCTTCCTTCTAATGATGTAATCATGAGCACATGTAAACAACTCATTTGAATCCTTTGTAAAGCAGAGATCATAAAATTCATAGAGCCTACATTATAGAATTAATTTAAAACTCATGTGAAATAATGTTAATTATTTTTTAAACATGAATTTTTACATATATATGTATATGTAGATACACACACAAACACACAAATCAACAGTTAATTAAGAGTGTGTGTTGCTCTAGGTACTGGGTTATAGAATGAGAAAAAAAAAAAAAAACATCAAAACAAACCATTTCCCACCCTCCAGGAATTTATATCATTAAAAGAGAAAAGACATACACACATAAATAAAGTTATCATCAAGCTGTAAGATCCTATATTCCTATCCATATTATAGCATACAGCATTTATAGCATACATAAAATTGATACCCTATCACTTTTTTATTAAAGTTTATTTATACTTATATTTTGTAAATTATTTTTGGTCATCTAATCAACAAGCATATATTAGTAATAGCTAGAATTTAAATTGTGCATCAAAGTTTTCCAGTTTCCTCTGGGCCATCTCAAAACAACAACAACATCTCAAGCAATACATTAAATTTAATATTCCCCAAACTAAAATCAGTATCTTTACCCTAAAAACTTTCCTTCTTCTTAGCCTTTCCAAGAACCATTATAATCTTATGGACTAGGACAGGAATATAATCTTCCCAGTCACTCAGACTTGCAAACTCAGTGTCACCCTCAACTCTTCACTCTTTCTCACCCCTCATATCCAAAGAGTTGTCCTGAACATTGTTCCTACCTTCACAACATCTGTGTTTTATTTTTCCTTCCTTCTCTCCCTCAATATTGCCACTATTATGGTGAGTACCTTTGTAATAGCTTGCTTGGTGGTCTACCTGTCACTAGGACACCACAAAACATTCACCACTCAAGTATAAACATGATTTTCCTAAAAAATAAACCCACTCTCTAATAAACTCAGTTGGTTCCTATTATCTCTAGGATCAAAAATAAAATCTTGTTTGTTTTTCAAAGCCTTGCATAAGCTGCTTCTACCTATCCAGTCTCTTTACACATCCTTTCCTTCCACATATTCTGAAATCCAGTGCCTTTGGATTCCTTTCTCTTCTCTAAACAAGATCCTTAATCTTCCGATTTTGGGACTTTCCCTGGCTATCTTTCATGGCTGAAATGTTCTTCCTCTTGAACCTCATCTATTTCCTGGCCTCCCTAGCTTCCTTGTAGTTCCAGCTAAAATTCCTCCTTCTATAAAAATGCTTCCCAGATCCCCCATAATGTCAATATCTTCCCTTTGTTGATGAGTCCCCATTTATCCTCTCTAGATCTTCTTCACCTGGTTGTTTGCATATTATTTATTCCATTCTATCATGAGCTCCTAGAAGAGAGGGATTAATCTTTGCCTTTCTTTGAACTTTCAGTTCTTAGTATAACACCTGACACCTGATATGAGGTGGTCAATAAATGTTTACTGACTCAATGACTTTACATATGTGATTTCCTTTGATTCTCAAAATATATCTATGAGAAAAATGCTAATGTAAACTCCATTTAACAGATGAGAAAAGTCAGTGGGAGAAGTTAAATGATTTGCTCAGGATAATAGAATCTGAAGGAAGAAATGAACTCAGGAAGTTCTGATACCAATACCAACACTATCCACTCTGATACCTATTAAGTGGTATTGTGCCAAGTTCTATGTATACAAAAGTAAAAAACATCAAAGAAAAAGTTCTTGACTTCAAATAGAACACAATGTAATGGGAGGAGAAAAAGATAATGTTTAAATAAACAAATAACCTATACATTATAGACAGAATAGATAGAAGGTGATTCATCTTCTCTGCCTATGTTTTGACCTAGTTTTCTGAAGGATTACTTAATTCAGTGATAGAAGCAACACTTTTGTTTCTAGTCTCTCATACTGCTCTTTCCTATAAAATGATCTCAAGCTCATGTCCTAGAGAGATTGCTTGGTATGTATAAACTCAACTGTGCATTAGAAATAACATCTTTTGAGATGCTATTTAATTTCAGGTGGCATAATACCAATATATGTACACATATATGAATGTGAGGAGAAAGACATCAGGAGCTAAAAGAGATATATTTTTATAGGAACAATCTGTGCATTTTTAATGAAAATATATGCTTTGGAAAAATACTAAAATGAATTATATGGTTTCAATGTCCCTGAGTCTTCTTTTTACATCAAATTTTTCTCTTGTTTTGTTTAAAAGGGAGAGTGATCACTGAAGAGCTATATCCACATGTATCAAGTGAGGATAATTGGTTGGCATACCATACCAAGCTGGTGGGCTTTTCTGAGTCTTGTTTGATTTTTTTTCTTTCTTTTCTCCTACTTTGCCATATAACCTTTATGTCCAGCTGAATAAAGTGTTAAATTGAGTTTACCCTTAAATCAATGTTGAATATGCTGTTTAATCTCTCAGATATTATATAGAAGGGAAAAATTCATCAGTGTCATTATCTCTCTGACTATAAACAAAGATATTTTTTTAAAAGTCTTTCTTTAGAGAGTTTTTTTTTCCTTTCTGAAAATTTTTATGTGGTTGAACACAGTGTGATACTTTTTCCTTGTTAGTTACTGTAGAGATGGGATTGACATCCATGACTCAGGCAATTGTATGTAATATTTCATATTTCCTTTAGAGATCTCAAGGCACTTTATAATTACTAATTCCTATTCTATCCACTCCAATTCTTTAAAGCAATATAAGACTAGACAACTTCTCAAGCTACACTCATTTTAGTGGAATACTAATTAATTGAAGGATGGAAAACTATCTGACATAGATCATGCCTTCTTTTATATTTGCCCTCCCAGAATAGTTATCTTAAATTCAGATACTATGTAGATCCATGTGATCTCAGAATCATAGCTCAGCAATCTCCAATGATGTGTTCACATTTTTCTCTATGCAAAGGATTTTTGATGAAATAATATATATGATATTACTATCAAACAGTAATAATAAAATATAAAATAAAATATATTAGTTACTTGATGAAAGAGTATAGTAAGAAAAATCAAAATAGAATATTTTCATAAAACGAGGCCATATTGTTCTACAAACACACACACACACACACACACACACACACACAGAGCCTTCACTATCACTGGTTCCCTGTGGTGAACTTCTGGGAAGACATGGCAAGGACTATACTAGATGGGCAAGCACAGATGGGGTGTGATTCGCATTATTGGAAACAATGCACACATTGATGAGATCATAGTTCCAAGGGAATATTGGAGCACTAGAGACCATATGGACATGCAAATGACCTTACATATCAGTATCAGAGGGTCAGGTGCATGTCTGCTGGCATTGTCCAGATTGTCAAGTGTACTGGGTACACTTGAGCAATCAAATCATTTCAAGCCTTCTCCACTGGTCATGTTTTCTATCCACCCTGAAATCAGATCCATTACTTTTCTTATGTTACTGCACTCTACCTTCTTTTAGCCTTATGTTTTTGAAACTCTTTCTCAAGTGTAAGGCATCCTAGAACACTGTGAGCTACTGCATGACCAAGACTATATATTCTATATTTACGTCTTTACTTAAAGGGTAACTGAGAGATTAGGTGTAAGGCCTCCTCAGACATGAAAATGGATGTTAAAACACACACACACACTTATTTATCTTAATCATAGCTGTTATTGAATTGCATTTTTAAAAAGCAAAGTAATTAACTTTTTTGAGCAATGAAATTTTACATGGTAGCTCATTCCTTAAGACAACTATGTTGATATGTAACTAATAGGAGACTTTGCCACTGCTTTCTACTTCTCTCCAGGAACAAAGAGAGAAAATGAGTAGAAGTAGAAAAACCAGAACTGAAATATTCTATGGGCATAAAGTTTTGTCTTCTGCTGTTTCTGGATTTGTTGTAATGGCTATAAATAGTTGGTTGGCCCTCTATATTTCATAGAGGCCAGTTCAGTTATGTGTTGTTGCCATGGGCAACACAGTCTCAATCGGGTTTTGAATTAAAGTCCTTCAGTCCTCATATTTTGTACTTTTCCCTTCATTTGAAGGATAATGCCTTCTTCTTTATGAGAAATTACTTAATTTTTTATTTCTTATCCAAGCTTGGTACTTTAGAGAAATTGATTTTAGAAAGAAGAGTATTAAAATGTTGGTATGATATAAATTTCACCCATTTTCTACCCATAGGATAAACCGAAGAAAAGGATGTGAAAATGTGCTATACTATTCCCCCAAATTGATTTCTTAAAAGGAATGAATTATTTTTCCCTTGGATGCTTGGAAAATATATGCTTCTCAACTGGCATTGAAAAAAAAGGGAAACCTATACCTATAATTTTAAAATATATATATTAAATTTCTGAAATGCCAATATAAGAGTGTTATAGAAAAGTGGGAAGGCTTTTTTGAATGTGTTTATGGCACAATTACCAAACATTTGGAATTTTATTGGTCTCCTATATACACAACATGTCAGTATTTTATGGTATTTCAGTTAGCTAATGGGCAAGATTTCAAGAAATGGTGCCAGTGTGAATACCTTAATATGTTCACAACAAAATTTGGAGAAGTAACTCAAAGCAAAAAATTTTATTGCAATGCATGTTATATATGCTGAGACACTTATTAGAAACTGAACTAAGTGAAATTTGAGCTAATAAAATTAGTAAATCAAATTATTGTGTTTTTATTTATTAACTTGTTTTAAATTGTGAAACTACACCGGAGAAAAGGGAATTGCCATATTTACCAGATTTCCTTTCATCATTTATCATGATGAATTCAGATAACAATATTTTTACTGGCATAAGGTTAAATGCCACTGGGCAAAGGTACAAAGCAGTACTTTTTAAATTTTTAATAAGTTTTAATTTGGTGCTGAGATAATATCTAGAGAAATGGGAGCATTTTTTTCAAATGCACCTTTAAAAAAGAGAATATATACATACATCTAAAGAAGAGAATTTCCAAGATATTATGGTCCAGTTTCAAGCACTAGATTTTCAAAATAATACAGATTTGTCCTTAGTTCAGTCAGTGTGGAAATGAACTTAATAATTTAAATCCTTATTCTATTCAGAAAGAATACTCTTTCTCCCCTCTGAAGCACACTATATAATGTGATTAGAATATGTATTCATTTGGGCCATCAAGCCACTGGATAATGACGTGGAGAAGGTTGAGCAATTATCCACATACAGAAAGAAAAAAAATAATACTACTCAGGAATTGGAAAGGGCAAATGGCTACATTAAATAGACAATTATAATAATCTTCCATGTTGCTTTGGTGAGTTAGACCTGTCATGGCTGACTAAATGCAAGGGACAATTATATTATTTATCATGGAATAGTTTCCCATGATAGTTCTAAAAGAAAAATATAATTTTATTTCTGATTTCTTTGATTTAAACACATCCCTAACCCATTTCCTTTGCTGAGCACATATTTTCTTGAAATGCATAAAGAATTATACAGGAAGATCTCCAACATTTTGAATGGATTCATTGTAGAGGATCAAATTAATGTTTCTTGGGATAAAAATGATTTATCAGTTAAATTTTAGATGAATTGGGGGAATGACCAGATCAACCAGTCAAATAACATTTATTAAATGCATATGTGCCAATCACTCTGTATTATTTTAGCATTATACAGACAAAAATGAAACAGTCCCTGCCCTCAAAAAACTTATGAAGAATCCATGATAGTAATAGTAATTAGCTAAGCCAGGATTCAAACCCAACCATTTTAAGGCCAAATTTTTTACATTTTCTTCCATTTTTTTCTCTTTTTTTTTTTTTTGACTGATTGTTGGTGTCTCGTTGAGTCATTCATTTCCCTTTGTTTACTTCTAACTTTTAGTGAATTATTTTCTTCAGTTACTTTTTTTTAGATCCTTTTGTATTTTGCCAATTGAATTTTTTTAAATGAGTTGTTTGTTCAATGTTTTTTTTTCCCATTTCACAAATTCCATTTTTCAATTAATTATTTTTTTTCCATTTTATCAAATCTATTTTGTAAGGAGTTATATGCTTTTTCCATTTTTTCAAGACTATTTTGTAAGGAGTATTTGCTTTTCCCATTTCACTAAATATATTTTAAGACATTTTCTTCAGATAATTTCTGTGTTTCCTTTTCCAAACCCTCTTGCAAAGTTCTCATTTCCTTTCCCCATTTTTTCAAACTCTTTTTAAAGATCATTTTTGAATTCTTCTAAGAGGGTGATAGGGATAGGGATCAATTCATATCACCCTACGGGGCTTCATCTGGAGATGATCTGTTTTTAGTATAATCAGGGTTTGAAATCTGTTCTCTTTCTCCATAACAATTATCTATGGTCAGAGTTCTTTTTGCTTTTTTGCTGATTTTTTAAAAGTTTGAGGTCTCGTTTTAGGTCAAAGGACAGATTGTCCAAGCTTCTTTTATAGGTGACAGTGACTGCTGGGTGGATGTGGCCAGATCCCATGTTACTCTGGGGTTCAGAGACTCACTATTTGCCTTTTGTATTTGTATTTGATGTCTTACAGGTAATCTGCTGATCTATTGGCTTGCAACCAGGACAGAGTAGCCAACACTGCTACAGATTCCTTTGGTTATATTCCCTGGCTCTTGGGACCCACACTGCCCTGTGTAAAAGGCTGAAACTATGAAAAGGTGTACCCGAATCAGACAACCAAGTACTTAAGGCTAATTACCTATTCAATGATGACTCTGTTGGCGTATATTTGGAAAAATGGCCCTTCTCACTGTTTGGTGCTGGCTCAATGTTTGGGGTTAAGGTAATCATAGGCAAGGATTAGAGGGTGAGGTGACAGAGGCCAGAGACTAACTTAGTGGCAAGATGAGGAGGAGAAAGTTGGAGATTCTAGAATCCAGAATCAAGAAGAGATCTTTGGCTAAACTGCTGGCAGTTTGCCTGCTTGCTTCTGTCCCTAAAGACCAAGGACTTTTGCTTATCCTGACTCTGCCTGATGCTGAGGCCTCCAGGGAGCTAGCCTGGACTTAACAGCCCTGGGTCTCTACACTGTGCCTGCACTCGGCTCCTCCCTCCATAACCAATTGAAGCAGATCTTTTCTGAAGTTCTTCCAAAATATCTTCTGCTGGAAATTTGTTACACTCCAAATATGGGTGCATTCTGTCACTCCAAAACCAGTTCAGAGGTTTGACTTGGTGTTGATCTGAGGGACATCAAGGAGACCTTAAATAAAGCTATTTCTCTCCTCTGCCATCTTGGTTCCAAACCTCTCAATGCTAAATCTTTTAATATTTATTATTGTATTAATTGACAAAGTAGATTTTTACCAATCATTATAAATTTCAAGTCTACTCCATATAACCATTATGTATATATATATGTATATATGTACTTGTGGTTGAGTCATTTCAATTGTGCTTGAACCGTCCTGACTGCATTTGGGGTTCTCTTGACAAATATGCTGGAATAATTTGAATTTCCTTCCCCAACTCATTTGACTAATGAGGAAACTGAGGCATACACGGTAAAATGACTTGCCCAGGATCACACAGCTATCAAGTGCCTGAGATGAGATTTGAACTTAGGAAGAGGAATCTTCCTGCCTCTAGGCCTGGCACTCTATCAAATACACCACCTAGCTGATATAGATGATAACTTGATAAGAAGGTATATAGATGAATGGATGCATAGATAAACGAATGGATGGAGGGATGAAAAGAAAGTAAGGAAGAAAAATGAGATAGAAAAAAAAGATTCAGATAGATATAAGCAAATACATATATATCCATTTGCATAGGTATATGTTATTAAATATATACAAAACATCATTATTGTTATTATTCCATTCTAGATATCTTATTTTAAATATTTCTACTCCAGAACATGTGAAGATGAAATAATAGATACCCTATTTTGAGATATGTGTAAAATATACATATTAAAAGTTCAGTAATAGACTCTTAGAGATTGATTTGCTATCTATGAGTGGCACATTTATTTTTCCTCATCTTCAGAAAAGGATATTGATTTGGTAGTGTCATATGTTTTGGTATTTAATCTGCTTTCAAGATATGTAACCTCTTATTTTTTGTTACCTGAGAATAAAGTGGCTTCTATCACATATTTAGTTTTCCTAATATAATAAAGTTAAAGAATTATTGACATTTCAACCAAGTCCTATAAAAAGGAGCTTTTAAAATTGGCAACTTTTCACGTGATGTATGAGAACATGAACTTTGGGAGTACTAAAGAAAATTATATGCAAAAATAAAATTGATTATATTTTAACAATCTGAAAATGAAATAATACTGATTTAAAATTTGGCTAAATATAGTCAGACTATCTGACATTAGAACAAAAATTAAAACTAATATAAGTGTAGCAAAATAAAAATGTGGAAAAGATTCATGGTATAAACTTAGAACTACCACAGAATGGTCTCTACAATAACTTATTGATGCTAAAATTGTATTGAGAGAAATAGAGGAAAGTATAATGATAATTTCAACAATTTCATGCACACATTCAAACACAGTAGTCAAAGACAAAAAGAGACTAGATAATATCTAAACAAGGAAAAATTGGATTTACTTAACAGAAATATGGTAGTCAAAAACAAGGCCATTCTAGAATATAAAACATTTATGAATCTTATAAAAGACAATGGAATGAAAATGTTGTTTATCCCTCATTAGGATGTAAGCTTACTGAGGATGGCAAATACTTCTTGCTTTTCTTTGTATCCCCAGCATTCAGCAAAGTGAATAGTATTAATAAATGTTTATTGATTTATTGAAAGAATGATTATGAGCAGATTTGCCTTATAGGACATTGAAAAGTCTTATAAGCTAAAAAAAAGCTTTCACAAAAGTTTGGCAAAATACCAAATAAGAAAGTCATTTAACAGGATTTTAGGAGGAAAAATTAAAATAAAAAGATGAAAGAATAAGAAAACTTGTCACACTTTTTATAACAAGCTGTATTCATCAATAAAAGTAGTAGAGGCATCCTTGTATTCTTATATTATAGCTTCACATGTCTTTATTGAAGACAGCTTTCATGACCCCAAGCTTTTCTCTCAAAGACCCATCTTTTTGATGTCAATATTCTTCTAGTGATTCAATATAACTATGACTCATAGAGCTTTACAGTCCCTGAAGAATTGAAACTGAACATAAAGCTTAGAAGTTAACACACTGGATGTCAGAGGCAGGATCCAAAAAGATCCTGACAGGCTAGAGCATTGGGCTTAACCTAATAAGATGAAATTCTATGTGAATAAATATAAAGCCTTGTAGTTGGGAATGAAAAAAATCAACTTTGTCATTATAAGATGAAAGGATACATGGATAGGTAGAAATTGTTTTTGAAAAAGATCATTTGGTTTTAGTGAACTAAAAGTCAATATGATGCAGCAATATGACACAGTAGCAAATAACAATGTCATCTTGGACTGCATTGAGGGACATATAGCTTCTGGAATAGGAAGGTGAGAGTCCCCCTGTTCTCTGCCCTTCCAGACATAACTTAGAATATTGGATTTGTTATTGTTAACCATAGTTTAATAAGGACCTTGTTGATCTTAATAATTTCCAGAATGCAAAGAAAATAGTGGTCTTAAATCCACATCATATAAAGACTTTTTGAAGAAACTGATTATATACTCTAGAGAAAACTAGACTCAGGGAGGATACTAGAGTATTCTCATTAGTGCTCTCTGAATGTTTTTCACATGGGGGAAGAACTAGATTTTATTATTCTGTTTGTCCCCAAATGACAAACTCAGGGGTATTGAGTGAAAGCTGTAGAGATTCAAAGGTAGGTTTGAGAACAGAAGAAACTTTCTAAATTATCAGAACTCTCCCAAAATGGAATTGACTGTCTAGACAAGTGAATATACTATCTGTTTAGAGGTTTTCAAGCATATACTTGTCATGAATTTTTTCCAATCTATCATAGTGAGGATTCCTTTGTTATATGAGTTGTACTACATGGCTGCTTAATGTTTGTGTTAGAAGGAACCTGAATAACCATGTAGTACAATTTTCACAAAATGACATTTCTAACTGCTTCTAATAGTGTCATTTGGTGAAAATCATTGCAAATGCAATGGAAATTTGCATGTTGGGTGTGAGCAGGCTGCAACATATTCCAAAAAAGGAATTTCTAAGATAATAAGGATGCTATCTAGAAAGAGTCTGAGGGAGAAAAAAAGATAGGCTGGTCTTATAAAATAGAGGTATAACTGAGGGGTAGATGAGGCTAACTGATGAAGAAGAAATGTGCCTCCAAATTAGGATGACAAGAGAATGGGAGAAATAACTCCATAACATTAAGTAGGCCTCCTATGGTAAACTTCTGTGATATCAAGGATGATAGTTACAAAGTACTGACTTATATAGTTAGGCTGTAATGTATATTACTGAAGAGAATATTTATAGTCTTACTATACACTTGAATATGAAGGGAAAATAACCTATCTTCTCAGGTAGTTCTAAAGTCATTTTGGAGTTGGGATGACCATCATATCATGCCATATATTTGATGAATTCCTTTTTCTTCCACCTTTGGATACTTTACTTTAATGTTATTAAAGTCCAAATTTACTTTTTATGATATAAATTCAAATATTCGACATATTTCCCAATGTTATTTTTTCTGATTATAGACAATTGATTATTTTTAAGTGTTTGAATAATTAAGTTCATGATAATAGGACAGTTACTGTTTGGTATTCTAAATACCAAGGAGAATATATATTCTGGAAAATATGCTTATCAGTAGGAGATACTTTGCCTTATCTATAAGAATCTAGCTAGTATAGTACCTTAGAAGTAAATATGCCAAGGAAGAAAAAAATATCCACAATTCAAAAACTGGAAAATCTTAAAAAAAATAATGATTATTTAATTAGCTTTGTGGATTACATGCTTATTGAAAGACAATGCATTTTATTTCCCATATCAGAGTTCACCTATCATTCATTTTCTTACTCTTGCTGTTGTTTTGTGAGCTACAGATCATTTCATTTAATGGTTATATCAAATACCATCCTTCCAGATATTTTGGCTGATTAGTGTTTAAGCTTTCTCTAGTGTTCCCTAGTTTATTGATGGAGCTGAATGTCCCCCGGTGTTTTCTTCTGCTTTCCACTTTCGATCATGTCTTAGCATCTTTATCTCCTGCTTGGTTGTCTTTTGATATGTGCTCAGGGACTGGATTGAGTACTCCTTGGTCCCAAGCATACATTTTGAAAATTCATGCTCTCTAATCTTTGCTGCATCTCCAAACACACACATATATAGTTGACACTATTTTGTAAAAGTTTTACAAAAGACACATGAAAGGCAAAGGGGACTGAAGAAAGAAGTGGAATAAGTGACTAGAAGGGTGATGGAAATTGAAATACCCACCAAGAGGAAACCAGGTATGAAAAATAGGAGAAATGGATAAGGTTATGATTAACAGAGGCACTTTATAAATTCAAATAACCTTTATGCATTTCTGTTCTTTCTACATTGAAAGCAAACAACTGAGTCATCTTTGGAGGGCCATTGTCAGTAATTAAGTTTTAATGCAATGAAAATTTTAAGCATTAACATTCTTTCAACAGCAGTTCTGTCATGGCTGAATTAGATTCTTGAGAATCAATTGACACCCTTGACTACAAAATGGGAGTTTAGTACAAAGAAGTGGGACTGGGATATTTTTCTTTATGTAGTGGCCTAAGTAGGCTATTACTGGATTTTATTTCAGGTAGGTTATTTTAATATCCTTTCTAGGTTCACCAAGGTCAGGTGTGATTTCTTGCTGAGGAAACTCACAGGGCTAAGCCCAATGCTAATTGCTTTGATTATGACTTATACAACCTCTAATTCCCAATGACCTTATCTAAATCAGTTTTCAATTTAATGAACAGGGCTGGTAAAGTTTACACTGTCCTTTAGTTGAGGGTTTCCAAACTGCCCTTATGAGTTAAGATTTTTGCTTGTACCTTCTTTCCTTATAAATCAATGAGAATGAAGAGTTGACACCTTTATCTTAAACTTTGCCATTTATTTGCATAATTGTGCTTTGAAAAGTGTTTATATCACTGGTCTTATCCAATTTTCAAGTACTTAGTTTTTATCTACTGCTTTTTCTGCTCCAAATCTCTTAGAAAATCCTAAGGAAGTCTCTATTTCATACTCCTTGGGATATATCTTTTCCTTGGTTATATTATTTCCAAACAGGCCATTCTATTTGTGCTTTATGTGGCTACATTGATTTCTCCAAGTGCATTCTACACAGATAATAATATAACTGCAGTATGGTTGTATGTGTGAAAGCTTTTGTGAGTCTGTCTTTAAGTAAACCTTTGTAATTCATTGTTATCAACCCCAAACATAATTATATTCTGTAATTTGAATAAATTATTAAACAACTGATAATGAACTTTATCCTTTTTCATAATGACATGAAAAATGTCATTCCTTTGGATTCAATTTTGCATTTGTGGAATAACATTAATTCCTAATCAATGAATTTGAAGAAAACACAAATAAATGAAGATCCATCAAATTCATCTTTGAAGTTTGTTAGCCTTGTCATACCTTAAATGGGTTGAATCTGAAGTTAAAACCCACAGATACCTTTTGTCTGTAATTGAGAACGGTTGATTGTAGATGGAAATGCTCTTTTGTTAAATAGCCAAATATACCATTCTATGAACCATGACAACTTTGATCTACCATTCTGCCAAGTTGCCACAATATTTTTCAATGTGAACCTAAACCCTTATATAATGATAAGCTTCATACAGTAGCTAGATTTGTCCTTGTATATCAGACACAGGAACTATTGTGGAATTGGAGAACTATTGTGCACTCAAAGTTTGGGATGATTTGTCTGATATTATTCCCCTGGCACAGTCTTTGAGAAACTAAGCCCAGTTCCTCTTTGCAATTAAACATTAGAGGGGGACTTTTATGATCTATATGTAAAAAGCAAAGCACTCCAGTGGATAAAATGAAAAAAAAATTGGTCTCACTCCAAGAGTTTATAGGTCCAGTTCTCAAATATGTGGGTGACATTGGCTGACCAAGACAATTCCTGACCTCAAATTTTCTTTCTGATTGAAGACAGTATAGAAAAGGGACCTCCTAAGGCATTGA
Organism: Sarcophilus harrisii; assembly: GCF_902635505.1. Taxonomy (NCBI): domain Eukaryota; kingdom Metazoa; phylum Chordata; class Mammalia; order Dasyuromorphia; family Dasyuridae; genus Sarcophilus; species Sarcophilus harrisii. The sequence continues at coordinate 43,357,816 of NC_045429.1, read as the reverse complement.
AGTAGAAATTGAAACATATACAGCATCATGGAGTGGAAATCACATAGACCCCATGAAAGATAAGGCCAAAGCTAGCCTCTCTGAACACAATATCAAAATCAGAATTCAGAGAATTAAGCCCTATAAATGGGGCTTAAGCCTTAGTCTTTCCATCCCTACTATGCTATCTTTACTCACCCTTCAACCCTCCACCAATGAAAATATAAACATGAACATGAGATGTTGTGACAAACACATAATTATATATGTAAAGGTTGAGAGATATGGGTCTCATGTAGCACATTTCAGGTACCCTTGGGCAACTACACCAACTTCAATCTTTTTCTACTACTGATCCCATCCCATAAATTCTTTCTCTCCAGATTCAAAGGAGGTCTAGAGGGTATGTTCCAGAATATTATCAGAATTTTAAAGCATCCATAAAACTCTCTCTCTCATATAAGCTTAGATTCCATCTGGGAGCAATGATTGTCAAAATTATTCTCCTATGGTATAGTTTCTATGAACAAAACAAAATCATTGTCAAGGAACAAAGCTTTGTTGTTAAGTCAGATCCAGCTCCTCTTAATCCAAATGAGATGTTCTTGGGGAATATATTGAAGTGTTTTGCCATTTCCTTCCCCAGTTCATTTTACAGATGAAGAAATTGAGGCAAATGGGATTAAATGACTTGGATAGGGTCACAAAGCTAATCATTGTCTGAAGAAAAAATTGAATAGGGAGATGATTCTTGCCTCCAGGTCTGGAACTCTATGAATTATATCACATAGCTGCTTCAACATATATACATTTCCTGAAAGAAGTATCCTCTAGAAAAAGAAGAGGAACCTAGGCATTATTGATTGAATTTATTCCCACCAACCAACATAACTTCCACATTGCTGGTTTGACCTGATATTAAAAAGTTGCTTTTCAAATGCAGTTTCTCTGGATTTGAGAATTCGCTAGAAGTCTTTCCAGAATACTGTGCTACCTCTCAGAACAGAATAAGGGCTTCTATAAGCATATCTACAATTATAACCTCTGGCAATGGGGCACTTCAAAACATGTGGAAATAGGTAAGATGCCCATTGTCAATGAAACAGTCTTACACACCTCTAGGCTGCCAATCACTAGATAATGAATGGAAGAAAGGTTGAATTCTATAGTGTCTGCTCAGTACAAGGCCTTGTTCATTTAGATTCAATAGCAGAGTTGGGTTTTAATATGTTTCAATTCAACAATTAATAAATGGGGAGTTACTTGGCCAACCAGGAAAATGAGTATTCAAATATAGGAATTAAGTTCATTAAGGTGACTGAAGCTTTTTTAACTAGATTTATTATCATGACTCACTAGTTAAGCATCAGAAATTATTCCTAGAATTCCTCTTCATTGTTTTGTATTCAGAAAATAAAGAATTGATGTCAATAGGCTGAGCTTTTTCTTGATAAATTCAACAGAGTTTGAATGATAGCTTCAATGATTCACAGAGAAAAGAAAAGAAAAAAAAGAACTAGACAAATTACTTGGAGGAGAGGTTAGGTTATCTTGTTCACCATTGATAAAATCTCAGTAAATTTTCCAGTTAACAATGAATTGTTGGAACTTTTGTTAGTGGTGGGAATACGCATTGATTACTGGAAAATTATCCATTAATTATTATGAAAAAATGAATAAGAAAAAACAGAGATTTATGGTTTTGTAAGAGAAGACAGCCAGCTCTGAGAGAGCCAATGGAAACCAAGTGTGGTTTTTAAAAAAGTACCTATAAAACCTTAAATGATAAGTATTCTTGGCTAAACTTTGTTGTAATGGAAATCTTCAGTATGGCATATGCAGTGCCTCTTGTAGAATAACCTGGTTGCATGTAGTAGCACAAAAAGATGTTGCTCTCTATTTACCCCTAGGGAAAGACAAGAAAATAGATAATTTGTGTAATTTAATGTTAAATGAAAGAAATGTTTGGAAATTTTTTTCTCTTGTTTAATGAATTATGTTGAGACAGTGAATGAATTCTGATTTCCCAGATAGTACAAAATTGTTTAAATCTACTGAATTAATAAGTTTCCATCTTTCCACAATATTGAAGTGAAAGTGTAATTAAAACATCTTAAACTTTTTATTTGCAATGTCCTTTGGCCAAAAATAAGATGCTAAAGTCCTTTGGGTTACAAGTCACAAGGATTTGTTTCAAGTATTATTTTGACTGTTTAGTAGATATGAGGCCTTGAGTAGTGATGAACATCTTTAGGCTACAATTGCCTCATCTTTGAAATGGATGAATAATGACAGAATCTCAAAATCTAAAAATTGAAAGAAATATGAGCAGTCATATAAATCATCCAAACTTAATCTCAGTAGTCAAAAGTTAGTTATTGTTTGTTTCTTTTTGTCTGCATTTTTCTTCCTTCTTTCTTTTTTCTTCTTTTTCTTCCTTCCTTCCTTCCTTCCTTCCTTCCTTCCTTCCTTCCTTCCTTCCTTCCTTCCTTCTTTCCTTCCTTCCTTCCTTCCTTCCTTCTTTCCTTCCTTTCTTCTCCCCTTCATCCCTCCCTTCTTATCTTTCTTTCTCTCTCTCTCTCTCTTTCTTTCTTCACTCAGTTAGCATCTGTTATGGGGCTAGTCACCGTGATAAGGACTATGGTAACACAAAAAAAGACAAAAGATAATTACTGTCCTCAAGGAGCTCACAATGTAATGGGTAAGACAACCAAAAACACATATGTACAAACAAGGAAATACCTCATGAAGAGAAGGCATTTAGAATTAGAATGTATTGAAAAAGACTTTCTATAAAAGGTGAGATTTTAGTTGGATCTTGAAGAAATCCAAGGAGGCCAGTTGATAGGGATGAGGAGGAAAAGCACATCAGACACAAGGCTCAACCAGAGAAAATAATTCACACTGAATAATCATGCAAGCGGCAATTTGGCTTCTGCTTAAAATTTCCTTTACAGCCTTTACCTCCAGACACAGCCTATTCTAATTGTGAACAACTATATTTGTACAGAAGTCAATTTGTTTTTCTGTCAAGGCTACATTTGCCTCTTTTTAGCTTTCATCCCTTGCTTCTAGTTCCTGTTTTCTGGGATCCAGTGAACAACCATAATCTATCTTTTTATAACAGTTGCTCAAATACTTGATGATTAATCTTCTTATAACTAATCTTCATTCCATAATATGGACTCAAAGCTCTTCACCATTCTTTTTTGCCTAGAAAATCCCCAGCTTTTCAATGTCATTTTCCTAAATTGTGCCACCCAGTAGTGGACACACAGTGATCAATGTGAGATCTGACATGGAAAGAATATAATGAAATGATCATCTTTTTTTCCCTTAGAATCTATGATTATTAATGCAATCCAAATTTGCTTTAACCTTGCTGCATTGCACTGCTGTCTCATATTCTGTTTTCAGTATCCTAAAATCGCTGGGATCTTTTCTTCCTCTAAAACAAATTGGATTTCCATACTTCATTGGCTTGTTGTGATCATTTAAGCTTGTTTTAGTAATGTTTGATTTTAAAATTGCAAAATCTTGGCAAATATGAAATATTTATGAAGCCCTCTGCAAATTTTATAGCTCTCTACAAATGTTAGCTATGAATAGATATTATTTTTATTATTATAAATATAATTATTATCAAACATGGATGTAGTGCAGTATTTATAGTATTGTAACCAAAGTAGTAATAAGAGCTAAAATTTATATAATTTGCAGAATTCATTATAGGTATAATCTCATTTGTACCTCATACCCTTGTGAAGTAGGTGCTATTATTTTTTTCTCTTTTTATAAAGTAGGAAGAAAACATAAACCTAAATTAAGTATCCAAAACTTAATTTGAATTCAGGTCTATTTCCAGGTCTAGCACTCTGTCCCTCTGCTGTGCCACCCAGCTATCCCATTTCTTGTTTAAGGATGGGATGGGAACTAGACTTGTGATTTCATTGTTGTAAGGAATTTCTGGATAAAGAAACTCCCTCTCTCAATGGAGGTCAACATCTTCTCTGCAATTTAGATTTTTAGAGAGATTCATGGATCACTAACAAGTCAAATGATTGTTCCCAAAGTCACAGAATGACTATGTATATATGATGGCTATGAAGTGTTTAAGGCAGGATGCAAATTTTGTCTTTTTAATGGTGAGTATAGGATTTTATCCACTGTTCCATAATACACCTTTATTGAACCTGAATGGGCCTTGGGCCATGCATCCACTGATGTTAAATTATGTTATAAAATATTTTTTCATCCCCCCTGTTTCTTTTGTTTTTATTGTAGTTTTTAGATTACATATAAAAATAATTTTAACATTTAAAAATTGAGTTCCAAATTTTCTCTCACTCTCCTTGCCATACCCCTTAATTAAGAATATAAGTAATTGTATATAGGCAATACATATTTAGTCATGTAAAATATATTCATACTAGTCATGATGTGAAAGAAAAAAAATAGATCAAAAGAGAAAAAAAACAAAGCAAAACCACTAACAAGAAAAGAAAAATTTTAAAAAAATATGCTTCATCTATATTCAGACTCTATCATTCTTTCTCTGGCAATGAATAGTATTTTGCATCATAAGTCCTTTGTAATCATCTTGAATCATGGTATTGCTGAGAAGAACAAAGTCTATCAAAGCTGATCATCTGCACTACATTGCTGCTAGTGTGTACTACATCCCGTTAGTTCTGTTTATTTCAATTTGCATCAGTTCATTTAATGTATTCCAGAATTTTCTGAAAGCCCCCTGTTTATCATCACTTTTAGCACAATAGTATTCCATCATGGCCACATATCACAACTGTTCCTATCATTTTCCAATTGATAGGCACTCCCTTAATTTCCTATTACTTATCACTACACAAAAGAATTGTTAAAAAATATTTTTGTACATCTGGATCCTTTTCTTTTCTTTTTTATTTCTTTGGGATACTGATACCTAGAAGTGGTATTCCTGGATCAAAAAGTATTCAGGGTTTTATAACTCTTTAAGCAAAATTCCAAATTGATCTCCAGAATGATTCAATCAGTTCACAATTGCACATTAGTATCTCAGCTTTTCAATATCCCTCCAACATTAATCATTTTCTTTATCTGTCATATTAGCCAATTTTATACATCTGAGGGGGTGCCCCACAATTATTTTAATTTCCATTTCTCTAATCAATCTAATGAGTCAGATAATTTTTCATATTACTATAGATAGCTTTGTTTACTTTGCTTAAAAACTACCTTATATCCTTTCATTATTTTTCACTTGGGGAATGACTCACATTTTTATAAATTTGACTCCGTTCTCTAAATATTTGAGAAACATGACTTTTATCACAATAAAAACATGCTTTTAATTTTCCTCCTAGTTGTTATTATTCATTGTATGCTGATCTTTATCCTATGCTTCTTTTTTCCAAATCTTTCTTTCTTTTTGCCTAATCCATCTTCAAAAAGTGATTTATTTTTACATAATGTCTCCTATAATTTGCCCTCGAGTCTATCAATTATCCTCCCTTTTTTTTTTCCTTTTACCATCTTACTCTCATGTAAAGTAAGATGACAAATATTTTTAACATCAAGAAGACATTTATTAATTACTTAGGAGGTGTCATACACTCTGCTAAATGCTGAATTTACAAATAAGAAGCTGAGATAATTCTTGGATCAAGGAGAGAATAAGGAGAGATGGTACACAATGGCTTATTCTATGACAAAACAGATAAAAATTCAAAAAGATAATTATTTCCTAGAAAGCAAAGTAATTAGACAGATGTCATAGCAACTAGGTGGAACAATGAATAGAGCACTGAACCCAGAGACAAGAAGATCTGAGTTCAGATCTGACCTCAGACATTTGCTAATAGTATGATTCTGAGCAAGTCTTTTAAACTTTGCTTTTCTTAGCTATAAAATGTTATTATATATATATATATATATATATATATATATATAGTGATAATAACTGCTGTTTATCTTTCATTGCCTGTACTAATACATTCAATTTCTTTTCTTATTGCTGAAGCCAACATTTCTGTTGGCAATATTGAATAATAGTGGCAATAATGGACGTCCTTGTTTCACCTCTGACCTTATTGGCAATATGTCCAGCTTCTTTCCATTACAAATGATACTTGCTTTTGATGTAGGTAGATACTACTTTTTATTTTAGGGAAAATTCTCTTTATCTCTATGCCTTTTAGTGTTTTTAAGAATGGGTGCTGCATTTTATCAAAAGCTTTTTTCCCCCATCTATTGAGATTATCATGTGATTTCTCTTGATTTTGGTATTGATGTGACCGATTATGGCAATAATTTATATATATATATATATATATATATATATTTAACCAGCCCTGCATTCCTGATATAAATTTCACTTGGTCATAGTGTATTATCCTGCTGTTAAGTTCTGTAATCTCTTTGCTAATATTTTATTTAACATTTTTGCATCAGTATTTATTAGGGAGATTGGTCTATAATTTTCTTGTTCTATTTGGTTCTTCCCTATTTAGGTTTCTTGTGTCACAGAAGGAATTTGGCAAGATTCATTTACCTATTTTTTCCAAATAGTTTACATAGTATTGGAATTTTTTTTAATATTTGTTAAAATGCACTTTTAAATTCACTTGGCCCTGGACATTTTTTCTTAGGTAGCTCATTGATGGTTTGTTCATTTTCTTCTTCCAAAATGAGACCTCTCTAAGTAATTTATTTCCTCTTCTATTAATTTATGTTTTTGTGAATATTCATCCATTTCAGTTAGATTGCCAGATTGTTGCCATTCATTTGTGCAAAATAGCTCCCAATAATTGCATTAATTTCTTTTTCATTGGTGGTGAGTTTACTCTTTTCATTTTTGATGCTGGTAATTTGTTTTATTTTTCCTTTCCTTTTTTTCTAATCAAATTAACCAAAGGTTTATCTATTTTTTTTTTCATAAAACCAACTGAATGTTGGATGGAATGTGGGATGAATGTTGGAGGGAATGTGGGAAAACTGGGACATATACATTGTTGGTGGAGTTGTGAATGAACCCTGTCATTTTGGAGAGCAATTTGGAACTATGTTCAAAAAGTTATCAAACTATGCATATCCTTTGACCCAGCAGTGCTTCTATTGGGCCTATATCCCATAGAGATCTTAAAGAAAGGAAAGGCACCCACATGTGCAAAAATGTTTGTGGCAGCCCTTTTTGTAGTGGCAAGAAACTGGAAACTGAATGGATGCCCATCAGTTTGAGAATGACTGAATAAGTTATGGTATATGAATATGGAATATTTTTGTTCTGTAAGAAATGATCAGGAGGATGATTTGAGAGAGCCTTGGAGAGACTTACATGAACTGATGCTAGGTGAAATGAGCAGAACTAGGATATCATTGTACATGGCAACATTGATAATATATGACAATCAATTCTTTCCAAAAATGAGATGACTGATATAGTTCCAATGATCTTGTGATGAATAGAGCCAGCTACACCTAAAGAGAGGACTTTAGGAACTGAATGTGGATCACAACATAACATCCTAACTCTTTTTGTTGTTATTGGCTTGCATTTTGTTTTCTTACTCGTTTACTTTTGAGTTTTTGATCTGATTTCTCTTGTGCAGCAAGAGAATTGTATAAATGATTATACATATTGGATTTAACATATATTTTAACATGTTTAACATATATTGAATTGATTGACATCTAGGGGAGGGAGTGGGGTAAAGGAGGGGTAAATCTGAAACACAAGGCTATGCAAGGCTCAATGTTGTCAAATTATTTGTGCAAATGTTTTGAAAATAAAAAGCTTTATTTAAAAAAAACAGTTTTATTAGTTCAATAGTTTTCTGAGTTTCAGTTTTATCAATCTCTCCTTTGAGTTTCAGAATTTCTAATTAGTATATAATTAGGAGCTTTTAATTTTTTATTTTTCTAGCTTGCATGTTTAATTCATTGATCTCCTCACTCTGCCACAGGTTAGGCACAAATAATCTTTATGATCATTTGGGATGGCTTTTCTAACTTTGCTCATCTCACTTTTCTTTTGAGCTAATTCAACTATGCTTTGCTCATATAGCACAGCATCTTCTCTGATAAAGGCATGCTGTTAGGATTCTTACAAGGTACTAAGTCAGTGGAATTGATGAGATAACGATTCTCTAATTTACATGTACTTAGTACTTACTATAATTCCACTAGATTCAAACCTTTAAGACAGCATATATAAGGAGAAGCTCTCAGGGCCACAGAAGAGAAGCCCACTGGAAGCTCTTGGAGGAGGAGCTAGATTCATTCCATCTTCCACCTTTGTACTGTCTGGAGACATTCAGAGGGAGCTAGAGGAAGAAGCTGGCAGAGGCAAAGGACTAGCGTCAGGAGCTCTTGGAACCAAGGAGAGAGATAGGCCTCTAAGAAAGCTAACCAGGCTCAAGGAAGGAGAAAAGACTTGGAAGGAGACAATAAAGGATTTGGACTTTAACTCCTAGATACATTTGGGGTGATTACTCAGAACTGAAACTAAGGATCCTTCCAGAATCCCCCCAAGAAACCTGCTACCAAAGAAGATTAAATTTTAGAGAAGAATATTACAGTATGCCATGCTGGCAGACCTGTGCCAGTATTTCTCATGTTGTGCAATTAATTCTAAAGTTATTAAGAGAGCCCTTGAGAGCATCCTTATATTGCTTTTTAGATAACATAGGAATAAATGGAGTTTTTTTTGTTTGTTTTTTTAATGGTAAGTAGTATTTGTCTAAAACTACAAGCAAGCATTATAGCTAATGGAGATAAGGTAGAATCTTCCCAATAAGATCAGGGGTGAAACAAGGATACCCATTATCACCACTATTGTTCAAAGAGTACTAGAAATGTTTTTAGCATTTCATTTAGCATTTAGCATTTAATTTAGCAATTAAAAGAAAAAATAAAGCAAAGGAATTAGTCATTTTTTAAAATGAGTCAAACCAGGAAAACACTGTACACAGTATCAGTCTCATTATGTGATGATCAGCTCTTACTGATTCACTTTTTCTCAGCAAGACAGTGATCTCAGACAAGTACAAAGGACTCCCAGAGGTTAATTCTCATAAATAAAGATACTGATGGACTCTGAAAGTGTATTTCACTTACTTTACTTTTTTTTCATGTTTTCCCCCTTTTAATGTTTTTTTCTTCTATAATTGTGATTAATATGGAAATATATTTTATATCATAGTACATGTATAATCTATTGATTTCCATTATAGAAAGAAAGGAGAAGGAGGAGAAGAAAAGAAAAAGGAGGGAAATTTTGGAACTCAAAATCTTCTAAAATTGTCTTGAAATATAATTGAAAAAAAATACTACTAAAAACAACCTAACAATATCTCATAAACTCTCATATATAAAATATGTGATAATATGTTATATTATATATATATATTATGCATAATATATTATATATAATTAGATCATATAATATAAAACATAATAAATATAATATGGTATGATTATATTAATATAATATATTATAAATGTGATATAATAATCTCTCATAAAATATTGATATTGATAATATGTCAATCTCTCATATTTCATATCTTAATCTCTTGTACCAGGCAAGGAGCAACATGAAATAATGCATAAAGTGCCAACTTTGTAGTATAAAAGTTTTATTTGGAAAGCTATTCAGTGACTAACCATTAGAAAATCACTTTTTTGTTTCATTATCCCAGCAAAGTGTTAGAGACACAAAGTTACAGTTCAGTTGACAACAATCTACTTTTGTGAACCCAGTTCTCCTGCTTAAAAGTTCTTCATGTTGAAGAAATTATAGGTCTATGACTAACATATAACATCAAAAACAAATAAGCTCTCAAAGAGCTTAAAATTTGTCCAAGGGTTAAATATAAGAGTGTGCATGTTTGCTTGTGTGTATATTTACATATCTAGTGCTTATTGGTTCAGTGCCTGAAACATAGTAGATTCTTAATAAATGTCTATTGAGTATTGACATAAGTGAGTAAAATATAAATAAAAGAAATGGAAGAAAGTAATGAACAGTGATTATATGAAAGAACATACTATATTTTAAAAAAATTAATTTATTTTTGCACATGAGTTTTAGACTCTACCAAGGGTGAGTGGTGAATTAAAACTGGCAGAAATCAAGAATGTTCTAGGTTCAAGTAGGAGGAAAACCCAGGTTATTTTACTCAGGACAATGGGTGGGTGGGTGGGAGGGGGGATGTTGCTATTAGCTACCGTATGAACATAGAAATAATAGGGAATGTGGAATCTAGGAAGTGGGCTTTCTAGATAAGTTCTAAAGAATTCTCTCCCTGAAAACTTATCACAGTAAAATTAAATATAATGTGTGTGTATACAAACACACACACACACATGTATATATATACATGTATTTTTTGTATTTGTATAACATATATATATATATATATATATATATGCATGTGCTAATGTAATAAAACCTTCCACTTCATAATAAAGTTTTAAAATAATATTCATCCTTATTGATGATAATAGAATAAATTTTTTAAAAGAATATGGTCTTGTGTATCAACTGCTTTGATTATCCTAGAATCTTTTAAAATTATTTTATTTCATTAATAAATATCAAAATCTGTACAATGTAACAAGAGGATATAATTCAAGAAGCTAACCTGTCATCTTGATCAAAACCAATGGATTTCTTAAGATTATCTCGACCTAGAATAGAAGAACATGAAAGAAAAATTGATTTGAAAAAAAGCAAGCAAACAAACATACACTAATTTAGTAAAAGCAAAGTGGGATAAAAATGATGTAAGCTAGATACAAAGAGAATCTAGATTGCCTTCAATAATTCAGTTCAACAAGCATTTAATTAAATTACTAATATGTGCAAAATACTTTTCCAGGTGCTAAATTTATAAAGATAAAATAAAAACCATTCTTGTGCTTAGAGCTCTCACAGTCTATGGGTGAGGGACACATCATAGACTTATAAAGTGAAAGAAACTTGGAAATGATTTAAGGAATCCTCTTATTTTAAAGTTGCAGAAATCAAAGTCCGGTATCTAGTTAAACAAGCATTTATATATCACTTATTATATTCAATAACTGTTTTCAAGTGTGGGAATACAAATATAAGCATAAAAGTAGTCACTGCCCTTAAGGATCTTAGATTCTAATAAGACAATATAGGAGAAAAAATGAAAAGCTGAGGATAAAGGACATGAAGGTACTTAGATTCAGGGGCAAGGTGACAAACCTTGGTGAGTCAAGGAAGACAGCCTTGAATGGAATAAAGCCATGATATCTGTACTTCCTCTTTAAAATAGAAATCCAGGGATAAAACAGTGAATTCCAGGAAGAGGTCACTTGAATTGAGGTTACTTTTAATGTGAGTAATCTAGGGGTTAAGTGAGTTTACAGATTTTAAAAGTTTCCCTTATGGTGATCAAAGTCCTTAGGCAGGTCAGAAATGGATTCTGGAGAGGAAATATAGTCATAGACATACTAAGTAGTGAAACCAAATTGAATGTTGATTCTCTATTAACAAAATTAGTACTTTCCACAATATCACACCACTATTCAATATATGGACAGATAAATGAATGCAACATAATTTAAGTAGAAAGGGAATATTGGCATCCCTTGGGGGAAAGGAGAAAGAAGGATGGCAGGTGGAGATTAGAAAATATTTTCTTTATTTACTGAGGTATACCTAAATGGAGCTTTGAAGAAAGATAAGGAATCTAAGATGCAAAGATGATCTAGTGTAATTTCACTGTTCAGAGCGAAGTGAGACCCTATATACAACTGAATTACAGAAATTGACGAACTCAGGTATTCAGTCTCCCCATCTAATTTTCTCATCAAAAGGCTAGTAAAGGCATCATTCAGATACATGAAGGTTAAAACCATAATGGATTTTCAAACCAATGAGATATCAACTTTAAGGTGGTACAAAAATATTGCATAGGGGATCCTTTATCTAAAGCTTATGTCAGAGAATCCCCAAAGTGGTTGATTTGCAGAAGGAAATGAAGTAGTGACTTCCACTAAAGAAATATATCTGCTTTGAAATAATAGACAATCACCAAAACAATGTCAACAATTAAAGAGTTTACATAATTCCTACAATGCAAGATAATGGCTTATGTGCTTGCTTGATTTTTGTCAGGGCTACTAGCAGAGTGCTGTTTCTAACTTAGACCTAGAATTAACCAAGAGGCAATTTAGCCAACATTCTGATGGTGTCAGCAGATACGTTGTCTTTCTAGAATAACACTTTACAAATAAGGGGGCACAGAAAAAAATACAACAATAGTGTTGGAACTGGAATTAGAGGATTTGAATTGAAATTCTCTTTTTTGACATTTATTACTTGTATAACCCTGGTCAATCATTTCTCTCTGATAATAATTTCTTCATATGTAAAATGAGGGGCTTTATTAAATATCTTTATTATTCTTTTTCATCTCTAAATTTATGATCCTATAAAATACAACTTTCCTGAATTAAACCGCAATGTTGAGTTGTCATTATTAAATGTTTCCTTTAGAGTTTTAGTGCTTTGACGCATAGAAATATCTTGGAGTGATCTTGGAGTGATATGATGGCGGAATGTCTGTATGAAAGGAAAATTATCACATCGATAGCAGAGGTTCCACGAATACCATCTTTTCTGCGCTGATATTTCTTTATATCAACATTGGTCATACAGATCCTTAATAGGTGACATTCATTTAAGATTGAATATTTTGGATTTTATAAATATTTTCCATTGCTTTGATTATAAAAGGTAATATGTAAAGTTATCAATATGAAAATGAAAACAATACTAGTATTTTCTCTCCATAAGCCACAAGAGACATTTGCTTTAGTGGATGATGTCATAATTCACTGGTAATAACTTTTTGGTCAATGCACAGTATCTGATGAAAAATTGCAAAATGATTTTAACTATAAATCAAAATTTGCTGCATCAGTATCAGTACCAGCATAGTCCTTCTCTACTCTTCTCTCCTTTTTTTCTTCTACCTTCTTTTCTTCCTCTTCTTCCTCCTCCTCCTCATCACTCCCTCAAAGCCTAATCCATTATTCATATCATGAAGATGGTAATAGCAAAGTAAGGAAAAAGCAGTCACAGTGATGCCATGGACCGATCATGTATTCTGAGACCAATATGATTTCACTGAAGACTTGGTATGATCCCAGAAATACTCATCTACTGCATACTTGCATACGTTATAATTTAAGAATTTAAGAAATAGGATGACATAGTATTGCATATTGGCTTCATTTAAAACTATCATGGCTTCATATACAAAATATCTATATTCACATTTTTTCCTAGTCTGTTATAAGAATAGTATGTCAAGACAAAAGAGATATATCAATATTCTACAACCCCCAAATTTTGTAGTGCAGAAGGAATTGCCTTTTAAGATAACAATTTATGAGCATGAATAGTATGGAATGAACTTGAATATTTTCATTATTAGCCCGTATGTGTCATAACCACATTTTTAATAGATTTTACCACACAGAGGCAAAGGCTTCATCTTGCTTTTTGTCACTGGTATCCTTTTCTCTAAGACAATTATGGATGAATTGTTAACTAGAACATTAATTAAAAGAAAAGAAAGCAAGATGAAAAAAAATAATCTTCACATCTAAGCCTGAATTAAATTAAATCAGAGGTACTAAAATGTTTAAAGAAAAAAGCTGAAGTTCTTGAAATCATTGAAGATCTTTACTTAGCACAGAAATTATATCTACTAAAATATATCAAATGCTTTTGTAAAGGAAATAAATATACTTAGACTGGAATTTTCAAGAGTTCCTTTTGATTTGGATGACACAACCAAATAGCAGAACAACTTCAGTGAAATAAAGTAGATTTTCAAAAGCTGGTTATTGATTAATAAGCCAATATTTACGAAGTACTTACTATGTTGCAAGCATTGTGTTAACTTCTAGGATGCACATTTAACATTCAACATTTGAATACTTACCTTCCTTAAAATTTATATTATGAAAAAATGTTCCTGAAGGTCCCCATTGTTCTTTCCTTTTCAGTGTTAGAGAGTTTATTTTTGAGGGTAACTTATGAGTTTAGTCATAGTTTCTCTGAGTTCTCAGGTACAGGTTATATCTGTCCCTAGTTAACTCTTTGTCTCTGTACTTTAAGCAAAATGTGGCTTCCTATAAATGTTTGGGTAATGGAAAATCAGATTATATTATAGAAATATATTATGTTATATGATATTTATAGACAGGTACCAGGAGGAGAAATTACAGGAAATAATCCAACTTTTCTTGAATCTTCTGCTCCAAGTTGCCTCAATATTTCCCAAGAGAGGGTGGTACTACCAAATGATACATCTACAAACAGATATCAATCATTTCCCATCCCTCACTATGGCAGAAGTAAGTTGAGAGAGCTCTTGAATATCTGTGGAAAAGGTATTAGAAGACAATATTAAAAGTGAACTGGGCACACAGTTCAAAATAGGAAAGCCACACTGCCCAATAACAGACAACAAAAAATAAACATGTAGAAAGAGACCCAAGAAACTAAAACATACCAGAAATTACAGATTCCATTTCAATTGGAAATTAAAAGCAAAAGCTAAAGAGCTAAACTGATACAAAGAAACCTAAATAGTACAAAGAACAAAATAAACAACTCAAGTAAATAAAGCTCCTATAGTTTAATAAAATATTAAGAACATTTTAAAACAGATTTCCTGGTACCAAAAAATAATGATAATCTTTAAGTTGCATTGCAATAAAACTTTCAGTATAAGGAGATATATTAGAAGAAATCAAGAAAAACAATTAGCTAAATATCTTCCTCATTGCCCTTTGTGATGCTGGAGCTTCTTTGAGGATGCTTACAGGGCACTTACAGAAGATGGTCTTTTATACCCTAACATTTAATTTGATTACAAAAATATTACTTACTTCATTCATCTTCATCATAATCTGTAGAATTTTAAATGTAGAAAACTAAAAATAGAACTATCTTAAGATAGTTTTTATCTTGAACACTAACAAGGAAAATGAAGAGTATAAGAGAAATATTAATATTAATACTGATAATACCTGACATTTATATGATTCTTTCAATGGTACTCACAATGCCATGAGTTAGGCAATGAGATGGTAGTTGTTATTACCATGTCCATTTTAAAGATAAGGAAGCTAAGGTTCAGAGGAGATCTATTCATGGTCACAGATTATGACATCTTAGTGTCATAGGTGAGCTTTGGACTAGAATTTTTTGACTACAAGTCTAGCATTTTGACTACTGAACCATGCTGGAAATAAGGAGAGGGTTATTTCTAAAGCTTTTCCTAAGAGTTCTATTCAATTCCTTCCCTCTACAGTAGAACTCCTACGTGTTTGACATCTTTATGACTTTCTTTCCAAAAGATTGAATGTCCCTGGGAAAAACATTATTGTAAGCAAAAAGTGGCACAGAGATGTAATGACAGAGACATTATCTTCTTTCACCTTTTGTGAGGAAATTAAAGTTGTTTTTCTAAACTTGTATGTTAAAATTTGCTTAACATCCAAATGAAGTAATGGCATAACTATCAGAGATTTTTTGATTAGCTCTTGTGAAATTAAGATAATCATGCTCTAAAAAGAATATTCGCAGTCAATTAGATAAGGATTTATTAAGTACCTACTGTATTCCAGGCTATATGTAAGGCCCTGGGAATACAAAGAAAGGAAAACTGAGATTAATAACCTCCTCATTAATAGAGGAGAAAACTTGCAAACAACTAAACAGAGTCATTGTTGTTGTCTTCACTTCCAGAAATTATAAGATTTAAGGATGGCAGAATCATATTATTAGATATTTCCAAACTAAGTTCCTATAAATATTTAAAACTTAATTTTTTTGTGACAGAACTCTCATCCTTTTCCTAAAACCACCATTCTTTCTAATTTTTCTGTTTGAGGGTAATAACACTCTTCCAGTCACCCCAGTTTATATCATTGAAGTCATTCACAATTCTCCAATTTTATCAGTTGTGAAATTTCAATAATTCCACATCCACAAAATGTATCAAAGTTCTTCCTTTTTTTTTTAACTCACACATCTACCAACCCAGTTTAGGCACTCTACATTTCTCATTTGACCTAATAAAAGAGTCTTCTGAGTAGTACCCCCAGTTCAAGTCTCTCCCTTTTCCAAACTATTCGATCAAATTAATATTTCTAAAGCAAAAACCTGACTATGCCATACCCTTTTTCAAGAAATTTCATTTGTCTACCATCTTCTCAGGGGCTTGGATTGAATTCCCTCCTGGATCACCACTGCAATGCTAGAATCTGAATCTGCATATTACTTAGCTAATCCCACTACAATCCTAGTATAGTGATTAATATTCCATCTCATCCAGTGGTTTTCATTCCTTTCAATTTGGCCACATACTTTCCACACTAAGTTCACTTTTCTTTACTGATTAATGGATTAAAAGTACTATTCTTGCCTAATAAATATATATAGGTATAACATCTTGCTTGGTTATTTAAAGTGGAATGGGGTGGCTAATTGGTTTATCTAAAAACGACCCACATTAAATATGGGGTTGTATGAGATATTCCTTTTTTTAATTATTTTTATTATATAGCTTTTAATTTACAAGATATATGCATGGGTAATTTTTCAGTATTGATAGTTGCAAAACCTTTTGTTCCAACTTTTCTCCTCCTTCTTCCACCCACTCCCCCAGATGGCAGGTTGACCAATACATGTTAAATATGTTGAAATATAAGTCAAATATAATATATGTATACATGTCCATTGTATGAGATATTCAAGGAAAACTAGTATCTCTGATGTGAGATCTTACCATGCCCTTTACAAAGCTATTGATTCACCTTTGGAGGCTATCTGGCACTCAACTCTCGTCTTTGCCTCCAAGAAGGCATAGCATGTGCAATAAGCCCAGTAAACTGTCTTAACAAACAGGCTAAACCAGGTTGAAGGTAACTAGTGGGCCTTAAGCCTGTTGGTGAGTTAGCAAAATGTCTACCCCAAGCATGTGAAGACTTCACCAGTGGAATGGGTAGATAAGAACAAAGTGATCCCATGACCATGAGAGTAATTGAAGAAGGATCTATACACTCTTTGAGCTTGGTTAGATTTGAAAAATGCTGAGGTTATCCATTGCAAGCTGGTTCTTCACCAGTCTTTCTGACTTTTGTCTTGTCACTGGATTTTGAGGACTCTGGAAAAGAATGTAAGACTGACAATTCTGTGTAAGTCTGACTCATTTAAATCTAATTTATGCATGAGTCAAGATATCACTTTTTGATCTCATTTTGTCTTTGAAAATGAAACATAAACAATACTTTAAATATGACATGCTTCTCTCTTATAGTCTTCTATAGGCTATTCCTAGATATAGCGTTCCTTTTTTCAATACCCCTGCTGTTCAGAATTCCTAGCTTTCTTCAAAGCCCCACTACCTATACTAGGCCTTTAACTAATCCCCCAAATTACTAGTGACCTATTTCTAGTAAAAACTTGCTTTGTATGTTTTATATTTATGTAGAATATACACTGTGAAGATCGCGTATTTTAAAATCAGCAGGAGTCAGGAATTCAGGTTAGGGGAAAATTGTCAGTCTTTATTCTCAGTGAAGAAGGATCGGAGGTGGAAGAGAATCGGCAATAGCAATATGTGCAGCTGAGTCAAGAAGCTAGCTTGACCAGCAGCCATACAACCAGCAGCTCGGAGTCTCGAACCCAGGCCCAATCTCTCCCAACTTCTCTTCCTCTCTTTCTCTCTCTCTCTCTGCCTCCACCCACCAAAATCGTCATTTCCTATACAACACATCAGGACTTGCACAGAGAGTGGGCAGGGACCATTCTTTATCCAATCATGTATATTAATAGAGTATAGCCCAATTACTATTTAGCCTCATGTACTTGGGACCTCAGTGCATCAACTCAAACCTCAGCCCATTACATCACACTACATTTTGTTTTCCCACATAATGATAACATCTTTGAGAAGAGGAATTATAACATTTTTATCTTTGTTTCTCCAGTACCTGCTTCAGAAAGTCCATAAAAAACAATTGATAAATGCCTATTTAATAAGTGAATTATTTACCTGAGCTATATCAAAAAAGATCAGACTGGAAAAAAGTTATTTATATTTTCTAAATAATACTGAATAATGCTTAAGAATTAGCCTAAGATCCATACCAAGAAAGAAAAATTAGAAATTTTGTGAATCATTTTTCTATTCGTATTTTTATTATGGTTAAGTTACATTAACATCTGTTTTAATTATAGGTGTCAGGATGACAACATTTTTACTTACTTGATTTTGTAATGTGCGGGCAGGTTACCATGGTCCCCAATGATTTTAACCAAAAGGAAAAATATATTCCTTTATACAAACAAATGATTACCCTTGACAACAGGTGTGTGAACAGAACCCACATGGATAACTTTTTTAATCTTTATATTCTCCTGTGATTATTAAGTAATGTTACATCTTTAGGCAAATGTCACTGCTTTTTCCTTATAATGAGTAAAGAAAATAAATTTCAATTTTTCTTAACTACCAATATAATTCTTATATTCCATGACCAGGGATATATTTTATTTACATCTTACTTCCTTCCAGTTAGAATTTTCTATTGATTGTCCTTGGGGAATGTTAAGTATCCCAATGTATTCATTCTTCTGATATTTTTTTGAATTTGAATTAAGATCCCCTATAGTGATTTGCAAAATTGTTCAAAACTGACTCTAGGCATCATAAGAACCCTAAAGCTTCCAAGGGACTTGGTAAAAACAAAAATCTGAATGCTTCCTGAAGGAAAACTGCATGTCAGGAACATTATTCTGTATCACTGTGTACTAATTCTATATCATTTTGTACTAATAATTTTTTTAAGTAAAAAGAAAGTAGAATTATACACATATATGCTTAAGTTCAAAATTGTAGTTCTTATTGCAGTCCTTGGAAAATACATAAAATCAAAATTTATTAAAATTAAGAGGATATAAATTTTTAATTGAACAGCAATACTATTTATATAGCTTCAATGTATATTTAAATAGTGATTTTTTTATTTTGTCATTTAAATACTACAAGTTTGCAATGTTTAGCAAATTAATTTAGTTAAACTTCATAAAGATATCAAGCAAAACTTAGCAACTTACACATAAAATGATTTTACTACAAATTAATTTAGATAGCTTGGGCAAACACTGAAAGTGGAAAATCAGATCTAACTTGACCAGGAAATTAAAAAAAAAAAAAAACAACAACAAAAGGATAGGTTCATCCTTTGGAAACTACACAGCATTTTCAATGATACCAAATTGGGTTCCTTACTGCAAATGTCTCTCAATTCCAGCATTTCTCTGGAGATAATATACAGCAATAACTGATTTCTTGAGTTGAACTGAACTAGAGAATATCATCAGAATTGTTCTTTCACTCTGGGTCTATTTATAGTGTTCGGGTTGGTTTTCTGGAGGTCTTGGACCAGCCTTCTTTTCATTAGGGTAATCACCACAAGAATAGCCAGGGGATAAAGTCCCAATTCTTTATGGTCTCCTTTGCCTGATGCTCAGCTAGTTTTTTCCTGGCCTTCAGATGGGACTTGGTTTCAGTGGAGAAATGAAGGACAGGCCTGTCACCATGGTGGTGTGAGATAGAATGAATCTGGCTGAGTTTGCTCCAGCTTATATGCTTTGTTATAATTACATTATCATAGGTGTGAATCTTGTAGAACGTGTCAATTTTGTAGAACTATATTAAGTACTTAGTACATGTACTAAACTAGAGAACTATTAATCACCATGCTAAACTAGATAACCATCGTCTTATCAATTCCATTGAGTTAGTACCTTATAAAAATCCTTGTTTCAAGTCCAGAGTTCTGGCCCATTACATCTATTTATTACTATTTAAGATCAATTACATGTGTTTTTTCAGATTATTTGCAAGAGCTTTCATTTAGTTATAATCATAGTAACTGGTATAACTTATGCTAAGTATTAATAGAGATAATTACTCCCAAGAAGTCCCAATATTCAAGCCCATAATTTGTGGGCCTACTGACATTGTCAGCAGGTTCCTTCTGGGCTGAAGGTTTTTATACCTTACCCATAGTTCCCCTACTATCTGCAGCCCTCTACATACTTCATCTCTGCAAATGATTTATTTCAACATCTTGGGCTCAAATTCTAATAAATAAAACACAATAAACAAATAAATAAACAAATGAATGAATTAATGAATGAAGTTGTGGAACAGATGTCATTTGAAGTTCCTTCTAACACTAGATTAAGAATCCTAATGCTTGGATAGGACCAAGTGAGGTAGGAGAACAGTTGAATAATTCCAATTACAGGGATGTCTGAAATTTAGACAGGATGGAGAGAGCCTTACTTTCCCAGTTTTGATAGAAAACAACCAAAAACATCTATAAAAGCTTATTAGTAACATGTTTTCAACCTCATGTTTCAAAAGTAACACTCAAAGTACCCTACAGGAAAAAAAAAGTGTCATGACATGCTGCCTGCTTGATATGGTACCTGGCATAATACCTCCTTCCATGATCCCCAGAGTTACCATTTCTGTGGATAGTGGTATTTCTATAAGCAGTTACTGCACCTGCACTAAACTCCTACTCTATACTTCTATATATACTTAATAAGCTTCAACTTTACCTTTCCCTTGAACGCTGTATGTACTTGTGATACCATATATCATATCCTTTTGGGGAAATATTTTATTTGAACTGTTCATAATATGCCATGTTTAAAAAAAACAAAACCTTCCAAAAAGAAGCTACTAAGGCTGCCTAGTTAAATATTTCTGAACTGATAATTATAGGAGGAAGGAAATCAGTGGAGACTCAATATGATAGTATAAGAGAATTATCCCAGAAACTTCAGGTGTATTCTTAGAATTCTGAGGCAGAAATGTTTTCTGAGAGCTGTACTCATCAGTGATAGGAGGAATATGGATAAGTGGCCTCAGAAATTACCCACCACACAAAAAATATTATACATAAGATCTGAGTATCTAAGTATTAATTGCACCATCTTCCAATGCTTCAACATGCTGGGATAAGGAATTTCATAATTAGCAATGATTCATATCATAACCCTTTTGTGTCTTAATAGTCAATTTAATGAGTTCACAGGTGATATGATCATAGATTTAGAACTGCAATACACCATCTAGTCTATCCCCTTGTTTCATTTTCATTACTGCTATTCAGTCATGTCTGACTCTGCCTGACCCCATTTGAAGTTTTCCCGGCAAAGATACAGGAGGGGTTTGCTATTTCTTTTTCCAGCTCATTTGACAGATGAGGAAGTTGAGGAACATGGAGAGTTAAGTGACTTGCCCAAAATCACATAGCTAATAAGTGTTTGAGGCCAGATTTGAATGTATAAAGCTGAGTCTTTCTGACTTCAGGTCCTGCACAATCCATTAGGCCAGCAACCTGTTCCATTTTATGGATGAGATTATATGACTCCTAAGGATACAAGGTAAGAGACAGAATAAGGATTGTCACCCATCTCTTTATACGCCAGATCTAATTTTCACTCCTCTATATTTAAACTGCATCCAAATTTATCATCTAATATGCAAGCAGAACTCTCTCATAATAAGACACTCCAAACATAGGGTGGTCCTCAAAGAATAACCATATGGCTTCTAATATCTATATTCAAAGTCTTTTTGCCTTATGAGGACCTTTCAGATTTTGAACCTTCCATTGGAATAACTTTGTAGAACTGAGATCTTCTTCCATTTGGCCATGTCATGAGAAATTTTTAGGAAGATAGCATTAAATATCATCTATAAATTCAGAAATTCAAGGCAAATAAGTCCTAAACCATTGCTATGTCATATATACAGGTGTTATGAATAGAGAGATAATAGCGTCATCTATTTATATTAGTTGTATATTTGTCAATTGGAACTACTGAGGCTGGCTTTTATGACATTTAAAAAATTACTTTTCAGATAAAATTTGCATAGGCACTACCTGACTTGCCAGCTGCTCCACAGCTGTCTTCTGCTTCCTGTATTAGCAGAAAAAAATATAAAGGCAGACAAATATCTTTCTGCAGCAAGCTCACTTAGCATATATAGAACAAATAAACATAGGTGGAAAAAAAGCAAAATGGAAGATACTGAATTTTTCATTAGTCCCATTTCCTGATTTTCACTGGACTTGTTTGATTTTTATTGCGTCTTTTACCTGGTACTTATTAGACCTGCTACCTAGTTCCTTTTAGGCAGGTTGACACAAAGGGGCCAGTGATCTGTTCTATAGCAGGACTACTGGATTTTGACAATCATTCCTACATACTCTACTGGTTAAGTACTAACAAAGAATTATTGATATTAGTTTCTAATGTTTCATGAAAGGCAGAGGTATGACAAGCTTCATAAGGATGAAAGTATTTTACAAAGCAAACAAAGCAAAACAATCCAGGATTTTTATCTCACTCATTACATTTTACTAAACTTTTAACCTGCAAGATTATATAGTGTTTTAAAAATGCTATATATTCATTAAATGGAATATGGCAAATTTTCACTGAGAAATGAATTAATTTAAATTAGAAGAAATATTTTAATGCAGTTACTGAACTAATTAACATTAAATGTAGCAATATATTTTCTGTTACTTAATTTTCTAGGTTATATGATAGAAGATGCAAATTCAGAAATTCCTGTTAAGTTATAAACAAGGTTTTTAAGTCAATTTTTCAAAAAAACTAGTAAAATAAAAAGATAAACTAATACAAATACAAAAGCATATGTACATAAATACACATATAAAATCATTGCATTGTAACTTTGATAATCATGCAATTTACTCAACAAATCCTTTTTTCCCCCCTTTATACTTGTTATATGTAGGTTACTGACAATGGCAGAGGTACTTATATGAAGAAAAACAGTCCCTGCCCCCAAGGAGCTTACTTACCTTCTACCAGTGAAACAGAGAATCCAGTAGAAAATCAATCATTAAGGACTTATTCCATATTAAGTTCTATGTTAATCACTGAAGATCCAAAACAGAGAGAGAGAGAGAGAGAGAGAGAGAGAGAGAGAGAGAGAGAGAGAGAATAAGAATATGTCTTTTTGAAGAGTTCATATTTTAATTGTAAAGAACCCCCAGGAGATTTCAGCTATAGGTAGATTAAAACAACAAAAAAAGTGGTCCTCAAAGTACAATCATAACTAATTATGGTTAGCAAGGGTCTAGCATCTTTAGTGTTCAGTGGAATGGCAGATGACAATATTAAGGAGTCTAGAGGGTACAACGTTATGGCAAATCACAAAGCCCAACGCTAAATAAATGGTAAATCCTTGTTCTTTATTTTGTTAAAATGATTAAAGTTGGAAACCCATTGTTCATCCAGATAGTATAACTGATCATATCTCTTCTGTATGCTGGAAACAGGATCAATATGTAGATGAAATCCTGGGGGTATCTGGTTGGGAATAGGTTGGACTAGCATTATTGGAGGAGGTCCTCATCATCGTAGTTAACTTTACTTTCTAGTTAACCTGGAGTTCCCTGTAATGGGCTCATGATTGGTAAAAAAAAAAAAAAAAAAAAAAAAAAACATGTTTTGTACTTAGAAGAAAAATGATGATGGACTTTACAAAATATAGATCTTATTTAATATGTTCATATGCCCATTCTTCCTTTGAATCTGAATTGCCACTTTAAAAAAATAGGCAGAGCAAAAACAAAGCCAGGTTTCTATAAGTAGAATTTTCTTATTAAACTTAAAATGCAAAAGCAAGTCATGTAGAAGTTTCCATCAGCAGTCAAAAATGAAGTGGATTATGATTGCAAGCAATAGTTTTAAAAATAATACTGTATACAAACAAGTAAATATAAAGTATATGAAAAGTTATATGGAATAATTTCAAAAGGAATAGAGTACCAGTAATGAGGCATCAAGTAGGAGATAGTGGCACTCACATAAATGCTTTTCTTGAGAAACCCTTCAAAATAATTCAACTATGTAAAATTACCAAAAAAAATTAAATGTTTATTTCACCTGAGCAATAATATATAGATTCACAGGCCAGTTTGCTGTAATCTTAATCTTGCCTAGAAACGGTGATTTACAAAACAAAGCCCCCCCCCCACACACACACACACAGGGAAGTAAATAAAATATATACTTTGTGATATATATATATATATATATATATATATATATATATATATAATCTACAACAGATACAATCCAACCATGTTGTGTATTAACTAAGAACAATGACATATCACCTTTTTAACTATTATTTTTATTCCTGGGGCAAATAATATATCATTCTTTGTTGAATGTCGTTAACCTTTGGGTTCTAGTAAGTCATTATGTGCCACTAAGTCATAAATCACTAAATTGCTAAGCTCATGATTTTAATATCTTACATTGGCATATTTGGAAAATGTCTCAAAATAGGAAAATGTTTAAGATTCGATAAAAAGGAACTTATTACTCAATAAAATTGTATTCACACATTAAGCATCTGACAACCTCCTGATAAACAGTTGCTACAAAATAATGTTTTTCATTGTTTTGAGAGTCAAGGAAATGTAGCCATTTCCTGATCTACTTCCTTGGCATCCATGGACGATGAAGATGTCACCTTCAAAATACAAAATATTCTTATTCATTTAAAAAAAGAACTAGTTGCAACAAACAAAAGGAAGTTTAGATTTTGTGATTACTTGTTGGAAATAATGGTCCCCCCCCCCCCCCCCATGTTGATTAGAAGCCAAGAATCGCCAATGAATTCCTGTCTGGTGTACATTTGAATTGTCTATTTTAGATCCTGTCTATTTGGTGGGAAAGCCTTCAAAATATTCTCCTCCATCCTATAGAGACAGAATGGAGGGACAGCATTAACTATGAGACAGGGTATTACACTGATTAGATGTAGAGGTGAGCACCCTGTCTGCAAAACCTTATCTTTTACACCCATATTAAAACTCTCCTAGTGGCAGAGTACTTTATTCTTGAACTTGTCAATATATTAAACCAACTACAAGTAGGAAGTTGACAGCCAATCAGGAAAATCTTTGAGTGTGATGTTTAAATGAATTGTTTCTTAAACATTGAGCTCCAAATCTCTCTATCTCTATTGCTCTGTCTGTCTCTCTATCTCTATCTCAATCTCAATCTCTCTATCTCTCTCCCCCTCTGTTTCTCTCTGCATATCTATTTCTGTCTCTGTCTCTCTGCCTCTTTCTCTCTCTCCTGGTGTGCCACTTGGAAACAAATCTTTACTTTATTAGGTATCTTCCTATACCTTTATGCCCACATGTACTGATTTATCCCTTGTCAAAACAGCTTTTCATCATGGAGACACAGAGGCTTAGCTGTATCAGGTCATATTCGGGCACTTTTAAGAAACAAGCACTCCCATATAAATTCTTTATAAAAGGCAGGCAGAGGAAGGGATAAGTTGAGGTAAAAATAGAGTGATTAACCACTTGCTCTCAGTTCATAACACCCACATAGGTCTATTTGTGGTGATTTCCATATCCACACTGTTATAAAAAATGCAGCCCAGAATAATGTACTCCACTATTCATTTTAAGTAACCTCAATGGGGTTACACTGTATTTGTCAGAATTCTCTTCCTTAAACAATTGCAAAGAGTCACTGAAGCAAACTAAGTTGCTTCTAGAAGATCAGTCTTTTCCAGGAATGTACTGTAACTTCCTTGGGATTTTTATTTCTTCAGTAATCAGCCAATTCAATGAAATTTTTTTTCTTGTAAAACATAACCTTTGCCCTCAAAAAAAAAAAAAACTCAAATGCTACAAATACAGAAAAATGTCCTTGGAAAGGCCATTAAAATAAGACCAGGAAAGCTCCTTACTCTGCAGTTAAAATGGAATAAAGAACTATTCATTAACTCTAAGCCTTGGTAGAATGAAACAAAATTTAGAAAATCTTCCTTGATAATTAATCCATTCAATATCTTTTTAATTTTTTTAATCAGTATCACAGGATGGCATATAAGTAAATAGATGACTTTCCCTATCCTTCCTTCTGTGTCAGCTATCAAAAGCAAAGGTCAAACCATTGATTAAAATGCCAAGTAACAGTTCATATAATATGGTTGCAAGGTGGCTCCATGTGCACCTTGTTGGTTCTAATTGCCTTGAAGCAAACTATAAATTCACTGTTAATCTAAAACAGCTGAGTGGATGGAGATCATCTTGTAAAGAGGTCATCAGGTAAATCATTTTCAATGATCTCATACTCTCTGGGAACTCCTTAGACCAGACATGAAGCTTAACATC
Source organism: Sarcophilus harrisii (assembly GCF_902635505.1). Taxonomy (NCBI): domain Eukaryota; kingdom Metazoa; phylum Chordata; class Mammalia; order Dasyuromorphia; family Dasyuridae; genus Sarcophilus; species Sarcophilus harrisii. The sequence goes on along the minus strand of NC_045429.1, from coordinate 43,331,509 downwards.
ATGAAAATCAGAAAATGAAACATAGGCTTGGAATTCTGCAGGTGGGAGATAAGTGGTCATTTTTTGTCCTCTTTCAGAAGTAACACCATGTTCTCTATGATAATTTGATGGGAAAGTATCTTTCTTCCAAACCTGATCATAACCAGATGGCTTTGAGAAGCATGGACAATATGGCTGAGAAATCAACATTTCCATTTTCCCAGTCTTAAATGAAGGCAAACATTTGAACATAAAAGAAGGATATTATATTATGATTTTTTTTTACAAAAATGTCAAAAGTCATGAAAAAGAGAGACAATGGGAGAAAAATCCTTCTCCTATTTCCACATCTCTCCTTATTATCTGACTTTTCCTTTTTGACAGATGTTTCTGAATCACATCCTTTTGAGTCCACCTATCAAATTTTTGTGTCTCAGAAATGGAGACCCAGATTCTCATCTATTCATTTGTGAAAATATTACAACAGATTTTTTTATTCAGTTGTTGTTGTTGCTTAACTTTTATACTGCTTATATTAAAAATTACAGAATTTAGTTCAAATGTTTCTTATCACTATTGCTTAAATATATGTGTGTGGGACTCTTTTAATGAATGCTTTGTCCATTTTCTGTTGTAAGAGGAATAATATCTTCAAAAACTTTCTTTTAAAAATATCAAAGCCTGAAGCATTCCTCTCTAGTAGGAATGGTTCAAATATAATTTTGTCTCTTTTTTTTCTCCTTTTTAAATTTAAGTCTATAATTTAATTCCATTGTCAGAAACCTCAATGTCATTTTTCCTCCATTCCATTTCTTCTACTTTGATTATGCCGATCATCACTTTCTTTTGTTAAGCTGATAGCTGTATTCCATTTATGCTGAAATCTCGATCCAAGTCTTGCCTACCCTTTTTTCATTATTATAACACACTCATCCACAAAATCTTCCAGTTTGAGCTCTTTGAATTCACCATGATAGCATTAAAAGGAAAAAAAAAAAGAAAAGAAAACAACACAACTTCTCCCTTACCTTTCAAACATCCATCCTCATCTTATTATAATCTTTTTGCTCTTCAGCTAATTTGCTTGCTGATAAATTCTCTGCTATTTTTTGGTCCTTTTAAGTGATCTTCCTATCATTGCCGAATCCTTCCTTTGGGCAGTAGCATGCAGCACCTGGCTGATCCTTTAGTTCTTTTTTTGATTAATTCTCCTCTCAATTTTTCTGTCATTAAAAAGTAATGACAAGAGTTTTGACTCCTGCAAAATATTCATCCTATAGAGCAGCTAGATGGTGCAGTGGCTAGCGCACCAGTCTTGAAGTCAGGAGTTCAAATCTAGCCTCAGACACTTAACATATCCTAGCTGTGTAATCCTGGGCAAGTCACTTAACCCCAGTTGCTTCAGCAAAATAAATAGAGTGCTAAATAGAGATGTAGAGGGTCACAGATAGTGGAGGAACTCTGGGTGAGTCATAAGACCATCCAGCCCAGCAAGAGAACCTGCTGATGTGTCTAATTTGGCTCTCCATCCCCAGTAGGGGCATCTCAACTTTCCTGAGAAGTCAGGGGGCATGACAACCTATGTTATAATTAAAGCAGAATTATACTAAGTGATAAGGAAACATCTGCACATAATAGCAAGTTGTTTAGGTGGTTCCACATGTGCAGTGTGCCATAGTTATGTAAGAGTATTAGGGTATATAAGGCTGAGGGAATGTTGAATAAACAAACTCCTGTTTTGAGTTCTGCCCACTCCTCACCTATAATCAGGATTCAGGATGGTACTGAACTCTTCCAGTGAGCAGGTCTCTGTGTGTGTGTGTATGTATATATATATATATATATATATATATATATATATATATATGCAATAAATACTACAATAAAACTACAAAAATTCAATAAATATGTATTAAGTGTCTATTATGAGCAAGGCATAGCAGTAGGCAATTTGGAATTATAAGAAGAATATCATTTTAAGTCAAAGAAGATCAAGTCTTGAAACAGGAACAAATTTAACTTTATTTTCTATAATAGACTTTTGAGAACTTATGAATATCTTGGGCATTTAGTTCAAGGGAATAAAGATTCACTAAAAGTATGTTGGGACTATTTTGAACATTCATCCTTAAGACAAAATTAACTTATACACCAGAATTCTTAAAGGAACATTCTGTGAGAAGGAAGACTGAGAGGAAAGATTGGGTACATAAAAACCAGGGAGCAACAACAGGAGATGAGTTAGAAAGAACTGGTGGCAAGGAGAAACAGGGAAAAATAAGTAAAATAGAAGCTATTAGTTTCTAGCTATACACATTTTAGAGAACAAGACACAAGATGAAACTATGGATTGTACCTACCTCTTCAAAAATGGAGGGGAATTCCACCATTTCCACTTCTAATTTCTCTTCAGTTATAATGGAAAAATAAATACAAATTTTAATTAGTGCAAAAAAGGAATACCTTTAGAATTTTCCTGACGGTTCTGAGTTATTGTGAATTTCTTAAAATTTTCACTTAATATAAATTACATTAAATATGTAACAAATGTAAAATAAATAATTTTGATTATATTAATTTAAAAATGTTTTCTACAAACAAAATCAAAACATCCAAGATTAGAAGCAAAGCAGGAAAATGGTATAAAGATACGGCAAATTTCTCTCAAGAAGACTTGAGACAAAACATAGTCCTCCTGGTACAACATAAAAAAATCCAAATAAAGCCCTGGAGATTAATTCCTGTGAAGTGCAAATACCCATAGGCTAGCTCAAGTGGGAAAGAACAAGTGGGGAACCCTGGGGTTAGCTAAGTTGAAAGGTGCTGCCCACCTTCAGGACAACAAGGGAGTCCAGGGTCTGAATCCAGAAGACTGAGTGAACCTCAGCTGATTGGGAATGCCAGGTGGGGCTGTGCCACAGAGATGTGGCCCTGAAGGAGCCAGTGCATGGGGAGTGCAAAAGCAGTGAACAGTGACACTGTTGGCTGTGGGCACTTGCAAGAGGAGAGAGTTTTTGATTTGAGGTTTCAAGTTAGAGGGAAGAGCTAAAGTGAAGCAAAAGGCACCATCCCCTCCCCCCTCTTGATTAGAGATGTTTACATAAATACTTCTCATTAAAGAATGAACCAGCAAAAAAGAAAGTTCCCAACTTTAAAACATATGGAAACAGGGAAGACCAGGGTTCATCTTCAGAGAAAGACACTGAAGTAAAAAATCAAAAAGCTTCTACCCCAAAGAGTGACATTAAATGGCTTCCTGTCCAGAGAGAATTTTTAGAAGAACTCATAAAAGAATTTAAAAATCACATCATATAATCTTGCTGTTGCTATGTATAATGTACAATGTACAGTCTCCTGGTTCTTACCACTTCACTCAGCCTCAGTTCTTGTAAGCCTCTCCAGGCCTTTCTGAAATCATCCTGCTGATCATTTTTTACAGAACAATAATATTCCATAACATTCATATGCCATAACTTATTCAGCCATTCTCCAACTGATGGGCATGCACTCTGTTTCCAGTTTCTTGCCACTACTAAAAGGGCTGCCACAAAAATTTTTGCATCTGTGGCCATTTCCCTCCTTTTAAATCTCTTTGGAATACAAGCCCTGTAGAAACACTGCAGGATCAATATATACCAAGCATAATTCCAAATTTCTCTTCAGGGAGATTGAAAGTGTTCACAACTCCACCAACAATGTATTAATGCCCTACTGGGAAATGAAATTTAAAAAGCAAAAATATTTTCTGGTATTTGACGAATTCTTGCTCTGATTAGATGAACCTATGGCACATTAATCAAAGTCAAACTATAACTAAGAAACCAATAAGATAATGTCTACTCTTTCAAGTTTTGATCATCTTAATTATTTTAATCTCAGTAACCAACAGCAATCTAAATATCAACTTTGGACTTTTTTCCAAAGTATAATATCCATATAACTGAGAAAATGAAATTGAGAATAGTGCCTGGAGTAGGACAAATATTCCAAAAGTTCAATAACTTTTTAAAGGTGTGTATTCTTTGCTATAGCATAATGTATTTAATTTTTTATTCTATAATTAAATTTTTCAGTCTATATTTAAATTCCAAATAAAATAATCATTTCCATAAGAGAGTATAGTAAAATTATGCATATGACTATGAATTAGCTATACCATGCTACTTTTTCTTCTTAAATCTATAATAAATTCAACAAGTAACTTTCAAGGCTGTTGGCTTATCTGTATTTCCTCATGGATTTCCTTTAGTCCAGTGCCTTTTAAAAATGCTTCAATAACTATGTTTTCTTTTCTTTTCTTTTTGCAATACTATCGTTAATAATGCTTTCAGTTCCATCATCTCTTCGTTAAAAAAAAAAAACAACTTTGTAACAAACATGCATAATCAATCAAAACATATCCCAAATATATTTCTTTTTCCTATAAGTTCAATACAGGGGATTGATTCAATATGTTGAGGGCCTTTCTCTATTCCTTTTGATATCACAAGAATGTCAATGGTATACATGGCCATCTAATGATTATACCTCACTCTTTCCACATGAGTAACCCATCTTTTTTGCTCAGTTATTTTATGATATTCTTTATTTTGCCTTTCCAGTATAACTTCCTGGTTTGCAATGTAATTCAGCCTTCTCTTTCATATAATGTGATTTTCCTACTGATTTCTTAATGATATTTATTTTCAGTTCTTCAGCAACTAGCAGGGACCAAACACAGATTTTTTAAAAAGAAGTCCACACTGGGGGCAGCTAGGCAGCGCAGTTGATAGAGTACCAGCCCTGAAATCAGGAGGACTTGAGTTCAAATTTGGTCTCAGACACTTAACACTTCCTAACTGTGTGACCCTAAGCAAGTCACTTAATCCCAGCTGCCTCAGCAAAAATAAAAAATAAAATAAAATAAAAACAACAAAAAAAGACATCCACATTGGAAAAGACATAACTTAAAAGACACTTGGCCAGTTATTTTCAGGAGATTTCAAAGAGCGTAAGACTTGAGAGAACAGAAACAGAAACATATATATGAAATATATAGAAAATATAGGTGGCTCTTTTACATCTCTATATCCTCAGCATTTTTCAACCTTTATGAAGATGGTCTGTGCAAAACTCAAGGATATTCTTGATTAAAACATGTCATACTATATCATTTTAACCAAATAAATGACTGAGAGAGATTCTAAGATTTGACTATATTTATTATGATTGATTTTTGAAGCATATAAATTGTCTTCCTTTTGTACAATAACTTTGTACAAAATTCTATGACAAATTCATACTATGCTGGAAAGATATATAGACTTGGATTTTAAAAGGCTTAGTATAAAACTCAGCTCAAAAAATCATGATCTTAGTGAGTCATTGACCTCTGAGTTTTCTTACTTGCTAAATGAAGAGGTCAGACTAGATGATAATAATAACTGATATGTATTTCACCCCTTAAGTATATTATCTTATTTAAGCTCCACTACCCTATAGAGAATAAACTGTTATTCCTATTGTTACAAATGATGATATGGCCTCTTAGAGAGAGATGTGTCTTTCCAATGGTCTTGCAAATATCTAAGGTAAGATTTAAAACCAGATTTTCTTGAGTAGAAGTTTAATGCTCTTTCTGCTATATTGCAGAGTCTTAGAGATGATCACCAAAGGCTCTTCCAGTTCTAAAACTTGTGATCCTATGATATAGTTAAAAGGATCACTGAGTTATTTAGTGAACTGAGTCTGAGTGTCAGGAGAGGTTTTTTCCACTGAAAAAGCATTTATCTATAAATGGAAGATAGCAGAGCCCCAACTGGTTGTATGAATTTATAAATAGTTTATAGTTGACTGTAAATTTCTACAAATGCCTTTAACTACAATACACTTTATGCAAGTGCATCAATCCTATTTTTTTAAAAAGAAGAATCAAATATTTGGTGAAATCTACAAAAGAAATTGGTCTAACTCTCCACTTCAAAAGCAAAGAAAATGAAAACAAGTTGTAGCCAATTAAGTCAAATCATCAATATCTAAACCTTCAATAGATAATCATCTGAACCTATAATTTAATAGGAAATTGGCTCAATTACATTCGGAAAATTATTTGGTGTTTAAGTGATCTCTTCACTTTTGTGAAGTCAAAAGTCAATATATTTAATAATAAAGCTCTCCCAATATGGAGACGTGTGTGTATATATGGCTAAATATCTTGTTAAGCCATGACCAGGAAAGAATTAAAACAAAGGAGATCCCAAAGAACAGTGGGAAGATTATATATATATATATATATATATATATATATATATTTATATATATATATATACACACATATATACATCATATGGGCTATATATATATATATACATATATATATATATATCCCATATGATATATATGTATATATCCATTAGAAATGGCATGAGAACAGAATATTAAGAAGGACATTTATAAACAGGAAAGGTGGAGGGTGTGTATGAATGAGACAGTAGGTGGATGAATCAAATGTCATAGTATTATCTCTCAGTTATTAAAAGAATAAGAGAACAGCTTTCAGTGAATTGGGGGAGCCTTCCATGGAGGACTTGCTAGAAAATGTGAACTAGAATAGCACAGGGTAAAATATGACTTGATTAAATGGAATATCCTAGATGATAAAATCTGAACTTCAGGGTATAATTTCAATGACTCTGGATTATAGAGGGTGACCTACCAAAACACAAAGCAGGTTAGAAACACACACTGTCCTGAGATAAATGTTTTGTCTTTATTTTCCCCCCCAATTGATAAAATGCAATAAAGTGGTAGTTTGACACACATGATTAGTGCCTACTACTCCTGGCCTCCTAAAGAAGTATCTTAGTGAACTTCATCATTTGTCATCTACCCATCCCCACTCCCCCAAAAAAGGTACACAAAAACTAAGCTCAGTGAGTCTACTTTATTGCTGACCCAAATTCACCCCATTAAGCCTAAGTACTTCAGAGCCTTAGATAGGATCAATGGGTGATTTAAACATGTCCCTTGATCCATGATGATAAACAATGGACCTCATCATCTCTTTACTTGGGCTGGCTTAAGTTCCAACAATCATATTATCTTTTGTGTGTTCTTTTCATTTTTTTTATTAAAAAATTGAAGAAAAAATATGTCATTGAGATTGATTGTAATGGGCAGCTGTTATGATCTCCATGGAAGTATTAGAACCCCTGCCTAAGGTGTATTGAAGAGTGCCAAGCCTCAGAGCAACTCAGCTCATCCTAAAAAAGCACCGTGGCCTGGAGTGAAAGCTGCAATTTACAAATCTCCCAGAGACCCATTATTTGCAAATCATTGACACTACCAACTGTAACAGCCCAGGTCCTCCTTGTCAATGCATGCTTTGGGAGCTGTTCATCCACGGAGCCTTGCATGCTCAATAACTTTCCGCACTAAAAATCCTTATGAAATTCCCGAAGAAAAGGAGACAGTGCGCATGTGGGAAAATTTCCTGGAAAAGTTAGTTTAGACACAAATACGCACATATCCACACATATCATATTATGGAAGTGGAATATTCTGTGATAGCTCGAAGTATATTTTACACAAGCAAAGCTCCCCAAAGATAAGCAATAAGTATTAATGTTACTGTGCTTCTAATATCAAACAAATTGTGACTGGAGCAAGCCACTGGCATCATCTCCATACTTCTGCTAACCTTCCCTTCCACCTTTCATCTGAAAATATAAACTAATGATTTTCCCTCTAAACTTTAGTAAAGGAAAAAATCTCACTCTTGGGTGTTGGCCTTACTGCCAAGTTTTTACCACAAAGAGAATTTTTACAGTTGAGATGTAAACTTTTAAAATCAAGGATTTATAGTCTAAACACTGACATGAGCTTAACAGTACCTGGTGAGTGGCCAGTGCTGTAACAGTACTCCTCAATAAATGGGGTAGACTGGGGCTTTGGGCTTCTTTGCTATAACTTAAAGCCCAGGCCAGGTTATTTAGAAAAGGCTAATTGGGTAGGATCTGGTTTTATTATCAGAGTGGGTGTTTTTTTGCAATATGGCTGGCAAAAGGAGGAATTCAGAATATAAAGTCTTTGGGGAGATATTCAAGTACTTTGCACATATATAGGAAAAGCAACTGTCTGGAATGAAAAGGAACCAAGAACTGAGAAGGAGTGGATGAAGTAAAGGAAGAGGCGGAAGAAGAGGAACAAGAGAAGATTTGAATAGGAAAAGGAATAGAGAACAGCAGAGAAAAGAAAAGAAGAGAAAGGAGGGAGGGAGGAAGGGAGGGAAGGAGAGGAGAGGAGAAGAGACATAAAGACCAGAGACAGACACAGAGCATGAGAGAGGGAAGGAAGAAGGAAGAGGGAGAGATAGAGAGGGAAGTAGGGGGAAAGGGAAAGGGAAAGGAAAAAGGAGAACAGAGACAGACAAAGACAGAAATAGAGAGGCTATAAAATATTAAAGGAAGGTAAAGGAAGGTAACCTTAAATTATGAGATTAGTGAACAGAGAAAGGGAGAGTATAGAGAAAATTCCAGGTTATAAAAGTGAACCTATCAAGAGAAAAAAATTTTAGGCAAAAGAGAGAATTCCATTCATTTTGGAAAAGGCAGAGTGGCTACACAATTAATAAGTACATATTAAAATATTAAACATTTCATAATACTTATTTTTTTTACCATATTTTCAAATAACATGTCAATCTTAACCTGAAATCCATATATATGAGTGAGCAGGAATACCTCCTACTCTCCCAAACTTAATTTAAGCTTACTGAGGGCAAGAAATTCTCTCCCCTCCCTCCTTCTCCCCCCTCCTGATAGTTTTTTGATCATAAAGCAAATGGTGAAAAACAGTTTGAGATAATAAAAAGTGAATCATCCTCAGAGACATAAAAACCTAGGTTGAAATTCAGTCTCTTGGACATACTTACTAGGTCAACCCAAACAAGTCGCTTAATTTTTCAATGCACACACCAAATAACTCTTTAAGGATTTCCAGTTATGTTATTAGATGCAATTTTCCCACTGGAAGTTCCCTGCATCCAAAACATCATAAATTCAAGCCAAATAAATAAATTAATAAATAACAAAACCTTCCTAGTGTATAGTCCAGAAGATGCTTAATACATATTTGTTGAATTAAAATGAAACTGATTTTCACAATCATGTTTGATATTTGTATAGTACATTATATTTTCAAAACAGTTTTATTAATTCATTTCATCCTCATAATAACCTTGTATGAAAGAAAACAAAGCTATATTGTTGACTTACAGATGAAAAAACGGTCTCAAAGAGTTTGAATGTCTTATTAAAGTTTGCACTGCTGCCTTCGGTGACTTAACTATTAGAAAAATTCAATTCTCTTGACTCTCATTCGTATACTCCTTCCATCAGACCACATTCTTCAATTGGGGATGGTTAACAACCCGTTAGTCCTTTTTGTATTGGCTCATTTATAACTTCAACAAGGCCGATGTGGTTATTTTAGTCTAATTAAATGTTTAGACTGAGCATGGCATAAAGTATGGTGGGAAACAAAAGTTGAGAGCTAGACACATAGTAATCTGCTTTAGTCTTCTAGGAACCTCTGGGTATTCTTAACAGTAACCAGAGAAGGGAGAAGGCCTGTCAAAGAGTGATTACAAAGTTTCAGAGAATGTGAGCAATTGCCTATGGGAATAGGAAGAAAGCCACAAAGTAGAAATGATGGGAAGGCGTCACCCTCCTGACTGGAGAAAGAAATCAATACAGTAGTTAGGACCAGAGAGAGACTGCAGTGGTGCCCCTGAAACAAATGATTTTCTTTCCTTTTAAAGTAATTTTACATGTCATACTATTACTGTGGTATATTCAGTTTGTGAAAATGGCTCTGGCTGCTGGCTGTAGTAACTTAAAGAGCTGGTACAGGGTGGAGTCCAGAGGGCATATCATTCATTTTATATTACTAAAAACATTAATGTAGCCCTTTTAAAAAATATGTGTGTATGTTAAACTTTCCAAGGGAAAATCTGAAGTCTTAAAATAAAGTGTGAACAAAGAAGAAACTATTTTTTGGGTATATATCAAAAGGAGGAAATGGGGGAGTGAGGAGTGAGAGGAAGAAGAGGATGTTGAAAAAAATTTCTAGATAAAGTATCTGGATCTTATCAGTTTCACCACCCAGAAAAAAACCTGCATTTAGGCATTTTATTTTATTACTGAGTTTGAACCAATCCACGAAAAGTACATCAAATTACAAAATATGTAATTATTAAACCCCCATCATGTTTAGGGCTTTATTCCCTCACTCCTAAAATTTAAGATGAAATTTCTCACTTCTAAAAAGATAAAACTGTTCAAGAGAAATAATAATAATAGCTAACATATATAGAGCTTTTTGGTTTTCAAAGTACTTTTACATATAAAATCTCATTTGATCCTCATAGCAATCTACTAGGATTGGTTCTATGATCATTCCAAGTAACAAATAAATAAACTGAGGATGAGAGATTAAAAATTTTGACTAGGGTGACGAAGATAAAAAGTTTCTTAGGCAAGATTTGATTCCAATCTTTCCTGATTCCAGGCCCAATACTCTACCCCAGGAGCAACTAGTTGTATAATTCAAGAACAGGCCCAATTTGACCGATAGTAGTTCTATCTGCCTTACGTGAAACCATTCCTACAACTCTGATTTTGGTATCATGGAAGGAATTGTGCTTGGAATCAAAGGTCTCACAGTGGGCTCACAGTCCTAGATTTAAAACAAAACCTATTTTGAGTTCCATCTAGTCCAACCCCTTTGTTTTATAGATGAGGCAGGGAAGCCTAGAGACATGAAGTGATTTACTACTCCTACAAATCACTCCACCCCTCTAAGATTCATTTTCATCATTTTTAAAAACGATAAATTACTTATATTATCTATTCATACATTATATCAGAGTTTGGACAAAATAACTTATAATTACTTCTCCAATTATAAGAAATCATGACTGTAATTTAAATTCTACACATTGCAATAGCAATAGTTTCCCCCCCCCCCTTTAACAGTGACTGCCACTACTCAACTAGATAAAAACTGGAAATCAAGTTAGTTTTTTAGACCAGAGAATCTCAAGATTGCAAGGTGCCACAGAGATCATTGATTCCCCTTTTTAGTTCCCCCAAAGTACTCATTTTATGACATTTATAATGAGTGGCCATCTAGCATTTGCTTAAAGTATTACAGAGAGGGGAACATAATACATCTCAAGAAAATCCTTTCTTCTCTGAGGTAGCTTTAATCATGAGGAAGGTCTTTTTTATGATTATTTGTTTTTAATGAAACTTGCATCTATCTTTTTGCAACTTTCATCCACTATTCCTAGTTCTTCTAGTTAGAAGACAATGTATCATTGTCTTCTAAGTCCTAGCAAAATAAATCTTTTACATGACAGTCCTTTAAATACTTGAAGGCAGCTATTTATCTATCTTTCTATCTATCTCTCACTTGAGTCTTTCCCCTCCACACTAAACATTATCATTTCCTTTCTTTGATGTTCATGTAGCATTTATCAGAAGTCTATCACCAACCTAGATGACATCTTCTGGAAAATCCCCAACTCATTAATATCATTATTAAACAGCATAATGTTCAGGACTGATCTGGATGTGAATTGATCAGGGTAGGGTATAAATCGCATCATTGTGAGGAGGTAAAGAGGTAAAGAAGAACATTTGGATTTTCAGCTAGCTGGCTCAGTGGATAGACACTGGTCCTGAAGTCTAAGGAAATTTGGGTTCAAAACTGGCTTCAGACACTTAGTAACGATGTGCCACCTAGGTAAGTCACTTAACCTGTTTGCCTCTCAATTAGCCTGTTTGCCTCAATCCACTGAAAAAGGAAAAAGTAAACCATGAGGGTATTTTTGCCAAGAAAATCCCATAGCCAGTATGGTCTGTGGTTTCATAGACTTAACCTGTTTGCCTCAGTTCTATCATCTAAAAAATAAACTGGAGAAGAAAATAGCAAACCACTCCAGTATCCTTGCCAAGAAAACCTCAAATGGGGTCATAAAGAGTCAGACATGACTTTACAAAAAAAATAAATAAATAAAACACAAAATGCCATCTACCTGGTTATTGGGAAAAAAGCAGTATTGAGTCTCTCTTTTGCTTGAATTAGTCAAGTGGAATGCAAAAACTGAGTGATTTCATCAAATAATTGGTGTTTCCAATTCATTTAGAAGTATAAGAAATTGACTTTTATCTTGCCATTCTAAGTACATTTATAAAGAAAAATCAAGCAATTTCTACTTTTGTCATTTAGCCAGACAGATTTGTTATTGTTTTTTTCAATTTCATCTTAAATTTGATAGATTTCAAATAAAAAAATATCCTTGGACAGGTTGGTACCTTATTATTCTTTTGTTTTAATGTTTGGCAGAATATTACACAGATAAATAAAATTGCATAAAATTTTATAATTACATAAATTATATATTTATATATAATTGCATAAAAATTCAGGGATGAAAGCTCATCTACTATAAGTTCACCGAAATAAGCATCTAAAGAAGTTGAGTAGCAAACCAGATGTTGGCAGGATGATGGTTAATGCTGCCTCATGTTTTTGAAATCTTCTGTTTATCTCTATAGTTTGAAAGCTTTTCCTTGTTCATTGATTAGAGAATCTGACTATTTTGTATTTGTATTGCATTGGGTGTGTCATGGGTCAGTATTTCTTTCAAGTGACTATAGGCAATGTGTGCGATGATATTTTGAAATTTTTGTTTTTAATCTTGTGATATTCTATTGGTTTATGAAATATAGGGCAGAGCCAAGATGGCAGTGAGGACACAAGCTTCTATCTAAGCTCTTCCTTGCCCTCAGACTACTTCTTTCATGAAACGGACTCAGAATTAGTGCTTGACTGAAAAAAACATGAATATTGGGATAAAACACATTACCAATAGAAGATATCCTTGAAATTTTCCAGAAAAGGTCTATTTTTGCTTGCAGGCAGGGACGATTAGACCAGATGTAGCCATTAGGCAAGCAGTGAGAGCATGGAAGGCAGCTAACACAGAACAAATCACAAGGCCGGGGGGGGGGGGGGGGGGGGGGGGGGCGGGGGGGGGGGGGGGAGGAGTCAGAGGGGAAGGGGTGTGATCTCAGCCAGTGGAAAATTTGCACAGAGAAGTTTACCACAGTGTGAGCTACTTTGCTCTGGCAGCAAGCCAATACACCACCAGAGAAGCTATAAACACAGAGGATAAAGACTATAACCCCAAAATGCTAAGGTCTCTTGGGAGCTGGCCATATCCACGAAGGACCTAGAGTGACTCAGCACATTCTCAGAGCAACCATTGTACAAATGCAGCACAGTCATTGCTGTCCTGCTGCTACTTCAGTGCTACTTCCTGTTGTCTGTCGAGGAAGTTTGGTAATAACATACTGCCCAAAAAGCAGTGTGCGCTTGCTTTTATTTTGTTTATTTGTTTGTTTGTTTTCTTTGTTCCTTTTTTGTCAAAATGAGTAAAAAGTTAAAGTGAGCTCTAATTATAGCTTCTATATGGATATTATATGGATATATGGAACTGTGAGGAGACCAAAAACAGATTGTCTCTAGATGAAATCCCAAAGGGGGATATGAACTGGTCCCCACCACACAAGGCTCTCATAGAAAAAAAATTTAAAAGGCTCTTACAAGAGAGCTAGAAGAAAAATGGGGAAAGGAAATGGAAGCTTGGCAAGGGGGTCTGGATAAGTCATCCCATTTATTTAAAGATAGAGTATATGAAGAAATCAAATCCCTGAAAAACAGAATTAGTGAATTGGAAAAGGTAAACAATTCCAATGAAAACAGAATTAATGAATTAGCTCTCTAAAAAATAAAATTGGTGAAATGGAAAAAAAGTCCATAGAACAAAACAACTTACTTAAAATCTCAATTGGACAATTAGACAAAGAAATTTAAAAAGTGAGTGAAGAAAATAATTCTTTAATTAATTAAAAATCAGAATTGAACAAATAGAATTGAATGACTCGAATAGACACCAAGAATCAGTAAAGCAAAACCAAAAAAATGAAACAATGGAAAAAAATTCAAATACCTTCTTGGGAAAACAACAGACCTCGAATATAGATCTACAGGAGAGAATCTGAGAATTACTGGACTTCCTGAAAAATATGATGAAAAAAAGAGCCTGAACACTACTTTCCAGGAAATTATCAAAGAGAACTGCCCAAATGTTTTTTTTTTTTTATTTAATAGCCTTTTATTTACAGGTTATATGCATGGGTAACTTTACAGCATTAATAATTGCCAAACCTCTTGTTCCAATTTTTCACCTCTTACCCCCCCACCCCCTCCCCTAGATGGCAGGATGACCAGTAGATGTTAAATACATTAAAATATAAATTAGATACACAATAAGTATACATGACCAAAACATTATTTTGATGTATAAAAAGAATCAGACTCTAAAATATTGTACAATTAGCTTGTGAAGGAAATCAAAAATGCAGGTGGGCATAAATATAGGGATTGGGAATTCAATGTAATAGTTTTTAGTCATCTCCCAGAGTTCTTTCTCTGGGCGTAGCTGGAGAACTGCCCAGATGTTATAGAAAGAGGGTAAAATAGACATTGAAGGAATTCATCCATCACCTACTGAAAAGGACCTAAAATCAAAACTCCAAGAAATATTGTAGCTAAATTCCAGAACTATTAGACCAAGCAAAAAATACTACAAGCTGCTAGGAAAAAAACAAACAACAAAACAAAACAAAACAAACAAACAAACAAAAAAACAGTTCAAATGTACAGGAGCCACAATAAGGATTACTCAGAATCTAGCAGCATCCACATTAAATGATTGAAGAGGCTGGAATCTGATATTCTAAAAGGCTAAGGAATGTGGTATGCAGCCAAGAATAACCCAACCAAAATGAGCATTTTTTTCCCAGGGAAGAAGATGGACATTCAATGAAATAAATGAATTTCTTTTATTTCTGATGAAGAAACTGGAACTAAATAAAAAGTTTGATCTCCAAATATAGGACTGAAGAGAAACATAAAAAGGTAAAAAGAAATCTTGAGAACTATATTTCTGTTATGAGTATACATAAAGAATACATGTATAATTTGGTTTTACTATTATAATATAAAAAATAATCTAGAGGTGGAAAGGAAATTGTACCAGAAAAATAGTAAAGTGGGGGAAACCTATTATATTTGAGGGAAAGAAGGGAGGGGGATGAACATAGTGTGTATCTTACTCTCATCAGAATTGGCTTAAAGACAAAAATATTAGACATATTAGATTTACAGAGAAACTTCTCCCACCTCATTGGAAAGTGGGAGGGGAAAAGTGAAAAGATAAGAAGTAAGCAAAGTAAGAGGGAATACAGAAATTGTGAGGAAAAGGGGTAAGAAAAGGGGAGGAACTCTAAGGTGGGGAGAGGGATCCTAAAAAGGGAGGGCTGTATGAGGCAAGTGGTACTCACAAGTTTAATACTGGGGAGGGGGGTAAGAGGGAAAGAAAGGAGAAATGTTTATGAAGTATAGTAAGTTTATGGATAATTTTGCACAATTTATTCTATCTTTCTAGGTAGAGGCATACTTTTTCTATTGTGCTTCACAGATATGATGGGGATTCTTTTTTGATTTTGCTTTTTAACAAACTGAAGTTTTATGGCAACCCTGCACGAAAAAGTCTGTCAGTACCATTTTCCTAGCAGTGTGTGTTCACATCATGCCTGTGTCACATTTTGCTAAATCTTACAATATTTCAAACATTTTTATTATTATGTTATCTGTTATCATGGTCTATAACCAGTGATCTTTGATGTTACCATAGTAATTGTTTTGGGGCACTATATACTGTACCTATATGAGATGGTAAACTTAAGTGATAAACTGTGTGTGTTTACTTGATCAACAATTCTCCAATCTCTCTTCCTCTCTTTGGGTTTCTCTATTCCCTGAGACACAATAATATTGAAATTAGATGAGTTAATAAACCCTACAGTGTTTTGTAAGTGTTCAATGGATGAGTTAATCAATGCTGTAAACTTCATTGTTGCCTTAAAAACAAGAAGAAAGTGCTATAGCCACCACAAAGGTCATCAACTACTATAATCAGCAGTGATCAACACTGAAGCAAGACCTTCTATCAGAAAAGTTTTTGACTTGTTGAAGATTCAGGTGATGGTTCAGTGAGTACACACACACACACACACACACACACATGTTTAGCAATAAAGCATTTCAAACTATTTAATTGATTTATTTTAATTTATAAAGTATTTATTTTGATTAATTAAATTTAGTTAAAATATTTTGCATTGTGTAAATTCTTTAGACAAGATACTATTGCACATTTAACATTGTAATATTTTGTAAACACAATTTTATTTGTACTTGAAAACCAAAAATTTTGAAAAACAAAATCTTAGTTTATTATAATATTTACTTTATTGAAGTGGTCTGGAAGCAAACTCACAATCTCTCTGAGATGTGTCTTTCTTTGGTAGGTATTACATATTTGTAAACTGCAGTAAAATGTTATGCTTCTACCCTTTTCCTTCAAAATGAATACTGATGAATAAAACTGATCTCTGTTCTATAGTTAGTTCATCTATGAAAAAAGTTCACATGATTTAGTCATGTATTCCATGCTTCATTGTCAACATGTTCTTGGTTGAGGCCATGTGGATATATTTGATGGAAGGTTGTTTTTGTTTGTTTGTTTGTTTGTTTTTTCCATTTTTAAAAAATTGGATCTCAGATAAGTTCCATTTGGAAGTAACCCATATCAGATTCATTTAATAAGTTCTGTCACATGTGTCTGTTGTCTGGTTCTGTGAAGTGCTACTCATTTGTTCGTTCTATAAGTATTTATGTTAGTTTTTTTTTTACATGTTTATCATGCAATCTAAAAATGTTTATCAATTCTTTTTTGGCAAGGAAGTGTTAATCATTTTATAGCTTTCTTGGAGGTAATTTGTTTCATTATCATCCTTTATTTTAGATAATTTCAAAATCAGTTGTCTTCAGCTTTTACTAGAAGGCAACTTACCTTCCTGGAACTTCAAGGACCTGATGATCTTTTTTCTTCCCATGGTCTCCCCCCAATGTTCTTCCACTCCCACCCCACGCTTAACCTATGAGAACAGACTTCCTACTGATCAGAATATTTTGTTAGGTAAACTGGATTTATTCCTCTTTGCAACTCAGTTTTCAATGGCCAGGATTAATTTGGCTCTCAGGACTATCCAGCTCTCTTCTCACTGTCCTTAGGGGTACCTCTTGCCTTGACTATTGACTCTTAGTTTATTCTTTGCTGGATATGGTACCTCCTTTTTGGTTGGTGACTCTACTAAGAAGTAGAAGCTCAAATGTATGTGGAAAAGAAGGGGGGAAAAGTATCTCTAAACGCTCTCTGCTAAAGTGAAATACAAGGAGAAAGTCTAAAAGTGATTCCCTCTTAAAAACCTGAGTCCTTCTTCCATAGCTAGCTTTCTACTGTGTACCAGTCATACCAGAGGTATCCTGCATCAGCTATAATTGTTTGTTAATTATAAAGCCTATTTTTTAAATGTCACTATGGACATGACCTTTCCTTTGCCAGACAATAGCTAATTGTTCCCCAGATCCATAAAAGAGAATTTCTGAGTATATTTAAAGTGGTTACAATATAGACAAATCTTTATACTATAGCACATTAGATACCATACAGTCTCTTATCTGTTCCTATGATTTCATCAAAGAACTTGGATTGAAAATCAGATCTGCCTTGATCAGTTTCTCTGACAAGCTCTAAAAAATATAATAACTGGCATTTAAATAGTATTCTTAACAAAATTATGTTACATGAGCTATCTTGTTTGTTTCTCACTAAATATCTTTAAGAATTGGAAAAAAAAATTAAATCTTAATTTTAGGAACAAAAATATAATTCTCCTTTTCATTTTGCTTATGGAAATTTAGGGCAGAAAAATATAAGCAAATGAAAAAATTATACAAGCTTCCTTATTTCCTCTTAATGAAGACAGAAAGATTCAAGAATGCTTTTCTTTGCTGAATCCTTTATTACATTGATTCAGCACTGACCCAGAAAGCTGGTGAATGAATAAACTATAGTATAACCCTCAGTTTCCACTTTCTCTTGAGTGAACACTTGGAGGTTAAGTGACTTGCAAGGTCATCCAGCTGGTATGTGTCGGAGGTAGGCCGTGAACTTAGGTCCTCCTGGTACTGAGACTGGTTCTTTTTTTAATGTGACCCATTGCCTCTAAATAAATTTATCCCCTTTAAAATGCAAGGAAGGAAACATTTCCAACCTCCCCTGTCACAAACTCTTTTCCCAAGGCAGAAATAAATGCATTTTCTTTTTCAGGACCATAAAGCAAGGGTTCTTGAGATTCTCATAACCCAGGCAAAGCTTAATTTTAGAAACAGAGCAACTTACAGTAGTTTCTAAAGCATTCTTTAGTACTTAATGGATTTTATACAATATAGTTAACATTTCAGTGGCAATGAGGAAGTAGTGTAAATATTAATCTCCCTAGTCAATTAATCCAAACAGAACAGTCACCCTAAAGCAAATGAGTTTTTGTACAGCTGTGTTATTCTATGTCAAAAGGAATGGCATAAACAGAAATCCACAATTATACACTTGGCAGGGCATCAAGGATCCTCAGAAGCAGGACCCTTTTGACCCTTTATAAACAGGTTGGATTTTTGTTGTCGCTTTTTGTTGTTTGTTTGTTTTATTTTCCTTTTTGATCCAAAGCCTTTTGCAATCATACAACTCTGTAGAGCAGTTCATGCCGAGGCCCATGCAAGCTAGCACGTGGCCATGTGCCCAGAGCCTGCCATAAGTCAGTCTGTGGGCCAAAGGATAATCACTGCCTCTCTTTTTTATTAGCTTGTTGTTAGGCTTTCATGGGAATTTGTATTTATGGGTCTGCTCTAAAGCATTAGCTGCAGGCAAATGCTTATGTTTTCAAAGCCAAATGTTCTGGGGAACAATAGGATACCAGGGGCAAAGTTAGGTTGACCTGGTGAATCTAGACAGGACCATGATAAATTATGGGAGCTGTGGGGGGGGATTTTTTTTATTGGGTAGAATTTTTTTTTTTACTTCCTGGAAAGGCTTAATTTACATACATATATATATATATATATATATATGTATGGAGAAATATATGGTAGAATATCAGGGTGGTTGGGAACTACTATCTGTTTATAAATCCTGGATTATAATCTCACCTTGGATATATAGTTGGTTTTGGAACCCACTGATGCTATATGATGTTTCAATGCTTGTAATGACTCTTAAGTTTGAAAAAAAAACTTCAATAGTTATCCACTTCCATTGATGTTTCCACCTGTGAATTTTTTTTTTTTAATTTCTACAATAATTAAATGTTATTACAGACCTGGACTGAATATTGAGACATCCATATACACAATGGCTTATGAATAAAATATATATGAGAGGAAACATGAAAGAAATGGTTTCAAGTCCCAACTTTGATAAATACTAGCTATATAATGATACCTATATATTATATAAACAAATATATGACTATATTCATCTATATACACATATGCACATGCATATATATATATATATATATATACATGTATATATGTGTGTGTATAAGGTTGTGCCTGAAACCTCCTTTTAGAACTGACTACGAAGCACCCACATATAATTGTATCATATATGTGTGTATATATTATTTTTGTAGTTGTTGCATGTATGAGCTATGCAAATCATTATATGATCACATAGTAGAATATCTTAAAATAATCTTGGATCCATGACCTCATTGATCCAGAAGTTCCCTTCCTTCCAGTGATATAGACTGCTACCCATTATAATCCATGCCTGACATTCCTGGGCATTTCTGTGCCTCTCTCTCAAATGTTCACCATAGAGAATCTACTCAGTATTCCAAAAGCTTTCTTCATTTTCTCCCAACATTGCATGGAAAAGCTATTATCCAACAGCCTTGGATGTCTTCTTGTCATGCTTTGCCTTTGCCCTATGACTAACCTCTCTTACCCTCCTATTATACAATTCTTTGATAACATCTTTGCTATAGATCTACCTAGAATCCCTTGTTGGATTATGTTCCAGCCTTTCTCCATGGCCTTTTGTGTGGTAACCAATTTTAAACATTTAGATTTTCCATACTGGTTGCCATTTAACAATGCTAATAAAATGTTTGTAATAAAAAAGATGAACTGCTGCTATCTTGGGACTCTTGGGGTCAGAAAATCTGTTTATCTGCTTCTGTTTGAGCTGATATAACCTGTTGGTTATCTGTAGTCCACATATGCATTGTGTTAGACAGGTTTGCTTAGTTGTCTAGTCAAATGTATTTTTCCCCCTGAGGCAATAGGGGTTAAGTGATTTGCCCAGGGTCACACAGCTAGGAAGCATTAAGTGTCTGAGGCCAGATGTGAACTCAGGTCCTCCTGACTTCAGGACTGGTGCCCTATCCACTGCACCACCTAGCTTCATTTTATCAAATGTATTTTTAAATCTGGGAAACAGGTGTGCCTTAATCACTTATCTTTTCTGTGTGGATGGGCAGGTCATGATCCTTTGTGTGATCACATATATCTTCTTGGAGATTTTGCACTACTTTTGTGCTTGACCTGGTCAACACAATGTTATCTACAAAATGGAACATGTAGAAGACTTAACTTTTTATTGAAAATTCTCCCTCCACCAGGACTCTGCACTAGAAATACATAATCAAGACGATCACCATCTTCAATGGGCTGACTTTCCCTGTTATATACCTTTTCTGATGTCTATTATTGGAGGGTTGTATAAAAGGTTTATCAATGTGATTATCTCTTCCATTGAATTTTGAATGATAAAGATCCTAGCACAGAAATATTTTGTTTTCCTAAGAGAAGCGATTTTTCTTAACAAATAACAAACATTTTTTACATTTTTCTATTAACTATGAAATTGTAAAAATGTGGTCCATTGTTGAATATCACTTACAAAAGCTTGTTTATGCCACATTCATACTCCCGTCATGATATGTATGATGATTCTCATAATGATATTACATCAAAATTGGTGATTATTTTCTCTTAGTCAAATCCTTTTTTTTTAGTATTAATAAAATCAAAGATTTCCCCCTATTCCTTTAGTACTGTTTTGTCCTCATAACTGTATCACCACTTACTAAGATTTTTATAAACAAGTTTATGTTTCCAACTGGCAGTTCTTTGTTTGTATTCTATTTCTGTTTTGCAAATACAGGAGATAGAGCTACTAGGTCCAGAGTCGGGAGGATCTGAATTCAAATCCAACCTCAAATATTTACCAACTATGTAACCTTGGAGAAGTCATTTAATCTCTCTTATATCTTAGTTTCCTGATCTATAAAATGTGAAGAACAATAGCACCCACCTCCTAGGGTTGTTGTGAACATCAAATGAGATAATAGAGTGTTTAACACATTGCCTAACCCATACTGAGGACTATATAAATAGTTTTATTATGATGATGATGGTGGTGGTGATGGTGTTATTTACTAAAGTGCTTTCTGACTCCTTTTCTTTTGTTTGTTTTCTTGGAAATTAATATTGGTTAAATATCAGATGACAATGTCATTTCTCCTAACCATTTGCATTTGAATTTTCTAATATCTTTAAAGATAACTTGGGGGTAGTTCAATTTGATTGTATGCTATGTAGCATTTAATGATTATTATCCTTTCTTCTTGTTTGTGCTTTTATTATGGCTGTTGCTATTTTATTAATTCTGATTTTAGCCATGATGAGTCAATTATTTGACTACAACAGCTGATTCAGGGAAAACAGTCATGCTAATAGCAAATTATTTAATGTCTGCTAAAATATAACCTATTACATTCTTTTTGTTGTTATTATTTAGTTCAGTTGGGAGGGTCCCATGAGAGCAATGGCAGCACTAAGTGGAATGGCAAAAAGATACATACTCATACACACACCCTCTCTGTCTCTTTCTGTCAATATACTGAGACAGATCTGTAAATATATATATATAAATAGATTTATATACATATATGAAGAGACATAGATATCACAGAGCTGTGTATAATCAAAGTAATTTTTTATTAAAGGCTCTTTCTTCTGGCATTCATTCATTCATATCATGCATATACACATTTTAGAATGGTCCCTAGCGCACTGACAAGGGGTGACTGGGTCAATCTTCATGAGACACAGAAATGGAATACAGGTCTTCCTTCTATTTGTAATACCTCATCAGAATCATTAAGAAGAATTTGAATAAGCATCTTTTTTTGTGTGTAATCTTGGAAATGACCATGACTAATGAACTAAGTTCTCTTTGTTATTTTGTTTTACCTCCTATCCACAAGCTACCCTATAGCTACTAGTTTATAGGTAAGCTGGCAAAAATTGACAAATGATTAGTAATGCCAGCTGAAATGAATGTTCTTTTTAATGATGGCTCAATCTCTACTCCCTGGAGTTCACTACAATTCCAAACGAGTGGGCTTGGAGAATCTGAACTATCCCTGAGCCATTCTTGGTTTGGATTGTAGAAAACTGAATTGCATAAGAAGGCAGACTCTATGAATGGCTGTCACAGTTAATTTGATTCAGTGAAGGCTTATTTGGATGTGGAGAGGAAGGGAACAAATATTGAGAACTTTTGAAGGCTTCGTTTCCTAAGATACTTTCATGGGTCCAGCAGAGGATTGGAAGCAGGACATAAAGGACCTTAAACTTTTGCAATAGAGGACGAATCAGAGAAGGAGCCAATTCCTGAGAGCATAGCCTGTGTTCATGAGATGGAAGTATCCTCAGGAAAATGTTCCCTTTATGTGTAACAGGAGGAGATCCTTAACCAAAAAAGCAGACAAAAAGCACCATTTGCATCTGTTTCCCAGATGAAGATGGTGATATTAACAGGACTCAGGAAATTCTCTAGGTTCTTGTAAAATATAGTATTAGGTATTTTGAAATCTTGAGGCTTAAAAGCACACATGTTTAAATTCATGTGTTATTTCATATTGTGTATGTGTGTGTTGTGTTTAATTTAAAGAGTGTTATTGTTTAGTAGTGAACTTAATGAATTGATTAAGGAAGAAAATATCCTTTATGAAAAAGATTGAATCATCTCCCCTAAGTTCCTTTCACTCCACTTTATTTTTACTCCAAAGTTTTACTGTTGTAGCTGTTCAGTCATGTTTAACTTTTTATGACACTATTTGGTGGGTTTGGGGCAAAGATATTGGAATGGCTTTCCATTTCCTTCTACAGCTCATTTTACAGATGAGGAAATTGAGATAAATAAGGTAAAATGACTTGATTAGAGTCACAAAGCTAGAAAAGTGTCTGAAGGCAGATATGAACTCAGAAAGAGATCTTCCTGACCCCAGGCCTTGCACAAAATGCCCTGTGCCACAAAGCTGCCCTCCCACAAAATTGTACTAATGTAAAAAATACACTAAACCTATCATCAGACTAAAATTTCTCCCATAATTCATAGTATTTACAATTTGGCTTGAGGCTTTAGTTCTAGATTAATGACATGATTTACCCATCCTTCCCTGACTGCCTGTTCCTCATACATATTCTTCATCTTCTTGTCCAGATATTTATGTTGGGATAGTATTAAAATAAATTCCTAGATATTCGTAGATAGAGCACTTAACCTGGAGTCAGAAAGACTAATTAAAATCTGGGTCTAGACAGCTACAGAGTTGTTTGACCCTGGGCAAGTCATTTAATTTCCATCTGCCTCAGTTCCCTCACCTTCACATATTATGAAGATAAAATAGATAACATGTGTGAAGTGCTTCAAAAAATTAAAGTACTATGCAAATGTTAGCTACTATGAATTCACAGAATAAGAGGCTTAGAAGGGATCCTTGAAGACTAACTAGTTCAAATGAAACATGAACAGAAATCATCTCTATGCTACAAGCCATGCTTATGACACAAGATCATTACTGTCTAACATATAGGGAAGAGTTGGTAATAATTAGCTATCCAATTGTAGAACTGATTGAAATTTCAATAGGAATTCAGAAAAAGAAGTTTTTTTGTTTGTTCGTTTTTTCTGAGGCCATTGGAGTTAAGGGACTTGCCCAGAGTTACACAGCTACGAAGTTTTAAGTGTCTGAGGCCATATTTGAACTCAGGTCCTCCTGACTTCAGGACTGGTGCTCTATCTACTGCACCACCTAGCTGCCCCATTTTTTAGAATTTTTTTTTAAAGAAGTTTCTTAAGATAAAAAAAAAAAAGACACTAAAAAAGCCTCCATGAAGAAGGGAGGGTAAAAGGAGAGGAAGCAATTAAGTTAGGCCCTCCCGAGAAAAACAAATAAAGATGGAACAGTTCCTACCCTCCAGAAGCTCAGATTCTATCGTATAAATCCCCCTGAAACCCTTGTTTATGGACAGTGTTGTATTGAGTGGATCAAGCTCCCAAACTATATTTCAGTGTGATTAGTAATTATTGTAATTATACTAATAATCTGCATAGGAAAAACAAAGTAGATGAAAAATAACTATTGTTCTGAACAAAATCAAATAAAAGCCCTACCACAAATAGGTAATTTGGACTCTATCTCTCTTGGGATTATTTAATACCAGAATTTTTTTTTTAAAGATTCTAATTTATAATGCTTTCTTATGACCACATTTACTTTTAGTATCCTTCTCCTCTTCCTTCATTCAATATGATACCATTTTAAAAGTAAAATAAATCTATTGAAAAATTCTAAAGATGTGTTATCCATAAAACATGTGGTTCTCTTACCTATGCAAAGAGGTAAGGTAAAGGTAACTTTTCCTGTCTCTTCTTTTGAACCATCTTTTTTTCTCTGTAATTTTACTATATATATATATATATATATATACAGATATATATATATATATGTTACATGAAACTGAAAATCCCTATACAAACATAATCATTCAAATGGGAAATTTTTCTATCTTTGATAATTGTTGTTCTTCAGTTGTTTTGGTTATGTCCAACTCTTTGTGACCCCATCTGAGGTTTTCCCAGCAGAGATGCTGGAGTAGCTTTCCATTTCCTTCTCCAACTCTTTTTATAGATGAGAAAATTGAGGAAAATATGATTAAGTGACTTGCCCAGGGGTATACACCCAGTAAGTATCTGAGGATAAATTTTAACTAAGGTCTTCCTGAACTCATACTAGGCATTTTATCCATTGCACTATCTATTGCCCCAGTTTGTCTATTGGACTTTAAAATTGCAGAAATATTTTTTGGAATATCTTGTATTAAACCAGAAGCCGTTCTCTATTAGATTAGTCTTTAAAGGACAGGAAGAAATAGTTCTCCAAAAATTTGCAAATTACCTAAACTACATAAAAAAATAATCCAAATCAATAATAGTAAGAGAAATATATATCAGAATAACCCTGAAGTTTCACATCACATCTTTGGAATTGGCAAAGATGATGAAAGATGGGAATAGTCAGCATTGGAGGAGCTGTGGGAAAATAAATTCATTAATATATTTGAGGTGAAGCTAAAAATCAGTATAACCTTTTTTGGAAAGCAATTTGGAATTATGCAATTGAAATGTTTTTTATCATTTTATCATTTATCAAAATGAGTCTTTAACGTAGAGATTCCATAAATAGGCTTAAAAGTCAAAGATAGGACTGACAAGAGGTCCTCACAGACACAAAAATATTTATAGCAAGAGACTTTGTGAATAACAAAGAATTGAAGTGAAAGTAGAGACCCATAAGCTGGGGAGTAGCTAACCAAATATTACTGTGATAAAAAGTGGTAAATAAAGAGATTTATGGAGAAACCTACATGAAATGATGCAATGCTTCCTACTCAAGCAAAAGTAAATATATTGGATCATAGAGGGGATGGAGGGGAATATTTTTGACAAACACATGAGGGAAGAAGAAAAGTTATCAAGAAAAGTTAGAGATTATTGGAATGCAAGGGAAGAGAAGAAAATAGTGAATTTAGTCTTTTTGATTAATCTAAAAATATGTTTAGGCTTTCTCTCACAATCCACCAAAAGCCAAAGTATTTGATTTGAATCCTTTCACAAATTAGTTTCAGCAGTGAATATTTTGTTTTGTTTTGTTTTTGCAGAAGAATTTAAAAGATTTCTCAGTAGAGATTCAAAAATAATATAGACCTTACACTAATTTGATGATGAGAGAAAATACCCCCAGAGTTTTAAATACTAGCACATGTCTAGTTTCATGTTTAGTTTGCTTCAACCATTTTTTGGTCCAGATCTTTGATTTCTTAACTATAGAGAGTCAAATAGAATATGGGAATTCCCTACAACAGAGCAGATCTGGGAACTGTCCTTCCAGTTTTGATCTTTAAAGGCTGCCTAGGGTACTGATATATAAATGACTTGCTCCAAATTACAAGTCCCAAATGTGTCAAGGGCAACACTTGAAACTCAAATCTTTTGACTCAGGTATTATCAAATGTACCATGCCATGCTAGAATACAGCATACTATACACAACACACAAATTTGGATAATAGATTGAAAAGGCATTTGGAAATTCTAAAGATATTGACTTATACATGTGTGTATGTGCAATATGCAAACACAGATATCATTATATTAGAAAATTTGGTAACATAGAAATTGGAAATGGAAGAATAATGGGGAATATTCCTATAGTTTTTCCCTCCCCTTTTAACCCTCTGCCACCTGCTAATGAATGAATAAAAAGAAATCTATACCAAAATGGAAGCACTCATGCTTCCAGGGAATTAGGGTATTATCTCTATATGATAAATAGCTATATCAAAACAAACAAACAAATCTCAAGACATGAGATCTCTGCCATTAGGTTAGTGGCGGAGTTGGAGATTTGCAGCTGTTTCCATTTTACTTCTAACTATGGACAGAATACTGCAAGGGCTTCAATCAAGATAAAGATTTTCCTTTCCATGATAATTTAATAGACTCAGAGAGTCAAATGCTTTTCTTTGTAAAATCATGTTTATTTTGTTGTTATTTCTTTTTAAGAAAAATCTTCTATTGTCTGAGAAGATTATGATGTCTGATTCATTAAAGTTTAATTTGCTTGGGGGGTTTAAAAAAAATCATCAGCACAGCAGTCCCATTAGATGCCTCTCATTCCATCCAATGGAATACTCATTATCCAAAGGTTAATGCCAGAAATAAAAGTCACCCTACATGCCCATTCTTACATGTGTAAGTGATAGAAGGTGAGCTTGCTTGGATTAGAGACAAATCATTTCCACTTGGAAAATGTCGATGACAAAGATCTGGGTATCACAAGTTATTTATTAATAACTTCTTTATATGCATTTTCATAAAGACATCAACAGTGAAAATAACTCTGCAATGCTGTTAGTTTGCATCTGGTTACAGCTGTACAGACAGTCAAGGTGCATTTGTTTGGCTTTTATTTTTGCATCTGAATCAGATTGAATGTTGCTTTTATCTAAATTTGCATGTAAGCTCTCACTCATTGATATTTACCCATAAGCCTTCTTGGAAATTGGTATCATGGGTCTTTACACCTAGTTATATAAGGCCATACTTCTCCTAAAAGTAATGGCCCCTGCAGCTTAATAGAACACAGCTGAAATCAGATATTTCAAGAGAACAAAACCCCATACATTCAAAAATAAATGGATGTGAAGCCACCTTTTTTCTGTAATCATTTCAATTATCTCATTAATATTTGTTTTGATGCTACAAACAAAGATATACTCGGTAACATCTGGTAGTTGAGCAGGGTTTTTACTGAATCACAATTGGTCGTTAATAGCAGCAACAAAGAAAATTATAAAAAGAGTGTATCAGCAGCACAAATGTTTTCTGTTATTGTTTTCCAGCAATGAATATGTTTTTGAAGAGAGAGAGAGAGAGAGAGAGAGAGAGAGAGAGAGAGAGAGGAGAATCAGAAGAAGGAGGAGGAGGGGTGAGGGAGAGAACATTAAGATGATAACCATTGTAGTTTCTCCAACTGTCTGTCTCACATATTCTGTGAATGGAAGCATCGGTTTGTTACCAGAGAGCTAAGCAACTGCTTACGTGATCGATATAGACCATTATCTTAAATCATAGCATGAATTCCCAATATCATACATAAAATCAATAAAACACACAAAGAACAGGACTGAAAATTTCCACTAAAACATAGCCTGCTGCTTTGGAAAATAATATTTAGTAGGTTGGGTTTTTATTTTTTTTTTGTTTTACTAATTATGAGCTCAGTGGCAGTTTATACTGCAGTAAATCTGCTGGTGTGAGATTAAACCTGTTATTGAACAGAGTTTTGAATCAACTGCAAGGCACTCATCACTGCTGGAGAGTGAACATTGCTGTTATCTCATTTAAAAGTTGGCCAGCAAAGCAGCCCATTTGTTTAAAATGCAATTAAGCTGGTGTCTTGAAGAGAAATTAGCAAGGAGTTCTTCATTCTGGAGGCAGAAGAGGTCTGTTAGTAGACACATTAATCCTGTGATTTGGGACATTGCCACAATTTGGGACTGTGCTCCAAAAGACTGTATGGGCACACATAAGCACCAAAGGGGAAGGCTGGTTAAAGAGATAGGTCGGCTGTGCTCAGGATCTGCCCATACTACCCTATTTTCTAAATCTTCATTGAGAAGTTATATATTAAGCACACTAATTGGAAAAATTTTTAAAAAGCAACATGTTTTATTATTATAATTATCAAACTGAATCTAAAAGGTCAATCTTTTTTTTTTTTTTTTTTTTTTTTTTTTTTTTTTTTTTTTTTTTTGCAAGTCAATACACTGTGCATCCAGATTATTTGAGGGATGGAGTGGGGAGGGAGAATGTTTTAATTTCATACTCAGGTGACTTAAAATATTTACTGTTTTTTTTCTTTTTAAATTTCTTTTTCTTTTCTCTCTTTTTTGGTTAATGTAGTATGCAATACAGCCTCTCACTACTCATATATGTGGCCATGGAAACAATGAATATTTGTTATGGTATTTCCTAAAGTTTGTCTTATGGGATAGCCAAGTCCTTTTATTTTACAACTGATATTCCTAAAGCTTTCTTTTATACTCCAGTCTTTCAAATTTTAGAAGAAAAGATAAAGTTGATTTTTTAATGATGTTATTGACCACTATTGCCTGACCTGAAGCCCTAAAGTCTGACCACTAACAGATAATAGTTAGACAGAAGACAGAGATAGATAGATAGATAGATAGATAGATAGATAAATAGATAGATAGATGATAGATGATAGATAGATAGATAGAGATAGATGATAAATAGAGTCCATAATCTCCCACATTATATCCCGTTGTCTTTTAACTATCTACAGAATGGCACTTTGGTATGGGGAAAGAATTGTAGATTAGTAGGCAGAAGATATAGATTCACAGCCTTCTTTGGCCTATGTGTGACCTTAAACAAGTCAGGTAATCTCTCAGCCTTGATTTTCTCATCTGCAAAATTATTTACTATGACTTTAAAGCCAAAAATGAAGTAGAAGATAAATTATTGATTTATCTAGATGATGCAAGTACAAACTATCAACTTATATTTTGATAATTACTCCTAAATACATCAGATTTTTCCTTCCTAAAGTATCAGCTGATTATCTTCAACTATGCTCTACATCAGAGTTTAAACTTTTTCTACTCATGGCCTCTTTTTTTGCCTGAAAAAATTTTATGTGATCCTGGGTATAAAGCTATATAAAACAGGTATGCAACTCAAATATTTACTAATAATACTGATAAACCACAATGTCACAATCCCCCACTTTCAGTTACAAGACTCCATATAGGATCAAGACCTACCATTCAAGAAGCTTTGCTCTACATGAAGAAACAGTGTTGCCTAGTGAGTAACATCCTGAGTTGGGGTCATTAATACTGGGTCTGGATAACTTTTTAGACAATAACTAGCCATTAAATGTGGGAAAATCACTTGCTCTCTCTGGACTTTAGTTTCCTCATCTGAAATATGTTATGGTTGGACTCAATGACATTTTTGGTCCCTTCAATCTATGCTGCTATAATAGTATCTTTCTGACTCTAACTTCTGAGACTGACTTCAGAGTTATTGCTGCTTCAGGGAAATTAGACTAAACCATTCAGGACCCCATTTTCACCTCTCTCTACACTCCAATCAGAATACTGAGCTCATCTTAAATTCATTGCATTTTAATCAGTCTTTGGCCTCTTATTATGATATTTTCCAGGGAAATCAGAATCAGGAAATCTGAAAAGTAGAAGGGACCTTAACCTTCATGTTATCTCTCCCTACTATGACAAACCTGTTAGAGTTAAACAGCCTCTGATAGAAGATCTTCAAGGGGAGGGAATCCACTACTTTGCAGGGCAGATCAGTATACTTTATGACAACTATAATTTTTAATTTACAATTGAAAAAAATGGTTATTTGCACCTCCTACCCGCTGATCTATTTCTGCCACTCTCATTCATCTACATGATGGGCCACTTCTTGAAATAAGGGGAAAATAGTGCCACAAAACCAACCAGCACATCACCTTTCTCTTATATGTCTATACCTATAGTTCCACCATCTCTCCAAGGAACGATGGAAGGTTAAGCAGAAGCACTTTTAGAAACTGCAGCTAAAAAACAACTAACACAAAGAATGGTGACAAAGGAAAACACAAAATCAAAAATACAACAGCAAAGAAAAAAATTTTCATAGCTCTGTGAAAAGACAGTCCTCAAAGCATGAGCAAATAAAGAATTTTCATATTGAAAGACACAGGACAGAGGAATGATGAGGAGAGAAAATGTTTAAAATACTACTGACAGTTTGTGACTCAATATTGTCCCATGCTTGACTCTGAAGATGGTGAAAATTGCAGTCAGACTATAATATCCTCTCCTCGGTCTCCTGTCTTTGTTTTTCTGCTAAGGTCATTTCTTTTCAAAGCCAGGTTAGTGGGACAAAAGTGCATCAGTTACAAGGTGAAAGTTGACTTCACAGGGGACCTAGTAAACCTTATCATAAAGATCCTAAATTCACTGAATGTACTATCCTCTAGCGTTCAATATTTTTCACCAGTCTGAAGGTTAAATGCCTTCAGCACCCCAGACATGGCATCATTTTACCTCATCTGTAGTCCCAGTTGTGTGCTTTTCTTTAAAAAGAAAGATGATTTAAAAAGCCAGTGATAGTGACAATAGGTCAGCCATGAAAGTAGACATTAGACCACATGACTTAAAGGTTCAAAAACCTTGGGATGGACTGAATAAAATCAATTGGCCACTAAAAATGATAGTATATACGCCACAGGATGGGGATGGGGTTGAGGGAGAATGGCATGTACACAGATATGTAAATACAAAGTTTATAAAAGATGACTATAAAGTCATTTTTCCAGTGATAGGAAAAATACAGCATATAAGCCACTGAGATAACAGTGGGGAGATCAGGAAAATCCATCTTGGAGGTTACATTTGAACTAAGCCTTGAATGGAGCTGAGGATTTAAAGAGAGAGAATGAGAAGTTAACACATTCTAGGGAAAAGAAACAGCTGGTGCAAAATAATACTTGGTAGTCCACAGGGTTTCTTAAACTTTCTCCACTGATGACCTCTTTTTGCTCAAGAAATGTTTACATGAACTTAGGTATATAAGTATACAAAGTTTGGAGCTGTTCAATTCTTATTAATGAATGGTTATTAGATCCATTTTGTGTGTACAGTACTATGTTAGATACAGTGGAGTATACAGAGTTTAGATAATATAGATAAATATAGGTATAGTTACATAAGTATATGTATATGTGAAACATATTCTTTCCCCTCTCAGAATTTATGCACTAGTAAGGTGACCTGGGAAATTCATCATTCTATTGATATAGCCTATATTTTTCTAACTCATCTTTTATTTTCCTGTGCCAATCTCTATACCATAGATTATTTCTGTTTAAATCCTTCTGATCCTAATTATCTCTTAAGACCCAGGCAAATACTATTTCCCTCCCAAAGCAAAGTCTCACACTTTTTTGTTTTTAATTATGCATTTTTCTACCTGTGTGGCTACCAGTATGGTAGAAAAAAAACCGCATGTGGCATTAAAATTATTACCATATGGATGGCTATGGAAAGATATATGTTGAGTGCAAGTAG
The DNA here is from genome assembly GCF_902635505.1 of Sarcophilus harrisii. Classification (NCBI taxonomy): domain Eukaryota; kingdom Metazoa; phylum Chordata; class Mammalia; order Dasyuromorphia; family Dasyuridae; genus Sarcophilus; species Sarcophilus harrisii. The sequence goes on along the minus strand of NC_045429.1, from coordinate 43,299,431 downwards.
ACAGCAATACACAGCCAGCATGTAACTTCAAAGAACAGGAGTCAAAAGAGATCATTAAAGAATTGCATAAAGGGAACAGAAGAGGAGTTGGTTACAGGGAAAAGGTAAGAGATGAAAGCTTAAACAGCCAAGGCAACTACTAGGGCACGTGCAATGATAGAAGAAAGCAAGGAAACCCTCTAGCAGGGCTGTCTCATGAACACATGGGAGGACATGGACAGGAGTTGCACAGGACAGACAGATATATATTAGTCATGATTGATATTTTTGCAAGTAGCACATCAATCTAGGAGATTGATCACAAATCCATGTGAGAATTTGATTATTCCTTTATCATATTCTATCTATCTTACAGTTTCTGGTGCGTATAATTTATTTCCCTGTGCCTCATTCATCTCTTGTGCCAAATTTATTATTTACCATAAATGCTCTGCACACAGAAGGCATGTAATTAATGTTGGTTGAAGGAGTGAGTGGACATTTCATATTTTCTTACTTCCAAAAGAAGAGAGCTCAAAAATCTGATTAATTCAATTTAGCAACAAAGGAGTAAGAGGATGAAGAAGGCAACAAAGCTAACATGACAAATATAGTTTGGGATTCCATCTTCATCTTATTATCAGAGAGCATTAAGTATTTACCAGAGGTCAGATGCTTGGTTAAGTGGTGAAGATGTGGAGAAAGGCAAAAATATGAAATTTACACTCTAATGAAAGAACCAATATCTAAATCATTGGGTCCATACATGACAAAAACAATGTTAATTTGGAGATGATCTCAAAAGAAAGACACAAGCAAAGACTATATATCTGTGTGAAGATGGAATTTGAGCTGCTTTTCAAAGGAAGCATGGAAATAAAAAAAGCAGAAGCGAAGAAAGGGAACCATCCAGCCCTGAGGGTAGTGGAATCTCCATCTAAACATAAATTCTATCCTAGAAAGCAATGCCACTTCTCTACCTGAGAATGCTTTTCATAATAATGCCTCGAGTCAGAAAGAGAAGAAAAGGATACTCTGAGCTATTCCACCAGAGCCACTTGTCCCAGAACTCTTCTCACACTGACCTTGATGACAAAAAAATGACACTTACTACTCCACAGGAACAGTTTCATGATGTCCCTAGCTAAGGATCAAGCCCTCTTTTAAAAGGGTTGAGAGGGACTGACTATCCTCATGTTAGATTGGCAATTGTCCCAGATCTCTTATTTCCTCTCAGTTTTGTTCCAGATCATTTTCTCTTTTTTCTCTCTACAACAGAGCAGAAAATGGACAGAAAGTATTGGGACATTCTGCATTCTTATGATGAGGCAGAGGCAGATCATAATCAATTCCTGTTGTTTTAGTTGGGTTTCTGGTGAACCATATTAAATGTTCAGAGATAGAAATGAATAGGGAATAGGAATTTTTTTTTAATGGTTCTTCATTGAAAAGATTTGAAATTGGGAGGATTATAACCTTCTGTCTGAAAACGTAATTGTCTATTTCAGACCTTGCACCTTGATTTTGAACTGGAGGACTAAAATAGTATTAGCTAGAAAGAAGGCAAAGGAAAGTCAGGAGCAAAATGAATGACTAGCAAACTGTTCTTTCTTTTAAAAAAAAAAGTTTTACATGACATTTCTGTGAGGAACTCCTCTCCCAAACACACACACACACACACACACACACACACACACACACACACACATACACAAGCCCCAACTCTTGAGATGGGGGGATGATTTCAACTACGGATGAAATCCTTGGTATAATACAAAACAATGGTGAAAGGTACTATTGTCATAATGTCATGCTCTAGAAAAGTTGAAGTTGTTGAAGTAGAAGATGGTCAGCAATTATGTTTTTATTCTTTTAGAGATTTTTTACTGCTGTCAAAAAAACACCTTCCATCTACTAAAACTTTAATTTTTTTTTTATTTATCATTTTTATTAAGCATTCCTTTGGATTCTATTTTCAGAAAGCTTAATCAGCATTAATAGTGTAATTGTCACATTACCACAAAGCAGTTCACTGCCAATGCCATCAGACGCCCAGAGGAGGAGATGGGAGCAAGGAAAGGTTAAGTGAATTGCCCAAATTCACTTAAGCTAGTGACTGGTGCATAGAGGTGAACACTCCTGGCTTCTGACTCCTTGCCTGTACTGAGCTCATTGACTATGTGGCCAATTTAATTTTTAAATTTCTACTTTAAGCATTTTTTTTTTCTTTTATTGTCCCCTCCATTTTCTAGTTGGGGAAGTGCTGGATAGAAACTATTTTAATGAGTTTGTCTGCACAGCTGTCGGCTGGTACAATCCAAATGCAAGTAGTAATCAGCATTCTATCTTCATAAGAATGTTGAAGAATGAGGTAGTCCTTCAACTTTCTTGCAAATAACACTTCAACACCTTCCCTTAGTAACCTGATTAAAAGTCTTTTCTTTTTCATCTGAATAAGAAAAATACATTTATATCATAGGGCTATCCTTAATTCAGTTGCCCTCTGGAGAAAAAAAAGAAAGACAAAGATATTAAAGTTAAATTCTCTATGGGAAAGTGGCTTGAGAAGACAGGCACACTCTTAAGGGGGAAATTCTGAAAATACAAATAGAAATGATTTGAATAAGAAAGAAAAAGGAGAGGTATTTTCAATAGACAGGTGTGATTGTACCAGCAACTAACTAACTTTTTTTTTTTTTAATACATGCTAAACATGGTAGTAAAGACAGGTAATTAATGATCTAAGAAAAACAGATTTTTTAGAGTTGGTCTCAATCACTCTTTGAGTACAAAAATCAGAATTCCAACTACAATGTAAACAAAAAGTGACCATCCATCTTCTGGATGATGTCCTCTAGTGAGAGGGAACCTAGCACCTCTAGAAACAAGCAATTTCACTCTTGATCAGCCCTAATTATTAGGAATTTTTTCCTGATACACAGCCTAAATTTGCCTTGCTCATATCACATCCTTTACTTCAAACAGAACAAGTCTAATACTTATCCATATGTCAGATATTCAAATACTTGTACACATCAATCATGCCCCATCTTCTCTTTTTTGCTATCAACAATAATAACAACACTCCCAATCAACTAAACAAAACAAAAAACAGAGCAAAATGATACCTTCTACTGATATGTTATGGACTAAGGTCTGCTTGCCCTCCTCTGGACACTCTCCAGTTTTTCCTTGTCTATTTAAATTGTGGTTTCAAGAATTAAACACAAAACTCCAGATGGGTTCACAAAGACTCCTAAGAATATAGGATGATCACCTCTCTATTTTTGGAAACAATACTCCACTTAATGCAGCCCAAGATTACATTAGTTTTTGTGACTTCTACATCATGCTGCATAATGGACAGCATGCAGGCCATTAAAACCTGGGGCAGAAGGTCACCAATGGAGTACTACTTGAATTATAATGAATTGTAGAGTGCCCCAGGAATATGATCTGTTAAATAGTTTTATTAGTAAGCTGAATGAAGGTAAAAATGCCATGCTTATAAATATGAACATGATTTAAAGCTAGATGGCATGAATCAGGATCCAAAGAGAGCCATAAAACAATAGTCTGACTAATATGATTAAATATAATAAAGATAAATGTAAAGTTCTTCACATAGACTCAAAAAATCAACTATTTCAGTATAGGATTGAGGAAGTATGATTAAACAATAGTTCAAATGAAAAAGCTTTGAATGACTGAGTTGATTCAATAAGAAACAACAATGTGATATGTCATATTTGGGAAAAATACTATCTTTAGATATATTAATAAAAGACATAAACTTCAGAGCAATGAAAGTTGACTTCCCTGCTATATTTTGTATTTAAAACAAATTTGGAGTGTCATTTTAAGTTAAATATAATTTTTTGTGGAGATTATTGACAAAATTGCATGCCTTAAGATATTTGTTTCCATACATTTACAGACCTGTGAATACACAGATATATGGCACTGAAGGTAATATCAGATTTTTTGAGGTACTATATGATTTTGCTTATTTCTTTCTCTACCTTTTTCTTTAAAAATGACTTAGTTATAAAGGATAGCTTTGTAAAAGGGGGATATAAAAAGATTCAAGAGAAAATCTTGATAATTTAGGGGTGGCATGTGTAGGTGCACTGTTGTATTTTGTTATTGTCCATATGGGATATGTGTGTCCATATAGGTCTTTCTAGGTGAGATTTGCAGGAAGGCAAGAATGGATATTTCTAGAGATTTCACTCCCAACTCTTCTCTAAGGAAAACTGATTCCTGCCAGGAGAAGAAGTAGGAAGTTGAGGCCAGAAGCTAGAAACTCTGCTCTTTTCAGAATGGGGGTTACTAGGTTATAATTATAGCTAATTGTTCCCTTAAATATTTATTAGTATAGGAAAAGTAATTACTAGATTTAAGCCATATTCTTGAACAGTATTCCTTCTTGGGGAAGGAGGGCCCCAAGTAATATACCCAAGGCTTGACTTCCCTTTCAGCAAATTCAAGTTTCACACAGAAAAAAATAGTCAAGAAATCAATTTATTCCCATTAATAGTAAAACAAAAATTGTGTGAGTGTGTGTGTGTGTGTGTGTGTGTGTGTGTGTGTTTTGTTATTCAGTCATGTCTGTGACTCTATAGATCATATTGTCCACAGGGTTTTCTTGGCAAAGATACTAGAGTAGTTTGCCATTTCTCTTCAAGTGGATTGAGGCAAAGATTAAGTGACTTTCCAAAGTCACACAACTAGTAAGTGCTTAAAAACAGATTTAAACTCAGACCGTTTAACTGCCTTGTGTGCATGTGTATGCATATATGAATATGAATATATACCAGACAATACCATGTGAATGAGCTCTCTCATTCAGAGCAAGATAACTCAGCTTAGTTAAGAGAAAGTCCAAGATCTCACCCAAAGTGAAATTCCCCAAATTCTCTAATGAAGATAGCTGGGAATAAAGACATTGATCAAAGTGCTAGTTTCTCTACATGTCATTGTCTTCCCAGAGTTTTTCTGCCTTCAAAGATTTGAGGAGTCACTGGGTATGTATTCTTTCTCCATACTGGAAGTTAGAAGATCAAATATCTCTCATCTCCCCAGCTCCCAGCAATTCTGACCCTCAAGCAGGTCTGAGGCATTGAGCAGATCAATTTCCATTGAAGAAGAAAGAATTTTATGGTAATGGGTTTTAAGGCTTATTACATGAAATGTAACAAAATTTATTTTAAAAACAAAAAAATGAAATGAAATGTCCTCAAAAGAAGGAGACCAGGATTGTGAGATCAAAAGCAAAGTCATATAAGAATCTATTCAGTGACAAGATTCATTTGGTCTAAAGAAGACTTTAAAGTCATATGATACCTGTTCTCAACTATTCACAGAGAACTTAAATATGTTAGATTTGTCTGTTTGGCTCCTGAGAGCAGAAATGGGAAGTAGATTTTAGTTCACAGTTTAAAAAAAAAAAAAAAAACCTTAAAAAATAGAATTTTCTAAAACTGGGATGACTAACCTCTACAAGTACAGAGTCCCCCTTTATTGAACATAACCTTTTGCTAGAGTTAAATAAATTGGTTTAAACTCAAAGAAAAACTCCTGGAAGCCTGTATTTTTGATTTAGAAGACCACAAGTTAACATTACCTATTTTGTATTGTACTTTTATTTAGTTTGTATATTTATATTTATATATGGTCTATTTAGTTATTTTGTTAAATATTTCCCAATTGCATTTTAACCTGGTTCAGGAGTTTTGTAGTTCAAGCTTGCTTGCCAATAAGTTTGATATCTATGGAGTATTCAAGATCAGGTCCCACTTGAATTAGATGGTTTCTGAAGTGCATTTTACTTCTGAGATTCTAATTCAGTGAAACAAAAATATAGATTTTTTCTTTCCCAACTCTACTGCTTTGAGAAATAAATAGAAATAATCACCCAAAAAAGACCTATTTTCAAAATCTTTCCTGTATTTTTCATTGCTTTTTAAAATGAAAAAACGTTAATTAAGAAAATGAGAGGTAGCTAATAAGTAACAGCTGTAGGAGAACCAGGTGCAAGCTTTTGTAGCTATTGTGATTTATTTTGGAGGAAAGAAGTTTGTCCATAATGCATTATACTAACCCTTCCTTTCCTCCTTGGCTTTATCCTTGCTTCAGAGTCTTTCCCTTTCCCTTTTCCATTCTGAATCCTATTAACTCCTTTTGATATGGACATAAGTTATGTCTTGGAGCTGTAAGCACTTTGAAGATGACATTTTTCAGTAAAATGGAGTAGAATTTGCAGAATAACCAGATTCTCAGACAAGAGCAAAGCTCAGGCAGCTGTGCCTTAGGGCAAGGGCAGACACAAATAAAGACCAGCAGTAGTTCGAACCCCTCAAGTGAACAAATGGCAGGGCCTGCTGTGTCAACTCCCTGGGCCTCTCCCTGATCCCCATTAGATGGCCTGCATGGCTTGCCCCTGCTCTGTTGACCTTGTCTGGCCATATCTACTTCACACCTTCCTGTTAATGACCTCGGGGCTTCCATTGGCTTTGATCCTCTATTCTTCTCATAGGATCATAGATTCACAGCTGCAAGAGACCTTAAAGGTCATCTTCTAATTCAACCCCTTCATTCTGTTTGGATTTTATTTATTCTCAGTTTTATCTGACCTCATTAATGAGGTAAAAGCATCTAGTTGATTTAGGATTATCCTTGTAGATTTTTAAGAACTAAATCCGTAACTCAGGCCTCTGACCTCTTGATGACTTAAGGACCATTACCCTTCTCCTTATACCCCCCACACCCAGATCCTAGACCAAAGAAAAGGCCCTGATCTTACAATCCCTGCTTCAGTAACATATGCAACAGATTCACTGAAAAATGTCTACTTTTGTGCTATTGGAACTTCAGAAAATCACAGCAACTAGACAGAGAACTATCACCCACCTCCCACTCTCTTCTACTTTACATCTTCCCCCAAGTACTACATCCAATAGATAGCAATGGTGAGTTAGATTACTTCAGAACTCAAATGCAGCTGTAGTTAAAGATTCTTTTTTAAAGACAAGAGAGAACACTAACTTTTCCCCCCCATTTGGAAAATGTTAGTCATTGAACAAAACAAAAGCTACTTCTGATAAAAACTATGGTAGAGTGGTTAGACTAGTTTGAGGCTAAGGGTAACTGATGGGCCACAAACCTATTGCCGATTATAGTGGGTTAGGACCCCAACCATATAAAGATTTCCTCCTTGAAATGACTATGAAGGTGACTGAAGACAATACTAAAGAGCACATAGAGGTTGGTCAAACATCAAAGATGCCAAAGTCACCCACTACATCCTGGACCATCGCCAGTCTTTTTGACTTTTTCTTGCCACTGGACTCTGATAACTCTCAAAGAGAATGATGCTGACAACTTCATGCAATTCTTCCTCACTTAAATCCAATTCATGTAAGAATCAAGAAATCAATAACTGTGATGTCATCGACCCTCTTTAAAAATGAAAGACAACACAGTTCTCTGTAAGGGAATTTTGCAATTAATCCATCAGTTCAGCCTACAAGACTAAATGTTGCAGAGGGCTGGAACAATTGCAGAGGGCTAGAACTCTGAAAAGGTATAAATCTAAGACAGCAGAGTACTTAAGGCTAAGTACCTACTCAATGTGAGATAATGGTTTTATAAACATATACTTAGATGATATGATGATATGATGGTTCTTTGGCACCTGCTGAATGTTTTGTGGGTGAGGTAACCTTAGGAAAGGATTAGAAGGCTGAGGGAGAGAGTCAGTCTCTCTGCCATAGCACACTCAACTGGGAAGACTTCAGGCTCCAGACTCCAGAGTCCAGGATCCATCTTTGACTGAGCCACGTGGCAGCTTGCTTGCCTCCTTCATTTCTTCTCCTAAAGACCAAGGACTTTGACTGATCCTGATTCTGACTGATCCTGAGGCCCTCCAGAGAGCTAGGCTGAACATTACAAAATGTAAAATCCTGTTTAGTCTTTAAAGCCCTTCCAACATTTTCCTTTCATAATCTTCCAGTATTCTTACACTATACTTCCTTACAAGGCCCCAAAATGAATTGCAACCAACCCAAAATCTTAACCTGTGCCCCAGGTTCATTTCCCATTCCCTTCCTCTGATGCCTGTCCTGCTTGATCAAAAAAGAAACCTGTAAGATTCAAGGCAATTTCAACAGTCTTGTAATGGAAAGTGCTGTCCACATCCAGGGAGAGAACTGTGGATATTGAATGTGGATCAAAGCATAGTACTTTCACCTTTGTTGATATTTGTTCCCTTTGATCTAATTTTTCTTGAGCAGTATGATGGATATGAAAATATATTTAAATGTTTATATATTGACATATTTAGGCTAGACTAGATTGTTTGCTGTCTGGGGAAGGGGAAGAGGGAGGGAGAAGAATTTAGAACACAGGGTTTTGCAAAGGTGACTATGTATTTGGGAAAAAAAACTATTTAAAAAAGAATAAAAGAAAAGAATCTTATTAATATCCATTGCTTTATTCATTTGAGACGTCTGATTCTATCTGGGGACCCAATCCATTTCCTCTACTCCTTACTCTAATGCTCCTTCTTGTTGAATTTGTCCTTAAGAAAGTAAGCCAAGTTTATCAGAATCACCCTTCCAGTCAGGTTCTGTATGGTGTTCTGCTTCCCATCCAATCTAGTCTTTTCCTTGGAAGCATTAGTCTTCTAACCCAGAAACTTCTCACCAAACTAAACAAAATGAAACAACAGCAACCTGGGAAGTTGAATGACCCTGACAAAAATAAACGAGCAGTTATCCCCCAAAAGACCCTTTTCTTACTGGCAAGGAGTCTTGGGTATCAACCAAGTCCCCAAGCAGTCATCTCTTTTCTTAGTAGCATGAATCAGGACCAGGATAGAGATTCAAGCTCCTCACTCCTATGCCCCCAAGTCAGGTCTTAATAGACTCAGTTAAGAATCTTCCTTAGAAGACTTTACTGGAGAGGGTCTGTCCCATCTCCTGGGTCTCCTAACTCCATTTGGGACCTAGCAGACTCTCTAGTATACTATCCTAGACTTCTCCTTCATAACCCTTCTAAAGTCACCAGCTAAGAACTTGTGGTAGGGAATTATTATGGAGGAATTTGGCTAGAAAACTTCAGGGTAACACAGACTCCTCTACTGACATTTAAAGTAATCCTAATTTACTTTCAGATACCTTTCCAATTGTTGGACTTTATGTCCCCTACCTCAGCTCCATTTTCTGTTCCAGCCACACTGACTTCTGTATCTTTTATCTCTATACCTTTTTATACACTCTAGCCAGTGTCTGCAATATCTTCCTTTCTTGCCTGGGTATTTTGAAATTCCTGATCCCCCAATGTTTAGTGTTTTACTCTGGGAATTTTTCGTATTTTCTTATCCAAGTACATTTTATATCCTATTAGGAGAATGTAAGCTTCTTGAGGACAGGGTTTCTATTTGTTTTGTCTTCGGTGTCTTTAGCACCGATGTAATCCTTTGCATGTAGTAGTTATTAAATCAATGTTTAATGATAGGAGGGTACAATAAGAAACATGCAAAAATATGGACTCTTTCTGGAGGGTAGGAGTCCATCCTTCATTGTATGACTACTTTCTGGACATGCTATGGAGGAGGGTTCTTTATCAAGTTGCATTATAGATTGTTTCTTAGTTCCCTTTTGGTTCTAAGACTTTATGATTCCTAGAATTTGTACTCATTTCACTCCCATATTCAGTAAAGAATCATTCTCTTATGGTACCTAGACTGTCATCTGCTTTGAAACTGGTTGAATCTGATATTCATTGCCTTTTGATGAGGAAAAAATGTTTCAGCATTTGATGCTTGCTAGGCACTTGGTGCACTTGGTTGTTTTCTTGGTTGAGTGGCAGGGATGTGAGAATGGCCAGCTCCTACCACTGTTCTCTGTTGTGGACAGCTCTTGTCCAGCAAAAGTGAAGGTGGCAGTGCACAGGACTGTGAGGTCAAAGTCCATGCTTGCTAGTTATGCGAGATAGTAGACAGGTGACAAGGCAGTTCCTCCAAAACAATGGGTATACAGTATATAGTTTCCAACTTGGAAGGAACTCAGAGTACCAATGTGCTCTGCAAGAAAAGAAGCAGCAGGAGCAAGAGAAGCTGAGGTGGTATAAGTAGCAGGAATCTGAGCCCATGGAGGATCCAGGACTTCTGGCAGCTCTGAGCCTTAAGCAGCAGCCGGCGGCAGAATATGTGACATAGCTTCTAGCTCCACATCCAGCCCTTCATCCCCAAGAAAGCTTGGATGATATGTGTGTGGGGAGAGTATAAATGTCAGAATTTCTCTCAGAAGGTGAGTCAAGAAGTGAGGAGCCCATCTAGGGTGGGCTGGGTTGGCTTGTTTCTCTGCAGCAGGAAGCCCCAGTTGCTGCTTTGGGGAATAGGGAGGGGAGAAATGGTTAGCTGCAGACTGGAGATGTATTCCTTATGGGAAAAATTCATTTGGAACTTATCATTTTCTGGAGTCCAAATATAATTTGATTTTTTTTAAGTAACAGCAGTACTGAGTTAGGGATGGAAAAAAGAATCTCAAAGGAACCAGGCCAGTAAAAACTTGGAGGAATACAATCAATAAATGAGGGGAAGTTAGCTGAAATCCAGAGAATGTGAACTGAATGAATTTGCTAATTATTTGCTGATGGATGAGTCATTGTGTCTATTCCTTTCTCTACCCTCGTTCATCACATAGTTGATTCCAGACAGTCTTTCTGTAACCCCACATCTAAAGTCCCACATCTAAGGGCCAGTGTTACTTCCAAATATTTAGACTGCTAGGAAGCCTATTGTCTACATTCAATGTGGGAACATGTTTCTGGATGTCAGCTCTATCTTCTAGGAGATTGGAAGAATCCAAATAGAGAAAAGGATTTGTTTGCTTACTAATAATTGGTAACATGTAAGATAGGGTGGAGATAGGGCTGTCTATTTCTTCTATATTCTCTACATCCCTTCTTCCTTTCTTCTCTCTCATTGGATGTTAGAATTATTGTTATAAGTTTTATAAAAGTTGTTATAATTTAGCAATTAGCCCATTTTGTCATATTTCTTTCTTAGTTTTCAGTTTATATTCACTCTCTTCTGCAAAGATCTGCAAATTGGCAAAGAGTACAGTTACCTGCACAAATAGGAAGATATATTTTGTGTCAATCAACAAATGGTTAAGTGCTATAGATTTCCAACTGTCTAGTAGACATTTCTAATTAGATGTTCTGTAGACATCCTAAATTTAACATATTCAAAATAGAATTCTTTCTTCCCTCCCTTTGCTCAAATGTCATCTAGCTAGCTAGATGATGTCTGATTCTTTCTAATTCCATTTTTATTTTCTTAACAAAGTTATTATAATAGTGTGTCATTTTCTTCTTTACCTCATTTGACAGATGAACAAACTGAGGCAAACAGGGTTAAGTAACTTGCTCAAGGCCACATAAGCTGGTAAATGTCTGAGATTTGAACTCAAGAAGCTATTTTTGACCCTAAGGTCAGCACTCTATCCACTGAGTCATTTAACTGCCCATTTATATTATTTTATTATTATTATTATCAGTATTATTAATCAATGTCCCTGTTCCTATCAAGAAAACTATCATCTTCCTAGTCATTTATGCTCAAAATATCATTCTATGCCCTTCTTATATATTCAATCATATATATTCAACCTTTACAAAATTTCTCCTTCCACCTTTACAATATCTCTGCTATATTCTACTTTCTGTCCTTTGACATTATCACCTGTCTAAAACTTGCTGTAATTATTTCATGCCTTAAGTATTGCAACACTTTTTAGTAGGTCTAACTCAAGGCTTTCTCAATTAAATCCACAATCCATTCAATGATCTTAGTTCTGTCTTCTTAAAAGAAATGTGTGACCATTTCAGTAAACTTTAATGGCTCGCTATCAACTCCACAATCAAATATAACATTGTGCATTTAGCTTTTAAAGCCCTTCATAATCTGTCCTCTTCCTAACTTTCTAGGTTTCACACTTTATGTAGAAAGGAATAAAATATAAAAAGTAAAATTAGTCTCTTGCTGCTTTCACAAGATAACCCATCTTAATTTTCACTGCCTATCCACCTTGCTTACAATGTTATTCCTCCTCATCCCTATCTCCAGGCTTTATTTTCTTCTTTAAGTACTGATTAATTTAGTACTTATTATAAGAAACTTTTCCTGATTCTCATCCTAAGCCTTCTCTTTGTTGACTTTCTCCAATTTACCATGTATATAACATTTGTACATAAGTTCAGTCCCTCATTAGAGTTGAGAGTTCTAGGGACAGCCTCTTACCTTTCTTTGTATCCCCAGTGCTTACCACTATGCCTGGGATAAGGTTGGAACTTAATAAATGCTTTTTGCCTTGAGTTGGAGATAATAGTAACTCCTCTCTTTATTCTCTTTAATAAATTGATTTCTCTCTGCAAAGTCCCAAAGTAGATTATCATGGGAATGTAACTAAATAAAATATTTGTTGGTTTCTTGTTTGGGAGGAAGGAGAATAGAATGTAGGGGAATAAAATGCATGGTATTTGGTTCTGACTTCTCACATGTTCTTCATTGCTACTAATTATGAATTTTGAGATACTGGTTGAGGTAGCAGTCATAGAGAAAGAGACTCAGGGAAAGAGAGTGCTAATAATTGTGTGTGTGTGTGTGTGTGTGTGTGTGTGTGTGTGTGTGTATGCATACTACAAACTGATTTTAATTATGTTTTTAAAAATGTAAGATGCTGCCGAATCATTAGGCAAATATTATATTTTGGTTGATTTGTCTTCCACTAGAGTCTTACTTCAATGATTTATCATGATGTGGAGGTAGCCACATTTGTAAATGGAGCCCAAGGTTGGGAAACTTCAACCAAGCTAAAAAAAAAAAAAAATAATAAGTAGAGGCTTAATGATTAATCAGTGAGAGGCTCACTCTCAAAAGAATGGCAACCAAGTGGTAAATACTTATGTATATAGATATGTGTGCATAAATAGATCAATGAAATAGAGATATAGAGCTATAAGTAGATTACACATCTGCATATATAAATGCATACTTGTATATGTATATTATATGTGTGTGCATATATCACAGGTAGCATTTATATATGGCTTTAAAGCTTGTGAAGCATAGGAAGTCTGGAGGGTAGGTGTTATTATTATCTCCATTTCACAAATGAGGAAGCTGAAGAATACAAAAATTTAGTGATGTAGCTTGGGTCACAAAATTGCTTGTCATCTGAGACTGGAATTAAATTAAAGACTTAGGTTTTCCTGTCACTAGATCCAGCCTTATATGGTTGAGCATCCTACTCTAGGATGTGTGTGTGTGTGTGTGTGTGTGTGTGTGTGTGTGTGGGTGTGTGGGTGTGTGTGGGTGTGTGTGTGTAGAGCTACATACACAGATAAAAGTGATGGATAAACATAAAGAGACAAACAGAAACAGAGAGATATGAAAAGAGGGAAGAGGAGTCAGAGCTTGTGAAAGATTCTGAAAATGCACTAATTCTTGACATATAACTGGACTCTTCCAATGCCCATAAAAAATAATCAAAATATCCAAAGTGAAAGAAAGGAGAAAGAAAACAAAAGAAAAAAATTTCATATTATATAGCATATTCTAAAAATCTTAGTGTAGTTTTGAGCTACTGAAGTCCTAATGGTTTAAAATTGTAGTTTTTGTAGGAAAAATACCTCCCCTCTGCTCAAATAAAGCCAATTATCATTATACAAACTAAAGCCTTTTTATCACCTAGTTTTCCTGAAAGATGGAGTTAATATTCAGAAATATGATCACATATATAAAACACATTTGTAGTAGACAATAGACTTTTCAAATGCTCCAAAAATTGCCCCCAGCAACTCATGACCTGATAGTGCTAAAAACAGGTAAGTTGATCACCCACTAAAATGAGCTTATCATTCTTTTGATATAAGATATTGATTCACAAAACTTAAGTGCATCTCCCTGGGTAGATTAAGGAATACAAGTGACTCATATATGATTTTTCATTTAGGTGCCCATTCTTCCTGACTTAAAGCATTCAGAATGACATGGTATTATAGGCTCTTATAGAAGCAGAAAGGTGGCAATGGCCTAAGTCAGGAAGACTTATCTTTTTGAGTTCAAAGCTATCTGAAGCTGGAAAAATCATTTAACCTTGTTTGCCTCAGTTTCCACTTCTATAAAATGAACTAGAGAAGGAAATGGAAAACCATTCTAATATCTTTGCAATAACAACAACAATTAAAAAACACATACAAATAACCCAAATGAGGTCACAAAGAGTTGAACAGGATTGAAATAACTCAACAACATAGACATATGGTTAATCCTCAACAGAAGAAAACAATACATTTTTACCTATCTTAAATGACATTTCGAAGGAATTGAAGGCTACTTTTTCTTTTCTAAATATTTTAAACTTAAATAGAAAATAGGAAAAGAAAAAAAAATCTCCATGTACACAGCAAAGACAAGACGACTTTATAAGGTAAAGCAAAGGTTCCATCATAGAGTTGCAGAGAAGCATCAAAGGCAAGCAAAATGGAGCATCAGAGCGAGGTGATAGGTGTGGGTGTTGAAGCATTATGGTATGATGTAAAGGGCACAATACTTAGAATCTAGGTTTGTGCTCCTAGGGCAAGCTATTTAATGTCACCTAAACTTTTATTTCTTTATTTAAAAAAAAGGATCACAAATATGATATCTACCTCATAGTTGTTGTGAAACTCAAATGAATTAACAGAGGAAGCACTGTGCAAAACTTTTTTTGTTATATAAATGTCAGCTAAATGTCAGCTATTACTATTCAGTGATATCAAAAATTCTGGTGAAGTATATAGGTTACACAAAACAGAGACATGGGTTGGATTTTGTTGCTTGAAATTACAAAATTTCCACTTATGGTAATTACTGTGTATTTTCTATACTATGAAGATATGTAAGTCTGTCAAGACTAAGTAAAATTCTAGAAAGAGGCAATTAATAATCAATAAGCATTTATTAAGTGCCTAACAAGTGCCAGCTATTGCAGTAGGCACTGGAATAAACTGGTTCAATGGTGACAAATTGCAAATAAAATAGAAACATTTTTTCTTAAAGTTACAATTTTTTTGGGGGGTGGGTGGAATGAGTGAGACTAAAGATCCCTGAAATTTGCTTCCCAATGTTTGGCATATAGTAGTACATAATTTTAAATTTTCTTGTTGATTGATTTGATTACTAAAGACTTCTTAATTCTTAATTCTATTACTCCATGCCCACATAATTTTATAAGAAAGATATACAAGAATTATTATCCTTATTTCCCTGATAGGAAATCTGAAACCTATAAAGTTTATGTGCTTTTCCCAGTATTGTGGAAAAAGTAACAAGATCTGAGTTCTAATCTTGGCTCTGCTACTTGCTACTTAAAGAACCTTAAGTAGATCACTGAACCTCTGGAGGCCTCAGTTTCTTCATCAAGAACATTAAAGAGTTGAATTAGATGACCATTAAAGTCCCTTCCAGCTCAAAAATCTGTGACCACATTATTTAAAATGTCAGAAGTAAGATTCTAATAACCTGTCTTTTTTGTATCCAAGGCTTGCCATCTTTCCACAAGGAGAAAATTCAAATATTTGAGGGGAAATGTTTGGCAAAAATAAAAATAACAATAACAATAATTAAATAAATAATAAAGTTTTGAGTGCAAACTGTCTTTTACAGTTAATATCCTTCTATGGAAATTAATGTATGTTTGTGTGTACGTTTATGTGTGTGAAACTTTGGCACCTCAGTGAAACCTATGGACCTGTTCTCAGAATAATGTATTTAAATGTAAAAAAACAAAATACACAGGATTACAAAGAAAATCAATGATAGTAAAATATACTTCTCAATTTTTTGATTAAAAATATAAATTAATAATAATTGTTCCTTTTCTTGTCTCTTCCAATTTGGGGGAGAGGTAGAGAGGGATTTTTCTAGCATTTCTATGGGACTCTGAACAGAGTATAAGATCTTTTTTCCTCTGATGTAATGATCCCATAGGGGCATTTTCAAGATGAGATCAAAATGAGCAATCAGTCATAACAGAATGAATACAAAATGTCAGAATGAAGATATCAAGATTTCTAAAAAGAAATCTAAAGGAAAATTATCCAAGAAGGCATAACATGGACCCTTTTCACTGCCTGCCTTCATTCTCCTGCATCCATATTTACTAGCTGGAAAAGACACCTAAAGTATTCATAAAAAATAGGGGGGAAATGGCAGTTTAAAAGCAATAATATAAAAAAGCATGAAAAGAGGAATTGAAATCAAAAGATGAATGTTTATAATATGCTGCAGGGCAGGGGGTAATGGAAGCAGTCTCAATCAGCCATGGTGCAATGAGACTTACTTTATTAAAGTCTTCAAAAAATCTTTTGGGTTTTAGATACAAAGCAGTCACCAGAGACCCAACATTTGCTACATGTCATGCCTCTTGAGCTGTGGCCTTGACACAAGTAGGCTGTGGCTTATTAAAAAATATGGGGACTGGCCCAATTTCTAGCTCTTTTGCTTAAGAGTATGTAAAAATTCTTATGTGACATTGAAAGTGAGGGGAGTACAGGGAACACTCCATGGGAAGCCACTGAGATGTAAAAACACTCATCATAATCTTCATCCATGGCACTAATTCTGCAAGTACCTTTTCAAGGTGCATTTAATTATTAGAATTCCATAAGGTATGTCTCTATTCTTAATATCTTCTAATAATACTTAGCCCTCTTTACCTTCAGCCTATTAAAAAAACACAAATATGGAAAGACACATATGGATACAGAAAATAAGCAGAACTAGACAAACATATTTTTTCTTTTTTGATGAGTACAATAATAATATGGTGGTAACTAACTTTGAGAACCATTAAGAAGTCTGTAAAGAAATGGCAACCCATTATAACTTTAAAAGTCTGATGATGAAACCACATGTTTTTACTTCTCAATAGATAAGTGATGAACTAGTGGTAAAAAAGTGAAATCTGTATGCTCAGATCCAATCAATGGATTTATTTTAATGTGTTTATTTGATTTGCTTAACTATATACATTTGTAACAAGGAAGGGCTCCTGGTCAAAGGAAAGTAGGGGAAATAGATTAGTGAACAATGAAAAAACTGAAAAAAAATGTATCTTTTACATACTTTTTTTTAATGGCACAAAGAAAAAGTACAGAAGAGAACACAGACATAATTTGAGATTATCTTATATCTATATGTCTTGTATATACATAAACATTGTTATGTTATCTCCCGCAATACAATATGAGTACCTTGAGTATGGGGATTGTGCTTTTGCCTATCATATTGTTTCCAGTGAAAAAGCTTAATAAATATCTCTTGACTGACTGTTAATGAAAATATTTCATTAAAAATGCACATAGGACTATAGTTTTCATTTCAAATTTATTTTACACTGAACTTGAGAAATAAAACAAGCATTTCTATAACATAGTAGAATAGGGGAGAAATTACTATACATGCAGTTGCAAATTTATTGTGTAAGTCTCTCTTTTGCTCCTTGTAGCTTGTGAAGTCGATGCTTGCTGATGATTGATATGGCTAGGTTTTTTTAAGTTAAAAAAGAAAACAATAAGCATAAATTGATCAAGTTTTTCAGTCATAATTTAGAATATATACTTTATGTCCTTTTAAATGTTCTTAGAAAGCAAAATACTTGGAAGTTTTAAGCAACCTCAGTTAAAATGCAATGGCCCATTGAATTGTGTGAAACGTGATTTATTACGTCGGATGAAGGAAGTACCATTATCCAAAAGGGTAAAAAGAATTGTATACTCGAGAGTTGTATATTCAACCAGACACTTTCTATGCCTGTCACAAATATAAAACTCAGGTTTTTTCCCAGAGCTTACCCAGCCCAGGTATGAGGAGTAATTTATAAGTTATAGTGGGAAAAAGAAAAACAAGAATACCTAGAGATCTTCTTTTTCAAGCAATCAATTGATCAAGCAATCAGCAAATTTTTCTTAAATGAATGCCATGGAATATGAGAGCTAGGGTAGAACAAATACTAAATCAAGGTCTAAAACAGATTCTAGAGTGACAGAACCTATGAAAAGATGGAATGAAACAAATTTTCCAGCTTAAGATAACTTAGAAAGATTTTGGGAAAGATCAGTTTCACGTGGATCAGCAATCCATGCTGCTCAATTCTGATTCAGCAGGTTAATGATACAGCTGGTCAACTATGTAGCTGCCAGTCCCAGAGCAGAACCCTGATAAAAAAAAGAAAAAAGGCACAATTAGACCAGGCCACTCCAATCCAGTGAGTGAGCCCCAAGCACCTGAGACACCAAGGCAGAAATCCAGTGACCAAATCCCTTGCCCACAGCACAAGAGGCTTGGTTCAGTCCTCTCTGTGATCCAGAAGCAGAGCTCAACTTGAAAAAAAAATGAGCAAAATACAAAAAAGCCCAGACTACAGAAAATTACTATGGTTACATGCAAGATCAAAACACAAAATTAAATGAGGAAGGAGAAAAATTAGGGAAAGAAACAAGAGTTATGGAGAGAATTATGGGGAATAAAAGAGTCAGTGGCTTGAAAAAGGAAGAACAAAAATTGACTGAAGAAAAAATAATACACAATTGAGCATAATTTTTCAAAGGGAAAGATGGATATTCAATGAAATAAGGGACATTCAGACTTTCCTGATAAAAAGACCAGCACTGAGCAGAAAATTTGATCTTCAAATGCAAAACTCAAGAGAAGCATAAAAAGGTAAATAGAAAAGAATATGTTACTCAATAAGATTACACTGGTTGTATTCCTGCACAGTTCAATGATATTGTAACTCTTGGGAACTGTATTTGTCTTAGAGCAGTTAGAAGGAATAAAAATAGATAGAATATGTGGGTACAAGTTGACTTTAATATGATTTAAAAAATAAGAGGTGAAAATAAGAATTATCCTGGGAGAAGAGGAAAAGGAGAGGCAAGTTATGCTAAATTACATCACATGAAGAGGGACAAAAGATCTATTATGGTAGAGGGAAAGAAGGGAGGTGAATGACCATTATTTGAACCTTACTGAGATAGAATTTGGCTCAAAAGGGGAATAATATATAGATTCAGTTGCATAGAAAAAATTATCTTATCATATTGTGAAATAGGAAAGGAAAGAGGAAAGAAATAGAAAGGTATGAAGGGGGGAGGAGTTACAGAAGGGACAGATTGGGAGAATAATGGTCAGAAGCAAAATACTGGTGAAAAGAGAGGTGAAAGGAGAGAGAAAGGTATAAATGGAGTGGGGGGAAGTATGGAGGGAAATACACAATAATCAAAACTGTGAATGATGTGAATGGGATTAACTTCCATAAAACAGAAATGAATAGCAAAGTGGATTAAAAATCAGATTCTTACAATACAAGTTTTTACAAGAAACATATTTGAAGAACAGAGATATACTGAATAAAGATAAAAAACTAGAACAGGATATATTATGTATCAGCTTAAGTTAAAATAAAAAGCAGAGATAGGAAACATGACTTCAGACAAAGAAAAAGCAAAATCATCTAACTAAAAGAGATGAAGAAAACTACATCTTGTTAAAAGGTACCATAGATAATGAAGTACTGTTAATATTAAACACACACACACACACACACACACACACACACACACACACACACACAGAGAGGAGTATAGGAATCAAATCCTTGCATAAATTAAGGGAGTTATGGGGAGAAATAGAAAATAAAAATGTATTAGTGTGGACTTCAACCCCCACCATTTTAGAAGTAGATTGATATAACCGCAAAATGAACAAGAAAAAAAAGTTAAGAAACTGAATAGGATTTTAGAAAAGTTAGATATGAAAGACCTCTGGAGAAAATTGAATGGAAATAGAAAGGAATGTACTTTTTTTTCCCCCTCAGAGATACATGGCATCTAAACAAAAATTGACCATGTATTAGGTCATTAAAACCTCATAAGCAAATGCAGAAAGGCAGAAATGTTAAATCTGTTCAGATTATAATACAATAAAAATTTCAGGTAACAAAGTGCCATGTAAAAATAAATTAAACATTAATTTGAAACTATATAACCTCATCCTAAAGAATGAATGGATCAAACAAGAAATAATAAAAACAATCAATACATCAATCAAAAAGAATGACATTAATGAAACAACATACCAAAACTTATGGGATGCGACTAAAGTAGTTTTCAAGGGAAATTTTATATCTCCAAATATTTGCATGACAAAAATAGAGAAATAGGAGATCAATTAATTGGACACACAATTAAAAAAAAACTTAGGAAAGAATAAATTAAAACCTCCCAATTAAATACCAAATTAGAAAATCTGAAAATCAAAGGAAATTAATTAAATTGGAAATAAGAAAACTACTGAACCAATAAGCAAAATTGAGTTCATTTAATGAAAAATATAATAAATTTTTGATTAATTTGATTAAAACTAAATTACCAATATCAAAAATGAAAAGAACTCACCACCAATGAAGAAGAAATTAAACCAATAATTCAGAGATAGTTTTCCCAACTGTATGCCAATTTGGCAAGTTAAGTGAAATGGATGAATATTTACAAAAGTATAGGTTGTCCAGATTAACAGAAAATGAAATAAAAATAACTGTATTTTAGTAAACAAAAATTAAAAGAAACCATCAATGAACCCCAAGAAGAATCTCCAGGACCAGATGAGTTTATAAGTGAATTACACCAACCCTTTAAAAAAACAATTGATCCCAATACTATCTAAATTTTCTGAACTTAGGTGAAGGAGTTCCACAAATTTATTTTATGATGCAAATATGATGTTGATATCAGCAAGAGCCAAAAAATATATAGGAAAAATTAACTGGGACATTAATACATTATTGGTGGAATTGTGAACAGATCCAACCATTCTGGAGAGCAATTTGGAACTATGCCCAAAGAGTAATCAAACTGTGTATACCCTTCGACTCAGCAGTATTTCTACTAGGCTTATATGCCAAAGATATTTTAAAGGAGGGAAAAGGACCCACATGTGCAAAAATGTTTGTCGCAGCCCTTTTTGTAGTGGCAAGTAACTGGAAACTGAGTGGATGCTCATCAATTGGAGAATGGCTGAATAAATAATGGTATATGAATGTTATGGAATACAAGTGTTCTGTAAGAAAAGACCAGCAAGACGATTTCAGAGAGGCCTGGAGAGACCTACATGAACTGATGCTGAGTGAAATGAGCAGAACCAGGAGATCATTATACAGGCAACAAGAGTATTATGGTGATCATTTCTGATCATATGGCTCTCTCTGTAATGCTGGAGAAACTGAGACAAGATAGAGATTGGAGAGTTTTAATATTTTATTTATTGGAGAGCTTAGTTGATTGCCTGGACAGGACTCTCTCCTCAAAGTATCCAGCGGTAAATGTGAGACTCCCAGATGTTTTTTTTTTGGTTTGTTTGTTTTTTAATAGGGCTCCAGTAAGAAGAGAAGCAAAGGCAAGAGGCAGAGCAGGAATTTTCAGGGATGGACCATAAATTTGTTTCTAGCAGGATGGGGGTCAAAACTATAAATTCTTATTAACTGAGAGGCCAGAGTCAGGGTCTGAACAAACAGAAGTAAAATGTTAATTGGATATCTGAGATAGTCTTATCTTTTGGAATGTTTAGAGTGGATAGTACAGCCCTAATGGACAGGAAAAAAGATGGTGGTTGCATACTAACTCAGGGCAATAGAGATATAATTCAGGGAAACTAATGCAGGGAAATGGAGGTATAACAGTTCAAGGAGACTGTGGCATAACACTTCAACATTGAGATGATTCGGACCAGTTCCACTTGTGCAGTGATGAAGAGAACTATCTACACCCAGAGAGAGAACCATGAGAACAGAAGGTGGAACACAGCATAGCATTCCCACTCTCTCTGTTATTTGCTTGCATATTGTTTCTTTTTTCTCAGTTTTTCTTTTTCTTCCTTCTTGATCTGATTTTTCTTGCACAACCGGATGGCTGTGTGATATACACATGTTGGATCTGGCATGTATTTCAGAATATTTGGCATGTATTGCCTGCCGGGTTGGGGAGAGGATGGAGGGAAGAAGGGGAAAATTTGCAGCAAGGGTTATACAGGGGTTAATGTTGGAAAAATTACCCGTGCAAATGCTTTGTGAATAAAAAGTGTTAATAAAAATAAATAAATGAAAGAATGAATGAATGAATAAATGAATGAACAGATAAATAAATAAATAAATAAATAAACAAATAAAGAGAAAGTCAGGAAATAAAAGGGTTTAACCTGTCAAAAAAAAAAAAAAAAAGAATGTTAAAAGGAATTGGTTGATTAATTAAAAATACAATGAAGTCATCCTTCTACAGGAAGCACCTTTCCTTTCCCAAGACCTCTTAAAGTCTTTTAGATCAAGCCAATTCTAATTGTGAGCTATGTGACTGGAATAGCAGTTGTATCCTTAACAATAATGGGAAAAAATTATGAAGAGGGGAGGATTTGGTGTTAAAAATGAAGTCAGAATAAACGAATGATCATCTCAGAGGGATTTCATTGTAGTCCTTCCATCCCTAGTATCTAACATAAAGTTTGTCTTATAATAAGCACTTAATAAGTGCTTATTGACTGATCCTTATTCTAAGAATAACATTCTAACCAATATTCCCCACAACCTCTAAAACAAATATTCCTGTGATCAGAGACACAGTCATAAGTTCATTTTATTCACTGGATAACTGTTCAAGGGGGAGAAATTTTGCCAAGTTTTCCCATGGTCTGGTCCGAGAAATTTTTCCCAAACACTGTCCCTAAGAATAAAAGATGGAGATAAAAGGGAGGGAGAGAGAGGTAGATGATGAAGAATATCCCACTGTCACTAAAAATGGAAGCAACACTTTATTATTGTATACAACTTAATTTTCCTGTAAATTACAAGTCTGCAACTTCTTTTTTTTTTTTTAAATTTGAGAAACTTTGACCACACAGATCTTTATATCTAATCAAACCTTTGCTCCTTGCTTGTACTGTCTATAACTGTAGATTATCCATCCTTTTCAAAAAGGAAAACTAAAGGCTGGGATATCTTCTTAGATGTGGACATTACCTTGGAAAGAGAAGAAAAGCTGCTTTTTTGGGAAATCTCATCTACAATAGAACAGACTTACATGAAATCGGCCCATGCATTCTATTGATTGCCTAAGGCTCTGGCTCCACTAATGGATTGTTTCCTGACCCATTTACACTTAACTTGGTGGCTGGCCAGGGATGTGTGCTTTCTCTATAAGCCTTGAAGACCCTGGGGGTAAGGGCTATAATTCTCCTCAAGTACTCAATTCTGACAGCTTTTGTGGTCAAAACCCAAGTACAAGGTTATTGTTTGGATCAGAGTCAACTCTATGTATAAGCAGTGTAGGTGGTCACCTATGTGGTATGTTTTTATGGTTCCTAGGAAGGTTTCTTACCTCCCTCCCCTTCCTCCTCCCCCTCCCCCCCCAGTTCTACAGAACCAACCTTACAAGTTGGCTTGGAATTTCACCATTAGGATCATTCCTATGGGGTTAGTAAGTATCTTCATTCTGGGAATATACTTTTAGCCAGTGACATCAATTTATAGCAAAGATTCTTAATCTTTTATTATGTCATGAACCTCTTGGTGGTAGTGTGAAACCTATGAGAAAGGGAAAGATGCATTTATTTAACACCAGCTATGTACCAAGCTCTGTGCTAAGCTCTTTGCAATTATTTTTTCATTTGAGTCTTACAATAAGCCCATAAAGGATGTTCAATTCTTATCATTTCACAATTGAGGAAATTATATAAGCTTTTCCAAAGTTACAGAACAAACAACTGACTATGATTGGATTTAAGTTCAGATCTTCCTGACTCCAGCCCCAATGCTCAATTCATAAAAACACATAGTTGCCAATGGCAGTTTCTCAGAAGAATGTTTTTAAATGAATAAAAGACAAAAGAAACTAATTATACACAATACAGTCAGTCAACAAGCATTTATTAAGAGCCTATAATTGACAGGTACTGTGCTTAAAGACTAGGGATATATAAAGAAAGGGTTGGGATTGTAATTCTGATGGGATAGATAATATGTAAAAAAAAAAATAAACATAAAACAAAATATAGAGAATTCAAAATAATCAACAGAAGAAATGATAACTTTCCTCTTATTTTTTTTTTTTTAATTTACAGACCTACTTAGGTTAAGATATTAAATGTAAAGTAAGGAGAGACCTTAGACGCCAGTAGTGCAACACTACCATTTCACATATGAGAAAAATAAAGTATATAAAAAATATCTTTTTGTACAGAAAACAAAAGGAAACAAAAAGAAGTGGAGAGATATAACACATGGAGGAATATTGTTATTACTAGTTATGAAAGAAGTACCATCTTAGTACATTGTATACATATACACACATATATATATATGATATACATATATGTACATTTATTTTATATCTACCTATAGTCCTTAAAATACATGTATTCTTTAAAAAAAAATTATACATGAAAAAAGTTCAAATACAATTCTCTTTCATATTCTTTCTATATTTAAATGGCTACTGCTGATTTGACTCAAAGGAAAAAAAATACCACCTCTTAATTTAATTAATTATTTAAGAAGAGAAGTGGCTTGGTCAATATCAAACTGATAATAGAATTAGGATTTAAACCCAGCTTCCCTGACTATGATCCATCAACATTCCCATTGTAGCATGCTTCCACCCTAGACGTACTAGTCAACTGACTGATATCCAACGGATTTCATCTTTATATAGTGGGGGCTGGTGGGGAAAAGGCATCAGCTTTAGGCTTTGGAAAGAAAAACAAAACTGGCAAATGAGGTATAGGTTAGAAACTTCAGGCATGGGTATGATGCCATAGTATTAAAGAGATTGGGAAGACAAGGGGAGTTGGAAGGTTACTTATGACTGCCTATCTATCTGAGACCTTTGGAGGAGGAATGCAAGGTTTCAGGGACCAGTTTAGGAGGGGAAAAAGGCCAGTGTGGTACTATGTACTTAAGCAGCACTTTCAGTGCCTAATGTAGGAAGAAATACTAACTGGGTACATAGTCAACAAAAGCAGCATCAAAGTAAAGTCAAAGATAAGTTAGACTCTTAAGTCAGTCATTCCAGAAGAGACATTTTCTAGGCAAAGAAAAAAGAGGAAGAGAATGGTGAGGATGCATACTATAAAATAAAAAGATCGACATGAGCTTTGGAACACATGAAAGATACCTTCTAACTTGGGGAGATATGGAGAGCCCCCAGACTATTCATTTGATTTCAAAAGTTCATAGATTTGTAGCTGGAGGGGACTTTATGAGCATTTAGTCCAACCCTTTAATTTTATAGAGAAGGGCTCAGAGATGGCTGGTGATTTGTTTCAGGTCAGAAAGGTGAAAAAAGCCCTTTTTATCCAATAGTAGATAATGCCTTATGACTCCAACAGACTACTTCAAAATTTTCCCCAAGGCCAATACTGATAGGGATGGCAACTGAAAGGAGGTAGGCAATCCAGTCAGTAGTGATTTATCAAAGCTGACAGTGCAAATTTCTTCTTGAGAACATAATTACTTCACTACAAAGCTAAGATCTCATTCCAATTATGAATTTGTCCTCTTTGAATTGGAAGGAAATCCTTTCAAAATTTACTATTTAACAAACATTTGTTGAGTACAAATTATTGTTAGGACTTTATTTTAGTCAAGGACTGAGAACTTGTACATGGATATAATTAATAATAATAATCTGTTTAAAGTACTTTACAAAGATAAACTTATTTTATTCTCATAACAATGCTGGGAATTGGGTGTTATTATTCCTGTTTTACTAAGGAAAAAAAAAACTGAAGCAAACAAAAATTAAGTAACTTGCCGAAAATCACACTTGTGGTTATGTTTCGAAGGGTGGATTTTTACTCAGGTTCTTCTTGACTTTGGATGAAATACTGTATTTGCTGTACTATCCTTGGTGCCCTCAGCTATATCCTCAAAAAAGTAAGATATCCTATGTGCTATCTCTAAACTTTTGCATAGGTGGTCTTTCTGTTTCTAGAATGTAAATCCTTCCCTCCTTCCCTCTCTCTGCCTTCTTCCTTCTCTCTCTCCCTCTCCCTCCTTCCCTTTTTCCCTCCCTCCCTCCCTCCTTCTTTCTCTTCCTTCCTTCCTTATCTATGTCTCTCTCTCTCTTTCACACACACACACACACACACACACATACACACTTCTCACTCAGACTGTTGGAAATCCTAGACTACTTCATAGTATAATTCAAATTCTATATCCCAGACAAGGGTTTTTCTGAACTCCCCTTTGCCAGTGCTTTCTCTCTTTTGAAGTTAATTTGTATAACTAGAAACTTAATACTGTAAGTTTTCTGTGGTGACACGCTGCCTTTGGTAGAGGAAGTTTTTCTACCTTGAGATTCCCCATACCAATGAAATGACAACTCCAATTACAATCCCAAACTTTTCATTTCCATATATATATCTATATATATCTATATATCTATATCTATATCTATATATCCAATGCCTTGCTGAAGGCATTGAGTGTTTAATTGATTTGTCTAGAGTGCAAAAGGCCAGGAGATAACATGGCCAAACTTCAAGCAAAGCCTCTTGACCCCAAGGCTATGTTGTCAACTACTTTGGTACCATCTTGTCTTTCCAAAAATTATCCAATAACTGATCTCAGATCTTAGAACAAAAGAGGTCCTTTAAAAATACTTACAATTGATTAATTCCCAAGGAATAAAAGAAATTGTATGTATAAATAACAATCACATATATAGATATACACACACAAAAACTTCTTAGAAATGATTTTATTATTTTGTTTTCCATTTCCCTATTTTTATGTGAGAGTTAGGGTTAAGTGACTTGTCCAGGGTCACACAGCTAGTAAGTGTGAAGTGTCTAAAGCTGGATTTGAATTCAAGTCCTCCTGACTCCAGGACCAGTGTCATCTAGCTGCCCCTACTCACCATTAATTAAACCATTAGTCTGCATTTTGGAATGCTGTCTTCATTTGGCCAGTAAATATACATGCATGCATGCATACACACATATACATACATTTTCCAGAGCAATATGAATATATTGAGGTTTTACAGGTAAGTGTAATTATCTTGAAATTAATTTTTATGTTAGTGATCGTGAAAGGCAAACAAATATTATTTTCAGTGGGAATTTTTTTTTTTTTTACCTCCTCAGCCATATTTGAATATGACTATTATGGCTTCACAATCAGCAAAAGAAGCCATTAAAAAAAATCTTTCTAACCATTCTAAACACATCCTCACTATCATCATCATCATTATCATCACCATCATCATCATCACTATTTCTCGGACTACAGGTATTTAGCTTCTGCTTTAAAACACTTCCCATACGTTAATTCATTGAAAACTCACAGCAAGGGAGAATGGAACATGTTGGGGATTTAGATGCAGAGGACATGGGTTTCTTCTCTCCCTTACTAGCTAGGTGATCTTGGGTAAGCAACTTCCCTTCTCTATTCCCACTTTTCTTACCTGAAAGATGAGTTTGCATCAAATGGCCTCTGATACCTCTTCCAGCTCAAAGCATTTGGTCCTAGGATCTTTGCTGTGAGGAAGGCACCTAATAGCATACATAATGATTAGAGGACATGCTCATCCTTCTTATCTTTGTATTTTTTCCTTAAAAATAAAAGAGTATTATGTGATTAAAATTTTGGTATAAAGCCAGAAAATCCTGCTAGTCATGAAATTGGAAAATCATAAATCAATCTTCCCTATGTCCTTAAGTCATTTTTAGTGAAGTAACCTTGCTCAGGAAAGGTGCTTAAGTAATTATAAATTTTATTGTAATGACTTAAAAGGGAAGATCAAATGAGACAATGCAGGTAAAGTGGTTTTCATACTCTAAAGTGCTACATGAATGGTAATTATGATGATGCAGATAATATTAATGATGACAATGAAGAAAGTGTGAAGGATCTGTTATTTTGGTGGTAGAGGAAATTCTTGGTGTGAGAATTCCTTCTTCTAACCCTGCTGAAACTAAAGAGTAAGCCCTAGAAACCTATGTAGGGATATGGAAGTTTAAGTGACTAATCAAATCATGAAACCAAAGGTGATATTTGTAAAGAACTTTTACAGTGCTTGCCATAAAATTGATGTTTACTGAATGCTTCCTCTTTCCCCCGACCTCCTTCTTAGTCCACAGTCACCTGGTCAGTTAGTACCAAGGTCATTTTGTATTTCTATTCACTATTCTATACTACCTCTCACTATTATGAATATTAACACAATCAAAATTTACTATAATTATGCAATGATTCATCATTATTCATTGATAGTGAATGATAATATGCATTATGTAATGTGACATTTTTATATAACCATATGTTTAGTAGCACTTAATTATTAAATATTAAATACTAATATGAGAAGCAGTTAGGAAAAGTGGACCAATTGCTGGCCTCATAATAAAAAAGACCTACATTCAAGTCCCGTTCCTAAGGCATAAGAAAGGCACTTGAGCTCTAAGTTCCCCTAAGCAATTTTCCAAGACTGTAAACTGAGAAGTTACTAATTACCACTGGTGGAGAAGTTCTCTCTTTGGGAGTCCCCAATTCCGAGGAAATTATGAGTCCCCTAATGAGCAAAAAAAAAAAAACAAGATTAAATAGAGCTAGATGGGAATAGAGATGGACCTGGAGTAAAAAAGACCTGAATGGATCCTGCCTCTGACATTAGATGTAGCACTTTTGTTAAATCACTTAACATCTCAAACCCTCAGTTTCCTCACTTGCAAAAAAGAAGGGATGATGACTTCTATGTTCCCTTTCAATTTTAAATCTATAATCCTATAATCCTATGATAACAATACCTTAACAACAGTGTTGTATGGTCAATTTCTTCAGTTTTACTTTTGGTTTAAAGACTTTTATTTTTACAAGAAAATAATTGGTACAACATAAATAGAATGTTAGGATCCCTTTTTTAACTTTAAGAACTGCATCATCTGTTGATCTCTTATGGAGTTATTTATTATTTGAAACTATGTATGAAGTAATTGTTAGTAAGGACAAAGAAGGTTTCTGGTGATGAGAAACTAATCTGTCTGGGGCATTTGGGTGGCACAGTGGATAGAGCACCAGCCCTCAAGTCAGAAGGACCTGAGTTGGACCCGAGTTCAAATGTGACCTCAGACACTTAACACTTCCTAAGTGTGGGACCCTGGGCAAGTCACTTAACCTCAATTGCCTCAGCAAGAAAAAAAGAAAAAAGAAAAGAGAAACTAATCTGCCCATTAAATATGCCTAGAATCCCTTATTTTAATGGAAGCAACAATGCCAAATACTTGTCTTCCATTTGATTTCCCAAGCAGTCATTCATTGTATACCTGTATATTTTGGCTACTACATAATTTCTGTTAAGTAACAATCATATTACGGTCTCTTTTCATAAAATAAGCCAACTTTTGCCTCAACAGCAGCCTGCAGCTGTGGGGCAGGCTAATCCAATTAAAATGGCAATGTTTTGTTTGTTTGTTTTCTACCAGAAGGCAAAAGTTTAGGATAAAGGAAAAAGGGACAATAGGCACTTGGGTCAACTCATTTTAGTTTTCATATAATTAGCAATGTTTTTTTAACTGATTGAGATAAAATAAGCAATGCAGATTTTTTTACCCAGAAAAAATAGAATTGTAGAAAATTAGAATTGCCAAGAAATTACTATTGCATTGTTGGATATATTTCCTGTCTTCCTCTATTTCTACAGCATAGCACACTAGAAAAAGCAGAGGATCTGATTTTTTTAGGGCCTGAGATCCAATCCTATCTGTGACATTTTACCTCAAGTGATACTGAGCAAATCAAATAAAACAAAAATAATTTGATGTAAAACAGTAACTTATTTCATAAAACTTTAAATACATAATATAAATGATGTATGCTATATAATATAAATAGAATGTTATAGGATATAAATGATATATATAGACTACATAATACAAATAATATATAATGTGTTGTATTTAATAAATTCTACACAGTACTTTCAAAACTGTCCTTATTGTCTGCGCTTCCTTCTGTCTTCACCTGGGTTTGAAAAAATATCAATAGCCTTCATTTTTGGGGGAGGAGAGCAGCACTATTACTCAAACCTCAACCCCTCTCCCCAGTTAAAAATCAAACTAAAAATATATATATAAAGAAAACACAATAAACAAAAAATAATCAAGCAAAATGAATCCACACAGTAGCCATGTTCACAAAGTATTTCTTTTTCTGGTCCAAGTGTCCAAGTGTCAGTGAGTCAATACACATTTATTAAGTGCTTTCTGTGTACTAGCCACTGTGCTAAGGGCTAGAAACATAAAGTTAAGAGTCCCTGCTGTCCAGGAGCCTATAATGTCATAGAGGAGACACCACCATGGAAACAGCTATGTATAAATAAGATCAATACCAAGTACATTGAAAATAATTAATAGAGCAATTAATAAAGCAAAAGAATTGAGGGGTCAAGAAAGATTTTCTATTAGGAAGTGAGGAATGTGCTTCATCACAGGGCCTAACATCACAGGGCAAAACATGCAGTTTTTCATTGCATTGAGTGGAGTTCTGAAATCTTTCAAAGCTGTTTTTCTTTACAATATTACTTGTCTTGTTTGAATAGCTTTGTTGGTTCTGCTCACTTCACTGTGTTTCAGTTTACAGAACCCAGGATTCTCTAAAATAAATTCTTTCAAGATTTCTTACAGGGAAGTTGTTCAATTTCTTTTGAGTCATATCCAATTCTTTATGACCCTCATTTGGAAGTTTTTTGGCAAAGATACTGGAGTGGTTTGCCATTTCCTTCTCTAGCTCATGTTACAGATAAGGAAACTGAGGCAGACAGGATTAACTGATTTCCCCAGGGTCACATAGCTAGTAAGTGTCTGAGGCCACATTTGAACTTCGGAAAATGTTTTCCTGATTCCAGACCCAGCACTATCCATTGCACTACTTACCTGACTGTCTAAGTATTCCCAGACATTCATACAATAGCTAATGTTTTTTGTAGCACTTATATTCTAGGATATTAGAAATGTTTTCCAGTGATCTCATTGTATCTTTAGAATACCTTTGGGAAGTAGATGCTATTTTATAGATGAGGAAACTGAGATAAACAAGGGGTTAAATGACATATCTAGGATCACACATCTACTATATTTCCAAGACAGGAAAATTTAAATTCAGATATTATGACTCGAATCAAGATTTCTTTCCATTATGGCTAAATCATCTCATGAACTTTGATAAACTACCAGGACAGAAGAAAAGATAAAGATGAGGCAAATTTGTGTTGGATTATAGAAGCTTCCACCTGACTGGTTTTAATCACATATCAAAATTAAAGAAATGAACAAAAAAAAAATTACTTCCTTTTTTTTTTCATGGGCACATCACTTACCTTCTCTGAGTCTTAACTCCCCTGTCTGCAAAACAGACCTGACAGTGATTGTACCAGCTTTCAGAAAGAGTTGATATAGGACAACCAAACACTTCACAATAGTTAAAGATCTAAGGAAATGAGCAATTTTAACATTTTCTTGATGATCTGCCTCTATGAATCCTGTTTCTTTTGATAAAGATCCTGAACAGAAGTAGTGGTACACATTGTATGTTGATGTTTGCTGTTTTGAATGAATATCTCAATTCTTTGCACAGATGTGTTTACCCATGGAAAATCCCCAGGAAATCATAGGCAGTTAGCAGAGGGCAATTTTTACTTGGCAGCCAAAGCTTCAGCCTAACCCACCACAATTGAACGGAGAGATTCCAAATCTGAAGTTTGTCCTTTTCTCTCAGGTTTGATTTCATGGGACACATGGCATGAGTTAGACAGAAGCCTTGAAATCTAGCACAAGTACCAAATTGGGGGAAGTATCCTCCTATGAACTGTTTAGTGAAGCCCCCACACGCCTGAAACTCTGGCTGCTCTAGACATGATTAGTATTTTCCTAAAACTAGTCACAATCCTTTCTTTTATAAAATATTTCTTCCCCAAATTGACCACAGGAAAAAGGGGAAAGCTTATCTCCTCATCATTTCTCAAATAAATTATTATGTAATAGTGATCTCAAATATTTCTCTCTTTTATGGTAGATGAAGCCAAGATATAGGAAGAAACTAACTAGACCAGATCACATGGCTATTAAGTGGAAAAGTTAGGATTTGAAAAACTGCATATCCTCAAGTTTCAAATTCTATCTTCTTTCGTTTTACCTCAGAACATCTATAATAATAAACATCTATAATCTATAATCTATATCTATAATCTATAATAACCTATATTATCTATAATAATATACATCTATATGTAATCTATAATATCTATAATAATAGATCTATAATCTATCTATAGATAGATATCTATCTATATAACATCTATAATAATAAAAATAACTATTTTAAATAATTATGGTATTAATAATTCTTTTATCATTAATAATAATCATGTCATTAATAATAACAGAAGCACAAAATGTCTGCATGATTGGAAAGGATATTGATCACCCTGATAAAAATATAATAATGTATATGGCTTAATAGATTAAAGGATCTTTATTCAGGGAAAAAAAAAAAACTGAGTTCAAATCCAACCTTAGAAACTTCCTAAGCTGTCTGACCCTGGATAAGTCATGTAAGCATTTTAACTCTGTTTTCTCATCTGTAAAAACAGGGTAAAAATAAGAGATCCTGCCTTTCAGAGTTGTTGAGGATTAAATAATGTTCTAAAGTGCTTTGCAAATCTTAAGGAACCAAATAAATATTGGCTATTAATAGTTATCATTAAAGACCTTCAATGAGGGAGACTAAGACTTTCTGAAATGCTTCATTGTACGTTGGGGCATTTCTGAGTTTAAGGAACTTTATTTTTAACCTTTACTTGATCACTTTTCAATATTCTACCCACTATACTAGGTTCTGGAGCTGAAGAGAAGACTAATTTTTCTGTCACCCAACAATTCTTCAAATATTTCAAGTGAGTTATTGTGTCCCAGGAAAGTGTCTTCTTCCTGTTTAACATTGTCCATTCTATTGGTGAGAAAGTTGATATTCTGTAGATCTGGAATTCTTAATTTCTTTTGTTTTATGAACCTCTTTAGCCATCTAGTGAAACATTCTCAAAAGTATTATTATTATTTCTTTAAAATTGAAAAGGGAAACTCATATTAAAATATAGTTACAAAATATTTAAGAGGCAAACAAGTTCACCGACCCCAGCTAAGAACACCTATGATCTTAGCCTCCCCACAAAAGGAAGGAGGAATTTTGAATTTTTTTTTTAACATTTTAACTGATGATAGTCATTTCTCTAGGTTTTTATATACATTCTGTAATTTCTCTGTATACTATATTCTATACATGTATTTTCTGTATGTGGGTGTTTATACATATATATGTATATATATTTTTTCTGTGATGGAGGCAGAGCAAATATGGAAGAGTATAAAGGGCATGTCTGCAGAGCTCTCCAAACTCACTAAGCAACTTTTTTAAAAAAAGTGCATCAAATCAAATTCTGAGCAAAATAATAAACAAATTTTAAAAAAGCACATTCCCCCAGACTATGATAGTTTAGGAGAACAGAAAGAGAGATCTACAGATTCTAGGGTAGTGGCTGCACTAACTATGAAACTTGGAAGAGGTGACAGTAGTAGTAGCAGCAGCAGGAATAGTGATAATACTAAGAATGCTGGGCACCCAAGGACAATTATGGAAATAAACTCCTAGTCACAAAAGAACTACTATGCTCCAGTTACTGGGTGTAGGACTGTGAACATTTGGTAGTTATTTCACCAGCTCTCCAGTTCTGGCTCACAATTATAGGTAGAGGGAAGATCCTGTGGTCACTGGTCATTAGGAATCAGAGACTCTAACTGGGTAAGGACTAAGGTGCAGTGTAGGAGGATAGAAAACAGAATTCTCCTAGGATAACACCACTCTGGAGGTACTAAAAATCTACAGATACCCAGATCTAGCCACAGGAGATCAGACTACTCATGCCTCTGCCAAAGGTGAGCAAAAGCTCAGTTCTGAACCTGAAGTCTAAAGTCAAGAATTTTTTTTCCATCATTTCCTTTGATATTCTTGACTTCTTGTTCTTTCACATGAACCGTTGTTAATTTTTTCCCCCCTAATTCAGCAAAATAATTTTAGGAAAGAGGTTTAGCAGTAGCAGATTTTAAACTATTTTATAAAATAGTAGTTATCAAAAACATTTGGTACTGTCTGAGAAATGGAAAGATAGATCAATAAAAGATAGTAGACATACAGTTTACAGTAGCAAATAATCATAAAAACCTTGTATTTGACAAGTGTAAAGACAAGATTTGGGGATGAGAATTCATAATTTGGGGAAAAAATGGGAAAACTGGAAAGCATTACAACAGAAAACATTATTTTATACCAATTACGGAGTTAAAGGCAAAATGGATACATGAACTGAATATAAAGGGAGATTTTAAAAGAAATTTAGAACATGATTTGGCTATTGTCCTCTGTACTCAAAAAGAACCAAAATGACATCACTATGTTAAAGTTGAGTTACAGTGTGTCCAACTGTGGCTAATCAAATCACTATGAGCTCAGATTGCTCTGCCACAAGTTAGATACAAATAGTTCCTATAAATATTTGGGGTATCTTCTCTAATTTTGCACATTTCGTGTTTCTTTTGGGTTAATTCAATTCTGCTTGGCTCATAGAGCACAGGACCTTCTCTGATGAGGGCTCACCATGCTGGGCAGTCCTGTGCCAGTGTCTCCCATGTCATACAATCAATTCTAAAGTTCTTAAGAAAGATCTTGAAAGTGTCCTTGTCTCACTTTTTCTGACCACCTTTTAAGTACTTGCCCTGTGTGAGTTCTTCATATAAATTGATAAATAATGTATGAATTAACAAAGGATAGAGGGGAAAATTAGGGGCAAAATGAACATTTTGATAACATTAAATTAAAAAGGTTTTGTATATATAAAACAAATGTATCTAAAATCTGAAGAAAAAAGCACAAAATTAGGGAAAATTTTATACACAGCTCATCAAATATAGGTCAAATCTAAAATATATAAAAAGTTTATCATATCTATAATATTTTTTCTGCAACTGATAAATGGTTAAAGGACATGAACAAACAGCTTTCTAATGGAAAAATTAAACAAAAATAATCATGAAAAAATTCTCTAAATTATTATTGTTTATAGAAATGCTAAATAAAAATTAAATTAGGCTACATTTTTATAGCTAAGAGATTGGTTATGATTGAAAGGGGAAATGACAAATATTGGAGGAGATATGGAAAAATTGGGGACATTGATTCATTTTTGGTAGAATTGTGAACTAGTCTAGTTATTTTGGAGAGCAATCTGGAATTAAGCTCAAAGAGTTATTAAACTACCTATATCCTTTTACCCAGCAATACCACTACTAGTTCTATTTTCAAAAAAAAAAAAAAATGATTAGGGGAAAAGGAAAAGAAGCTGTATGTTCTAAAACGTTTATAACAGCTCTCTTTGTGGAGGCAAAAATCTAGAACTGCAGGGATGACCATCAATTGGATAATGGCTGAATAAGCTGTGATATAAGATTATATATGATAGAATATTACTATTGTATAAGAAATGATGAGCTTAATGATCTTGGAAAAAAAGATAGACTTGCATGAAATAATGAAGAATGAAATCAGCAGTATCAAGAATGCTATAAAGAATAATAGCAATATTTCTTAAAAACAACCTTAAGTGAATAAATTCTTTTGACTATTATAGATCAATTAATTAGGATTAACTAAATTAGGGCATATGAAGAAAGACACTATTGCATCCAGAGAAAGAACTGATAAACAGAAAAATATATAAAGTAATTTTACATATACATATATAGATAAATGTGTACACACACATACATATATATACCTATTTGGTTTGTGTGTGTGTGTGTACCTATTTTTGTCTAATGGTGCCCATCTCTAGCATGCGAGGGGAGAAAAAAGGAAAAAAAATGCATAATAACTGTTATATATTTAAAAGGACTTGCAAGCTATACACACTAGATATATACTTTCATGTGCAATCATTGCTTTTTATTATTATAATATGTTATGGAAATCTTGTTTTATTCCACAAAAAGAAAATATATTGGATTGGAAAGAAAAAAGGGGAAAAAAGAAAGAGACTGGAAAGCTGAACAAACAACAACAAATACATGACCATAAAAAAAGTTTTTATGTTGACAAAGAAGCATAAGACACAAATTCAGAAGAAAAGCAAGCGTCTCAGAAAAATACATCTGAAAAAAAGTAATCATCAAAACATTCTGATACTGGATATGAATTAGAGTTGTTAATCAATAGAATAGATTAAGTATAAAATATACACAAGTAAATGACCACAGTAACTTAATGTTCAAGAAATACAAAGATCAAATTTATTGGAGCAAAAACTCTCTCTCTGGGGAAAAAAAACAACAACTAGGAAAACCGTCTAGAAGAAATTTAGATTGGCATCTCATACCATTTATTAAGTTCAAAATGATTACATTATTTAGACATAAAGACAAGTAACATAAGAAAATTAGAGGAACATTTCTAAAATTACCTTTAAGATCTCAGAATAAAAAAAAATATTCATAACCAAACAAGAGGAAGTTAATTTTGATTATAACAAATTTTAAAGGCTTTGCATAAACAAAATCAGTGCTGTGAAAATTAGAAGCAGAACAAGAAATTTTTGGAGTGGGGGAGTATTTTACAGCATATTTTTATTATAAAAGTTTCATTTCTGAATAATAAAGGGAACTGAGCCAAAATTGTATGAAAAAAAAAAAATCACTATTCCCCAGTTGACAAGTGATCAAAGGATAAAGCTATTAGGGCAAGAACAATTAGTTTTTATTTAAAAAAAAAAAACTTCAATAATTACATAAAATACTTTAAATCATTAATAATAAGTGAAATGCAAATCAAAATGATTTTTAAATGTCACCTCACACACACCAAATTTGCTGAACATGATAACAAATATAAATAACAAACACTGGAGAGGATGGGGAAATATGGATACACTGAATTGAAAGAAATTATTATTAATAATCAATTATGGGGGAGATTTTCCTTCTTCAAAGTCAAGCCTTTAAAGGACATTGATGACCTCTGCCAAAAATTTGCCCCACTTAGCCTGTCTTATCTAGGTGAATTCTAACTCATTGCACTCTATTCAGGTTTGGGAAGGAATAAATTCTTTGATGCAAGGTTTGAGGTGACTTAGAAGTAAATTATGTCATC
The DNA here is from genome assembly GCF_902635505.1 of Sarcophilus harrisii. Lineage (NCBI taxonomy): Eukaryota > Metazoa > Chordata > Mammalia > Dasyuromorphia > Dasyuridae > Sarcophilus > Sarcophilus harrisii. The sequence continues at coordinate 43,262,100 of NC_045429.1, read as the reverse complement.
AAAATTACCACCCCAACTCCTCATAAAATAGTTCCATATGTAATTATAATATTATTCTCTCTCATTGTTAACCAATCAGAGTTGCTTGCCACCCTCAGGAACATCCATACTTCCAAGGACATACAAGCATTGAGTAGATTCCATGAGGGGTTTTTGTCACTGAATGATGTCACTCACCCTTTTTTATTAACAAAATGCTAGCATTATTTAATGATTAATTATCCAGAAACTTTGACCAAAAAGAAATAAAGAGGATAACTGAAGTATTATTGAAATGTATAGATGAAAGCAGAAGGAAGAGAGGAAAAGTAGATAAGTAAGGTAGCTAAAGTTACACGTTGAATTTAATTACATATCTGATGAAAAAAAGTATGCTATGAATAATATATAATATTTTATTTAAATTTATTTAATTAATTATATTTATGCATTTTATTTATTTATATTCATATATTTATTCATAGATTCAGAAACAATTATATTTTTCTATTCTACCATTTCTATAGAAATGCTGATTTTATTTGCTAGTGAAAAAGAAAGAAAACTAGTAATAAAAATTGTGAGTCCAATTTCAGTAGTGAATTACTGTAGTGTACATACATATATGTATAAATGACATATTTGTACATACACACAATATTATGCAACATGAGTAAAGCACTTGTAAACAGAAAAGATTACTTTTAAAAGTAAGTTTTCTTTAGCTTAGGCAAACTTAAAGGAGTTGATGTACCAAAAAGTAGCCCACCAAAATAGCCTATACAACAAGCTAAATCAGATTTCAGGGGGATATTTGCTTCAATTCCCCACCATAACTTAGTGAGAAACCAATATTTTTTAATAATAAAAGATGGTTTGCCAACAAAGATAAATATTTCAGTCTTGGAGCTAAAAGGGAATTTATAAAACTGAATTATTAATGGTGTTCAACAACATTTTCTGGATTTAATTTCAATGATTAATTAGGGAGGGGTGTCTTCTTCCTCCACACATACACACTGAATGTTCAAAATTATGTATAAATTGTCATTGTCTGTGTTGAGGTAGGGGGTATTGAAAGGGCTGTTTGTGATTCTGTGGTGCATCTGGGTCCATCTCCTCACAGGCAGCCATCATTAAAGACTATTAAGAAAGACAATGTATAATTGAATATAAAAAAAAACACTGAAAGTATAAAAGTCAAGAAATTAAGAAAGATATATCTTAAGCCTATCATAGGCGACGTTAAAACATTGTAAAGCCAGTATCAGGCTAAAATCTTTATATCTTTAATCATATGTCATGAATTTTCTTCATATAAAATGATTTCAATAAGAAAACAAGTTAAAAAATAAAGTGAGACATTTAGGAGAAAATTATCAAGCTACTTGATATGACTTTCTGAGAGAAAATTATTTTTCATGGCACAATTTCAAAGCCAAATTTATAACATTAATTAAAGAAAACAGCAAAAAGATGCTTAATTTTGTTTTGTTTTATTTTAATAAATAGTATTTTATGTTTTCAATTAAATGTAAAAATAGTTATCAATATTCCTTCTTTTTAAAAGAACTTGTTTCAAATTTTTTTCTTCCCTCCATTCCATCCCCCTCCAAGATAACAATCAATCTAATATAGATTATACATGTGCAATCATGTGAATATTGTTCCAAAATAGTCATGTTGTAAAAGAAGTAACATAACAAAAGAGAAAAGTGACAAAAAGAAAAAGTGAAAATAACATACTTCAATCTGCAGTACTTTCTCTAGACTGGGATAGGATTTTTCCATCATGTGCCTTTTGGACTTTTTTTGGTTCATTGTACTGCTGAGAAGAGTTAAGTCAATCATAGTTGATCATCTTACACTGCTGCTGTTACTATGTATAATGTCCACCTGATTCTCCTTTATTCAGCATCAGTTTGTGTAAGTCTTTCTGGATTTTTCTGACATTCACAAGCTTATCATTTTTTTAAATGGCACAGTAGAATTCCATTACATTCACATACCACAACTTGTTCAGCCATTACTCAATTGATGGGTGTTCCCTCAATTTCCAATTCTTTGCCACAACAAAAAGAACTGCTACAAATATTCTTTATCCTATTTTTATGATCTATTTGGGATACAAACCCAATAGTGGCATCGTGGGTTCAAAGGGCATACACACTTTTAGGTGACAAAATTTTATCTAATTTTGTCTAAATTAGTCAAAATTGTCAAATTAAGCAAAAAAAAAAATGTCTACAGGCTCTATAGAATTTTTGGACCAGTTCACAAATTTATTATTTTTGTCCCAATTTTCCTACATCCCATTCTACATTTATCCCTTTGCTTTTTATCAAATTAACCAATCTGATAGGCGTAAGATGGTACCATTGAATTATTTGCATTTATTTAATCAATTTATTTGCATTTATCTAATCAAAAGTGATTTAGAGCACTTCTTTATATGCTTATAGTTTAGATTTCTTCATCTAAAAACTTCCTGTTCATATCCTTTGACCACATCAGTTAGAGAATGGATTGTATTCTTTTCTTAGACATTTGAGTCATTTTTCTATGTATTTCAGAAATGAGGTCTATCTGACATATTTTGTTGTAAAGACTGTTTCCCAGCTTTCTTTCTAATCTTGGTTACAATGATTTTGCTTGTGCAAAAAATTTTAATTTAATATAATAAGAAACATCTATTTTGCATTTCATAATGTTTTCTAGCTCTTATTTGGTGATGAATTCTTCCCCTCGATAGATCTGACAGGTAGATTATTCCTAAAGTCTTCTAATTTGTACATTCATAATTATGATTAGTATTACTGTATTTTCCTCTATTCTATTCTTCCTCCTATTTGTCATTTCTCTCCTTTCACCCTTTCTCTCCTCACTAGTGTCTTGCTTCTGGTTAGTATCTCCTCTGATCTACTTACTCTTTTGTCAGTCCCTCTAACCCCATTTCTACCACTCCCTGCCAGCATCCCATTTGGCCTACTGTGCTCTTACGGAATTGTTTTCCTCAGTGGATTTTTGTTTCTTTTTTTCACTTTTCCAAGTAAGCATTTAATAAATGCTTTTTATCTGACATTCTCATTTCCATTTAATTGATCTCAACTGATGCACTGGAGAGAAATAGAAGAAAGAAAAAAATATGGGAGAGAAGGTGGAGGAAGAGAAAGAGGAAGAACAAGGAGAAAGAAGATAAGAAGAATGAAAAAGAGAATGAAGAAGAGAACAAGGAGGAAGAGGGAAGGAGACAGAGGGTAAGGGAGAGTGAAGAAGAAGAGGAGGAGGAAGAGGGGGAGGAGGAAGATGAGGGGAAAATCTATAATGTATATAGTACTTTGAAGTTGATGAAGCACACTTCATTTTATCCTGATTAAATCCATGGAGTAAGGCATTATTATCTCCATTTCACAAATGAAGAAACAGGCAGACAAAAGGTAAGTGACTTGCCCAGCCTCACATAGCCAATAAATATCCAAGGCAGGATTTGAATTATAGTGGTTTTCACTCTATGTTTTTACTCTCCTCTCTCCACAATTTTCCCCTTCACTATCCTCCATGGCATGTGAATTTGATGTGTCCCTCAAAATTCTATCCATAGATTGACCTGTGTCTTAGATTAATTATAACTAGATCTCTTTCCTTTCCTTGGCTTTAATAAACTACTGTAAAAGCCTTCATTCCAATAGCTGTCCCAGGACATCTCATTAACTATTCTGTACTTATGACTTTTTTGCTTATATCCTTATGAACAGCATGACCTGGACTTTGTATAATATGGGGTAGTATCACTGAAGCATATCACAGTATTAGGAACCTCACTGTGACTTCAATGCACAGCTTTTGGTCACACTTTATTCAGTGAAAGGATTGGAGTCTTTTTGAATAAAATAAGTGAAGGGAGAATTTTTCAAAAGGAGAAAGTTTCACTTAAGTAGACAGAATAATGAGCCCAGCTCATCTCTGTGAATTCATGAATTAAAAGTTGGCATGGCACTATAAGTTAAATGGTATATAAAATTCTAGCAACATCAGGAGAACTGGAGGCTGGATATCACTTCTTGCCAAATTCTGCATATTTATCCTTGGCTTCTGAGGGGATGTTTATAATTCTAATTTAAAATGAAGCATGAAGGGAGAATTAGGTTCACCATTTAGTAATAAAATGAATATCTTTATAGGTATAAAGACCCCTTTTTAGAAGCTCACATCTACTATAATTTTATCTCAAGCCCACAGATATATATTAAGGATTTTTCTAAAGTAATCAAAATAAGTATTATTGCTAGAAAGCCTAGATGAGTCATGGGCAATCTATGAAAATTCCAGGTAATATGTTTGCATGAATTTTTTTTTTTAAAGCATTTAAATGAAGTGGAAATAAAACCAAACCAGCAGGTTAAAAATCATCATGGTCATTCTAGTAGCAACTTTAAGGGCCCCTTAGAGTTCATGATAAATAATAAGGGAGATTCAGGTATTTTCTGCTCCATGCCCTAAATGACCACCGCCCCCCTCCTTGGTGCTTATCTAAATCCTTCATAACTCAGCTTAACTCTTGCCTATTTCTTGAAACCTTTCCTTCCTGACTCAGCTCTCAACAATCTCCCTGACCCTCCATACCACTGATCATCTGTATTTCTCATTTAGGGTTTAGCATCTGATACCCTCTTATTATTTATATTTTCCTATGCAGACCCTGGACTCGAGAACTTGATCTTAAGTTTCTCTTAAAAACCTCTTAGATTAAAAAAAAAAAAAAAGTTAGAGCAATGAATGTTCTCAGGAATAAAAAGGAAAAAAAAAGAAAAAAGAAAAAAGGAAAAAAAGAAAAAAAACAAGCAGAGTATGAGGAAAAGATCCCCAAGGAATATAGTTTCACATGCTGTTTATGCCACTTACTACTCCTCTCTGAACCTGAATTTCTTCATCTGTGAAATGAAGTGGTTGGGTACAATAGTTCCTGAGGTTCTGGGTTTCTTTACTTGTACTTAATTTTCTTAGGGAAGAAAAGGGATCCCTCTCCTATTTTGACAACTTCCTCCTTATTTGGCTAAAATCAGCTCTAGAATAAAAGCTTCCCTTGTCACACTGATTGCTTTTGAGGAACAAAATTATAATCAAGGAATTTATCAGTTGCTTTACTTTGAACAGAGAGAGTGTGAGAGAGAGTCCCAAAAGATATATAGATAACTGAAACCTTCTACCACTGCTTTTAAAAAAATGCTTTTATGCCAGTGACAGGCTTATGATATGCTTCTGGAACCCATCACCTTTTTCTACCCCCAGCCTGGAAATTTAAAGCATCTTCCCTTCACAGTACTAAGTTATCCATCCATTGACCTTTAGCCACTAGCTTTCTTTTTCCAAGTTTGTAGATTTTCTCATAGAAGTTTATCTTCTTTGTATGTAATGTTATTATCCTACCTCTTTAATCTAATCTTACTTTTTCTTTTGAGTAAGATATTTTCTTCCATTGCCTCATTCCAGGCATGAGTCACATCCCACCGTGTCTCCTATATGGAGACATTGGTAGGATATGACTCATTATAACAGAAGGAGTTAAATTTGACTTCCTTGTATTAAGATCTCAAATTTATTTTGTTTATTATCTATGCTCAGTACATCTGAGGTCACTGATATTGTTCTTATTATTCCACATCTCCTTGGCTATTGTTCCATAGTGACTCAAAGGTGCTCTCCACTTTTAGATCCCATGAGGTTCCTTGTCATTGCACACATGGAATAAAGCAATAGACATCTGGTTCTCTACCTCAAATCTCTTTCTTTTCCATTTCTTCTCCCACTCAGCTGCCAAAATGAATTTTCTAAAGCAGAGGGCTTACAATGCCATCCCACTACTGATAAAATGCCAATGGTTTCCTACTACTTCTAGATTCAAATATATAATCCTCTATTTTGAATTGAAAGCTCTTTACTGAAGGACTAATCCTAGACACTTCCTAACTTCCAAATTTACATTCTCCTCTCTTCTATATCAAATATAATCTATTTCTTGAATATTGATTGAATCTTGAATATTGGATTTCTTGAAGTTCCTGTCATATAACACTCATTTCTCCTTCACTGATGTCTTTTCAGTCTCTTGTTTTCCAAACTTGGAACGCTTACCCTTCTCATCTATCTCTGCCTGCTGAATTCCCTGCTTTTTCAAATCCCACTTACTACAGAAGGCTTTTTTTTCCTTCTATACCTACTGATCTTGGATCAACTTCATTCTATTTTATTCTGTATAGATCTTGTATGTACATAATTGCATAATGTCTCCTTCATTTTTGAGAGCAGGAAGTGTTTTCCTTATATGGAACAAAGAGCCTAGCACACAATCAATACGTTGACAGGCTAGCTCTCTGCTGATATTCTCCTTCCTGTGCTGTGACATTTGGCTAAGTATGTGATCAGTTTTCTTTCTCTCGATTAATGCATTCAGAAGCGCTACAACTTCTGTAACCCAAGCACCCTTTCTGGGCTATCACTCCCCTATCTGGCCTATTTCTTCCATTTTAAACATAAGATCCTTGAAGAAAGTAAATGACTTATATAAGTGTCATCAACACTAAGTCCAGTGCCAGGATTTTAATGCTTAATAAGTGTATTTGAATTAATTCATTTCTTCTCCCTTACTGTGATCAGTTTAAAACTTTCTTAATAAGATTTTAATGATTCTCAAAATATACATTTCTCAAGCCTGGAAAGGCTCACATGAACTGATGCCAAGTGAAATGAACAGAACCAAGAAAACAATGTCCACAGAAACAGCAAGACTGTGATGATCAGCTATGATAAATTTAGCTCTTTTTTTAGTTCTTCTGAGCAATTCAGTGATCCAAGGAAAATCCATTAAACTTTGCATGGAAAATACCATCCACATTGAGAGAGAACTATAGAGTTGTTTGATTGAAGTATACAATTTTCATCTTTTTTTCCTCTCTGTATTTCTCTTTGGTTCTCATTTTTTCTCTCCCAACATGACTCATATGGAAATATGGAAAAAATAAATGTGAATGTTATGTATGTACATATATAACCTAAAAAAGTACATATTATATATGTATTTTTTCCTGGACCTCATTACATGTACTCTAACGCTGGTCAAGAACACATTATTCCTATACCAGAATCATTACAACTTTAGAATTGCTCTCAATTTTCCCTGAACTTTATCGAAGTACCAAGTAGAATTGTACTCTACATAATTTATATAATGCTTTAAAGTTTGCAAAGTGATTCCAAAATTGTTGTTTTATTTGCATGGCAATTCATGGTAAGTGATTTCATTATCCCCATTTTGCAAATGAGAAAACACAGATAGAGAGCAATTAAATGACTTACCCAGAGTCACACAGCTAGTAAATTCTCTAACACCAGTTGAGCTAAGATAAATCTGATTCTTTATCTACTGTGTCACTTAAATGTCCTTAAGGTTAAGAGGATGTTAGATTAATATATTATTATCTTTAATAATTTTTAAATCTATTATTTTCAGGAAGGGAGGTTGAATAAAGAGGGACCATGACAAGACTTTTTTTTTCCCCATTGTCAGAAATGGAATAATAGTTGACAGGAGCAGAGAAGCAGGTTAAAGATCAGCATCAGGAGATTTTTCCTAATGACTGTCTTCTATTTAAACTATAATCAGGAGTTAATTTCAGACTAGAGTCACAACACATAGAATGGAACAGGGCATGGGGATTGAACTAAATTGCTTTAATTAAACAACAAACAAAATAAACATTTGGGTTTATTCTTTTACCTTTTATAGTTGTGGCAGAAATTATGTGAATATTCAGAATGCTCTTTATCACACTATGGGAACACCAGGGAAGAGGAAGGAATAAGTATTTATATAGTACCTAATATGTACCAGATACCATGTGTGCTAAGCTCTTTAAGTATTATCTCATTTGAGCTTCACACCAATCTTGGGAGGTAGTTGCTATTATTATGCCCATTTTACAGTTGAAGAAACTGAGACACATAGAAGTTAAGTGACTTGCCCAATGTCACATAGCTCATAAGTTTCTGATGCTGGACTTGAACTCACATCTTCCTAACTTCAGGTCCAGCACTCTAATACATCATTTAGTTATGTCTCAGGTTCCTCACAAATTAAATGGTAAGAATAATAGCTGCCTATGCACATAATTTATTTTCTTGAGGATAATGCTGTTTAAAAATGTGGACAATAATCATTGTTATCATCATACCAATTCCATATTCTCCATTCAGTTCATTGCTATGATAGAAGTAAGGTCATAGCATGCTAGATTGATGTTCAAAGATATGAGTTTGAACATCATCTCACCAACTTTCACTTTAGTCAAGCCTCATCACACCTCTACATTTCAGTTAAATAAAGGGATTGAGCTAGTCCACCTCTAAGGTTACACTGAGCCCTAGAATGGTCTCTTATTACTTGGAAAATATTTTATTTATTAGGCATCCAATAAGAGAAATTATTGATGTTTAAAAGTGCCATTGACAGGAGTATTCTGGCAATATGGCAGAGTAGGTCAAAAAATTTCAAGCTCTCCAGATTTACCTGACAAAGACCACAAATTTGTGCTTGAGGGTGAAAATAGACATATGAAAAACAAATAAGATTTGGAGCAGAACAGGGGTCTTCCTGGAACAACCAGAAATGACCATAAGAAAGATACCAACACCAAATGTGAAGTCCAAACACTTTGAGGCTAACTCCATAGTAAGTGGAGAACCCTGGAAGGATTCTTAGCTAGAACCACAGGAATATTCACTTCCTGAACAGCTTAAGAATGGAGGTCAGAGTCCAAAAAGATTGAAGTAATCTCTTCTGATTGGGAACATCGGACTCAGTGGTGCTGCTGTGACACAACTCTGAGAAAGAAAGAACCTGAACACCTGGCGGGTGAGTGCAGAAACAGTGAGACATAGATGCTGCTAGTTATGGCAGCTAGTTATGGGTACTTGTAAGAGGGTAGAACTTTTGGTTTGGAACTCCAGGTCAAACAGGAAAACTGAAGTAAATCTAGAGACACTCCCCTTAACCAGATAATAGTTCTTATTTTAAAAAATGAACAGGCAAAGAAGAAAGAACCTGACCATACAAACTTACTATGAGAATGGGGAAGATCTAGATCTTCAGAGGACAATGAAATAAAAAAAAGTCTCTTCTATCCCAAAGAATATTATTAAATGGCTGCTTGTCCAAAAAGAATTTATAAAACTCCAAAAAGACTTGAAAAACTAAGTGAAAGAGAATGAAGAAAAAAATAATAAAATAAAATAAAAATAAGAACCATCCAAGAAAAACAAAATGAAAAAAAGTTAACCAACTAGAAAAGAAGCTATATCATTTAAAAAAAGAAAACAATTCTTTATAAATTAAAATTGGGCAAGGGGGAGCCAGGGAAATAACTAAGAAATAACAAAACAAAATATAAAGAATGAAAAAAATAGAACAGATCTTGAAGTCTCTTATAAGAAAAACAACAGATCTGGAAAGCAGATCAGGAAGACAAAATAGAAGAATAATTGGACTACCTACCTGAATGCTTTGATCAAAAAACAACATTGACACAATAATGAAGAAATAATCAAAGAAAATTTCCCTGGAGTGATAGAATATATGAAGAAAGTGGAAACAGAAAAATCCACCAATCACCATCTCAAAGAGATCCTTTGTGGAAAACACACAGGAATATTACTGACAAATTTTGAAACCCTAAAAATCAAAGAATTTTGCCAGAAACAAATTAAAAAAAAAAAAAAAAAAACAGTTCAAATATCCTGGAATTCTAATTAGAATTATACAGTAGCAGCCACAATAAAATACTGCAGGTCCTGGAATAATCTATACTGGAATTCAAAAGAAGTAGGTCTGCAGCCAAAAATATCATATAAAGAAAAATCACCCATATTACTGAGTGAAAAAAATGACTTTCAATGAACTTGTGGATTTTCAGGACTTTGTCTTAACAAAACCCAAACTTAATGGAAAATTTAACATTAAAAGAGCCAATATCAAAGATTAATTTCAAGGCATTCAACATGGACAAATTGTTTATATTTTGGGATTGTTTTTAATGTTGAAATGTATACCACATATTTAAGATTGACATCAGTAATGGGGTAATTCAAAAGAAAGACGGGCAGAGTTGAGTATGTTGATTCTAAAAAGCAGAACAATGCAGAATAAATGAGGTGTAGTGGAGGAAGTAACACCAAGGCATTAGAGGGAGAAGAGAGTTCATAGTTCTGAAAATGGGTTAAATGGGAAACAGGATGTATATACAATGAAGGATATGGTACCCTCTAAAATCTATAAAGAAATAAGAGGAGAGAGAATAGAATAAAGTGGAATATAACAGGGTGTATAGATTTATGGCAGTAGGACAAGATGTACAGATTAATGGGCAATGGATAATGGTTAAGCTGGGTTGTAGAAGGGACATATAGAAAGGTTATAGCGAGACAAAGTATGTAGATTAGTATGAAAGGGAGGGTAGCATAGGATAAAGTGAGATGCAGAATAATGTTTAGTTTAGTAGGAATGGAATAAAGTGTGTAGATTAATGAGAGTGGGAAGGAAAAAGTAGGGGGAGAAGATAATTAAGGATCCATTGGGGAAGATTAAATAATAGCAAGTTAAAGAGCATAATTAAAGTAGAAGAGTTGGCAGGGATAGAAAATAAAAGTATGTACAAAAACTAAACAAGATCAGAAGTAGAATTTATTAGAAAAAAAAAAAAGTAGACCTAGTAATCATTGATCTTAGACAAAGTCAAACTTAAAGACTCAATCAGGAAATCTACATTATGTGTCATCCATATTAATACTGTTTTAGATGCATGCTTACAAATGGGTAAATGTGTATGAATATGTATATTGTGTGTGTGTATTTAAGAAGATATAGGGATATATCTGCACATAGCTTCATGCATGTGTATATATAGACATATGTATTGTTATGGGCCAGAACTTGAAATAAAGTGCTAAGTCAATGAAATTAATAGAGACAATGCTTATATACTTAGCTCACACCTTTAGAGTTCACCCTTTGGGAGAGTTCACATCTCTCACACCTTTAGCATTCATACCTTTGGGAGAGTTCACACCTCTCACACCTTTGAGTTCACACCTCTAAAGGAGCATATAAAAGGACAAGGATAAGCCCATTGAAAGCTCCAGGAGATTCACAAGTCAGGATTCAGTGAGGAGATTCACAAGTCACAGCTCCCACAAGCCCACTCTCTCAGATGAGGAGTCAGATCCATTCCATATTCCACCATTGTGCTGGCTGGAAGCTTTGGATTCAGACGGAGCTGGAGGCTGAAGCTGGCAGAGGCAAAGGACTAGCAACAAGAGCTCTCGGAACCAAGGAAAGCTAACTGGGATATTTTGGAAGAGACAATAAAAGACTAGACTTTAATAGCTGGCTGTATCTGAGGTGATTATTGATTTGAACTGAAAAGAAGGCTGCCTCCAGAAAACTTCCCAAGAAACCTGTTCCCAGAGAATGATTATATTTTAGAGAAGAGAACATTACAATGTATATGTGTGACTTTAGATAGATAAGAAATTATTTTCTCCTGTCTCTTCATTCCCTAACTTTAACTCAGATCCATCTGCAATAGTGAAATCAATTAGATTAGATAGATGTGTGTGTAATATATATATATATATATATATATAGGTATATATATATACCTATATATATAGGTATATATAGGTATATGTATAATGTAGCTTAGATAGCCAGATCTGTCTGTCTATCTATATCTGTGCTTAATTGCAGCCTGATTGGGGAAAGAAAAGGGGGAGAAAAGAATAAAGTAAAAAGTTCACAGCAAAGAACAAAAGAATAATGTATAAGGAAGCAAAGAAAAGATGGACACTCATGAATATAACCTCTTTTATTATTATATATGCTTTCTTGAAATGGAAATTTATTGTTATATACTTTGAATGTTTTGTTTTGTTTTTTAATTTTATTTTTTGGTCTTTCTTTTGCTATCCTGTTTTTTCTTATTTAGAATTAATTTAATTTTAAAAAGTTTATAAAAAGTATTTGCTAAAGAAAGGAGATAATGATATCTTATATCAATCGACTACAATTTCTACTTTAAGGCACCAGGTCCATGCACTTTTAGAGGTACATATGTCTAAAGAACTATCTTAGAATTCTTTTATAGCAGCATACTTTAAAAATTCTTGCCTATCCATTGTACTTTTGTTGTAATTGGCAAGATCTATTTTTTTTTTTCTGGGCTAAAAGCAATCCCAGCAACGAGTTTGAGAATCAGAAATAACTCAGAGTCATAGATCACACAGCCCAGAATTCAACATGGAAGGAACCTTACAGACTAGAACTGGCAATTGATTGCCAGAGGGCCAGATACTGCTGCTGCATGTTTTCTTAAGAAAGATAAAAATAGTTTTTAAATTTTTAAATATGATAAAACTTCATTTTTTAAAAAAAAATGTAAAAAACATTCTATACATGTGGGCTTTATAAAACAAAACATTTTAATGAAAGAAAAGAAACAAAAAAATAAGATTGATTTAAAAAATAAATTTACCTGGCAGGATTTTGAAATTTGCTATGAAAAGAGTTTGGTTTTATTTGTAAATGCAAAATCATAAGATTATACAAAAACATGCTGGATTGGGTTTAGATTTGGCTATAAGAGCTACCAATATCTGTTACAACCCAATTAACCCATCCCCCTCATTTTGTAGATGAGGAGGTTGAGGCTGGGACAATTTTAGTGCTTTGCACACAAGTCACACTGCAATATCTTAAGTGGAATACTAGTATTCCACTAGTATGAGTCTGATGCTAATAACTGCTCAGGAAGTAATGAGTTCCTTTTAATTAAATATGTTCATATTTAATTTTTTTCCAGCTTTGTGTAATTTTGATCATCAGTGTTCTCAAACATAAAGTGTAGGGATTAAGTCAGATAACCTCCATCATCACATTCAGATTGAAATCAATAATTATAGGAATCATACTTCTAAACCAGAAAGGGGCTTTATTCCATATGGAATTTAACATCAAGAAGGAAGGGAAGAAGGGAGGGAGGGAAGCAAGGAGAGAGGGAGGGAATTAGGGAGGGAGAGAGGAGGGCAGAGAGGGAAGAAGAGAGGAAGGAAGGAAGGGAAGGAAGGAGGGAAGAAGGGAGGGACGAAGGGAAGAAGGGAGAAGTAGAGGAGACAAGGAAGGAAAGAGGAAAAGTAAAAGAAAAAAAAAACAACCAAAATTTAAACTAAAATAAAAAGTTTTCAACCTGCAGTTCTATATTTTTTTGCATAATTTTATTCCCATATTATTGGTTTATTTTGAAATGTTACATATTTTATTTTAAATACACATTCTAAGGAGAGATTTATCAGACAGATTTACCAGACTAGATACCAAAGGGGTCCATTACACACACACACACACTCATGACTAGGTCATTCTTAAGTTATTCTAATTTTTTAGAAAAGAAATAATTTTCTTCTGTCTCTTCATTCCCTAACTTTAATTCAGATCCATCTTCAATAGTGAAATCAAATTAACCTATAATAATTTTCATGGTAATTATTCATATATAAGATATATGTGTAATCCCACTTTGACTAAAATTACCTACAAAGCAACCTATCTTTAAATATCTTATACTTTTCAGCTGGATGAATATCTCTACAGCAAAATGCAGTTATAAAATAACATTAAATTCAATGAGAACAAACAAACAAAAAAGATCCCAAATGTGAAGTTTTTTTTTTTTTAATCACTGCGATCTTTACTTATTTTTGCCTAATTATTTTTAAAATGCATCTGTTTAGACACCTGCACACTTACTACAAGCTGACATTTAGATTTCTGAATGGATTATTTAAAATTTAGATTTGGCATCTGTTAAAACGCATCCGGACTCACATATAAACACCCAGATCTCTTATTGGCTATTCGAATTCAGTAGAGATTGCTGACTGCTAAATTTCAGGCAAGCTTATGAAATGGAGGGGGTGAATGGGAAGGGGCAGAAGAAAGACGAGAAGTGAGAGAGGCTGGAAAGAAATGATAAGTCTCAACCCCAGAAGTCTAAAGAGTTTAAATTAATATCTTCCTGGGATGGCAGATTTGCTCTTGATCAGTCTTATGCAAAGTGATGGTTCCAGATACCTTGCAAACCCAACAACATAATGTTTTTTGGTTAAGTACTGTCAAAAACTTTTACCCTGGTCCCAGTAACGTGCTTCTCAGTTCTAGGCCCTGTTTGACAGACTAGGACACAGAGAGCTGTCAACCTCAGAATCCGCAAAGATGATTGTTAAGGGGATTTGGTGCTGCTTCTATTTTGCCTAATAGGAAGGCTTGTGCTCAGCATTTCCTGAAGCAAAAGAAGACAGATGAAATCTCTGGACACTTCATTGCTACTGCCTCTCAAAGATTTCCTGTCAAAACGGGCCTATAAGGGGAGAAAGGTTTTCAATAACATTTTTTTTTTTTTACCTGGCAGGATTTCGAGTCTTGCTATGAAGAGTTTGAAGGCATTGTCTTTGTAAAAATAAAATAAAATAAAAAAATAAAACTCTACTGCCAAACTACCAGATCTAGTCGTGTTTAAAAAAAAAATGGCCATATGACCCACATTACCATAACATCTTCAGTAAAAAAAACGAAACAAAATGTTTTGATTGACAATTTATCTATATTTTAGTTAGCTTTTTCCCTCACCTCAAATGCAGCAAGTGACCTTGATGTTCCATGTGCTTTGCACCTTCAATAGAGAATTTGTTTTTGTTGTTAATGGTAAGGAGATCCTTACCTTACCTTAGTAGCAAACATATAGGGATAAGGAGTAAAAGTCCTGTTTTTCTTAAAGGAATCCACTGGACTAATTCTCTACAATCTCCTGGGTAAATCTTGTGACCTCTTTACACTGTCCTTTATAGAAAGCTGCATGGAGCATGCTTTCAGCTCTGTAACCTTAAAAGTGACAGAAGAGACTTACAACTACATTTAAATTTTAAAAATTACCATTTATCATCCAACATCCCATGAGAATGTAGGGAAATGGCATGTCACATGTTAAAAAACATGCTTTTCCGTGGTGTCTGTGTGGTGGAATAAAAGGAAAAGGTTGTAATAGCAATAAGTCACAGAATCATAGATCACAGATGTTGAGATAGCTGGGACCATACAAGCCTTGATTCCAATTCTCTCATTAGACAGATGAAGAAGGGAAGCCTTATTTTATGTAGCACTTACCCATCTGCCACCACCTTGACTCCATTTCAACTATGTATTTTCAAAATTAAACAACAAGCATCTATTAATTGACTACTGTTTGCCCTGCACTAGACATTGTAATTACCAAAAAAATGAAAGAAGCCTTATCCTTATTGATCTTACATTCTACTAGAGAATGAATGTATATGTAGAAATATATGAAAAATGTGCATACTTTCAACCAAAGGATCAAGAGCTAAAAAGATCAAGAAAGGTGTAATGGGGTAAGCAACACCTGAGTTTAAGCTTTGAGGACAGCTAGAATTTTAAATAGGTAGATATAAGAAAGGAGAGCATATGGAAGAAGCTGTATCAAGACAGAGAATAAAGATGGAATGTCATTTTTGAGAAGCAAAACACCAAAAATTCACATTTCCCCAGATAATAATAGTGGTTTTGTTTGATTGGGTGAGAAATTTCATAGTGGCAATAAAAATTGCTATTACAAAATCAATATCATTTTTAAGAGAACTCTTATTAGCCATGACAGTATGTGAATGCATTTGAAAAAAGGATACACACACAGATAATATGCATATATATAGTTTATACATCTGTATATTTATATATATATAGTACAGAACAGTATGATATATACATAGACATATATAAAATATGCACTAGATATAAGTGAGATATATATACATTTACCTATAATTTATATATGACTTTAACTTAAAATTTATATATAATAAAATAACACCTATATACTTATATGCAATTTATGTGTATATATATATATATACATACATATATATATATATACACATAAATATATATATTTATGATATATATTTGGTATATATGATATATATATGGTATATATGATATATATACATATATATCATTTTTCAAATGTAATCAGATATTTCTGTGATTAATAAAAGTTTGTTTGAATATGATACTGATTTTATCATATTATTGTTGTCATTCAGTCATTTCACTCATGTCCGATTCTTCACTATCTTATTCTTGGCAAGGGTATTGGAGTGGTTTACCAATTTCTTCTCCATCTCATTTTACAGATGAGGTAAACTGAGACAAATTGGGTTAAATGACTTGGCCATGATCAAACAGCTAATCTGAAGATAAATATGAACTCAGTTTTTTGAGAAGGGGAGGTGTAGGGGAGGAAGAAGGAATGAAGTAGTGAGGGGAAAAAAATGAATTTGCTGATGGACTCACAAACTGCACAACAATTCCAGATCTCATATCTTCCCTACAGAGGATTCAGATTCCTAGGTCTGGATATTATTAGTGTGAATTTGATTAATTTGGAAAGTTCTTCTATGAAGTACTTAATCCTCCAACATTCCTATTTTATCTATTATGTCACATCAATAAAGTATTTCTATCTTTTGAAGCTGTGGTTCCAGTTAAAACAAAATTTGCCTCATAATATTATGATTTATTTCAGGGAATGCTAAAAAGTTTGGCAGTTTTATTGACTAAATTTCTATTAATTTAATGTTTTAGTTAATACAATGGATAAGATCAACAACATGAGCAACAAAAAGCGTGGGAAGTTGTCCCAACAATCATGGTCGTGCATTAATTGGCAGTCTTTATCTTTTTTTTTTTTTTTTTAAATAATAAGTTTGCCTTTAAAAGGAATTAATTTTTATAAAAGCAAAGCTTTCACCGAATGGACTTTTTTCCCCCTTTCTTTTCTAAGAATGAATGGGGATGCAAAGAAAAAGTCTTGAAGTATATAAACATAAATTAAGAATGAAAGACTATGAAGAGATCTGTTTGGCAGTGTTTGCACAAGGGAAAGAGAAGTAAGAGAGATCTCAGTTACTTTGGGACATATAGGTAAATTAGTTTGCTTAGTCAGCCTTCCAAATTGATGAAAGGGCATGAGTGAATGACTTCAGGAAAAAAATACACATTGAATCTTGATATAGCCAAAAAAGATTTGATTTAAGAAAAACTTTTTCCAGGCTACAACAGATGGCTCACTAATTTCCGGTAACACTGGATACAATATCATTGTAGTCAACAAAAGAATCTGGGCAGTGTCATGTGGCTGTAAATGGGATTTGAAACTTGTAGTGAGAAAGGGGACTATGAAATGAGAGAGGAGGTTGGACAAGTGGAGAGGCTGTGCATTTAGACAATAAGGGACTCAGATGTTATACTGGAGAATGACATGGAGTTTCCTTGAAAAGTGCAATGATCTAAAATACAAAGAGGAACTGAGGAGACCGTGTGAGTAATAGAAACTCATAGACAAAAGGCACCATGGAGAGTTGCAGCAGACAGATTTTGAATGAGCCAGGATCATGGAGAGTCTCTCTTTTGCCAAGGAAGATGGCCTGATAGATAAATCTTGTTTTATTTATTTTTTTAATGACATTAACCACTAGGGGCCACTACCTTTGAGATGTGCCTGAAAAAACTACAGAATTGCTGAGCAGGGTAGGCTAATAAAACTATCTCTGCAATACTGCAAATGCTTTTTCTGTAGAGAACTAAAGCAAATGATCAAAAGGTTGTAAGATCTCCAGAGTGTCAGTCATCTCAAAGGCCATTTTATGCAGGTTGCCCAATTTTCATGTGCAATGACACCTGAAGCTTTGGTAAAAACAATAATGGGTCAGAATTCATAGTAGTAAAATTTTAACTCCAATCTTAAGCTCAACTAGAGTGCCTAAAGATCACCAATTTTCAATTCCAGAGGTTTTTGTTTGTTTTAGTTAATGATTCAAAAAAAAACAAATTTTTAAAAAGTAGGTTGATTTGTGTCCTTCATGTGGCTTCCCTAATCAGATGACCATTGCTATTCAGCAAATTAATAAAATATCAATCAGAAAAGTTAAAAAAACAATACCAATGTGGCATATCACGAAAGGAAAGAATCCAAAATATACATCCTCCTTTCATACTATGAGAAGACAAAGCAAAAATACAGAACAAATTATCATGGGACAGGAAGATGTTATGAGAAAGAAAAGACAGAAAATTCAATATTAATGCTATCTCGAGACAGTTTGTTTACCTTAACCAGAGAAATAGTTTGGTTTTATCAAAACTTTTCTGAAGGATTTTTCTTTCTATTTTTTCCTCTTCTTTGGCCAAGTTAATACAAACTTTTCAACTTAATCTGCCTTCAGCAGAGAAGTAAATGGATCTTCAGAGCTTTTATATTTTACTGAATGTGACTTCTGGGGGTGTTCATATCATCTTAGAGAGTTTCCATATTCACCTGCCATCAATTATCCCTGCTCCTGCTGATATTCAATTCATGTCATAATAATTAACGTATATCCATTATCTCCTAGTTCCAGAATTAGAACTTTCTCATTTGAACAAAATCCACTCTTGTCAACAGGTGGGATGGGCATGTCAATCTCTCTATCCAGAAATGCCTCTTCCCTAATCCACTATTCTTTCCCATTTCCACAGTTTAGAACAAGTTAGTGCAATTATTCCTAGTTTAGAAACCAGATCACAAACCCTGGATTTCAGGATTATAACTCAAAAGATGCAAAACAATCCCCCCAAAATCCAAACTACCAGGTTTTTTTCCCCCTTTACAGATGAGAAAATAGGATTGAGGAAGTTGTGTATTATCCAAAGTCACATGATTATAAAGGGCAGGGCTGGGATTTGAACCAAGTTACTGAGAATCTAGTCAGCAGTCTTTGAAATACATGTCTCTGACTGCAGTTTTATCCCTTTAAAAAGTGTCTCCAATTAATCATTGACAACAACACAAATATAATTTTGAAATCAGTATAAAGCAAAAGATTCCCCAAAGTTCCTATTGTCTTAAACTCATGGACTGAAATAATTATTTTAAAATAATATTAGGAAGAAGTTTCTGGCAGGAGCCTTGTACTCATGATTATTTAATCAATATCTCCCTTCTGATTCCTATATTTTGGATGGACTTACAAGGAATCATAATTAGTCAACATTCAAATAAAAAGACAACACTAAAAGACAGAAGGAAATGGATTTCCAGAGCCTCTGGAAATCACCTACAAATGCAACAAAATGGGCTTATTCACAACATTGCAGGTATGAAAGTAATAGGATGTGGAAGATTTTGAAAAATTCAGAATTTGTATCAGAATCCATAACCTTTGGAAGAGGCTGCATGTGATATCTCTGAAAACCAGACAAGTATCAGTCACATAATCCCCTCATCAATCTTCTAAGAGATACACTGAAACCTTAAGACAAGATTTTGAAAAGGATAATGCTACTTCTGTTCTGAATTGGATGGTGATTGACACAAAATTTGACAATAGCCCATGAACTGCCAACTTGAAAGAGTCTTTCTATTACATATTGGCTATTTTGTTTGATCTAAGGTTAACTGAAAACTACAATTTGACCTTTCTTTAAAATGTTATAATCTGAGGGAAAAGTGTCCTTCAGATCCTAAATAACTTTTTAAAACAAATCCATCATTGTGTCATAGACAAGCTAAAGTGGCTGTTCTTTGTGTTAAGACATAGCATGGTGGCTGTGATGTTATGTGTTTTTTTTTTTTTTTCCTCCCCTGCTTGTCAAGTACAAGAAACACAAGTAAATTATTTCAGCTAGCTAGAAAGCACACATTAACACCATCCCCCCATCTGTTCAGACTTTACTGATGCTCTGTCATCAACCAGCAAACTGAACAAAGATCGACTTCTTGTTGAGTGCTATAGGAAATCATTAAAAAAGTCATATTAGTTTGAAGAAAGAAAACAAACAAACAAACAAACAAAAAAAACATGCACACACATAAGTTCCCGGGCAAGGTTTTTCTTAGTCAACTAAGCAATGGCTCATATAGTACATCATTCTTCATTTGACCCTGATGAGAACATCCAATATTTTGATGGAATATGTCTACTGGGGAAATATCCAATCAGAACAATTCCCATTATTTGGAGAAAAAAAATAATTTCCATAATCCAGGGTCATTCTTGTTTATTTCCAGTCCTCTAGAGATCCTGAGAGAGATTATATAATTCAATATCGTACTTCTCTGTGCAACTTCTTCCCCTTTTATTTTACTTATCTATTCTAGGTGTTCAAGTCAACTCTTTCAGAGATCCTGGGTGTTTGGTGGTGTTATTTTTTTTTTCTCCCCTGTTTTAGACTTGACCTTTTTATTAGATCAGGGCAGTGACTCTCAAGGGTTGTGCCATGGCCCACTAGGTATGTAGTAGAGTTTATGAAATTTGTACTTACCATCTTATACAGGAGTTTGCTAGCTTTTAGATTGCATCCTATTTCCTCATGTGTGGAAATAACTGAGTGAAGACACTCTCATGGGAATATACCTTAATTGTGACTTGAGATTTTATAATAACAAATAGAGCTATAGCTAAAAGTTGCAGGTGTTTGTCCCCTCCTGTTCCCCACCTTCTCTTAATTAACATTTAAGTGCTTTTTTTTAAAGGTAATGATGGCTTTGAATTTTCTTATCTGAGGATATCTACTTGTATAGCAATTCTCTAAGGAAATTTAAATTGAGTTTATTATTATTGACTTGTATTCTTTTGTTCTCGGTTAGATTTCCATGATTAGATTCCTCCAAACAATGGGAGAAGAGGCTAGGTAGAGGTAGGGATTTCTTCATACAGAGTATTTAATCTTGTGGTATGCAGTTTTTACTTTGCACTCCTTTTACTGACAAACACCTTGTCAAATGGGAGATGCCCTTTCTCCCAAGATCATAATAAACCCCATTTTGCTTTTTTCTTACTTTGAGAGTCTCTGATTGTTTTTGTGATCCATAAAGTTCCATACACTCACATCCAATTTCTCATAGAAAAAAAAAATCAAGCTTTCAACCAAAAAAACAAAGAAACCAAAACCAAAACAAACAAACAAACAAAAAATCAACCTGGGAATCATTATTGTAGGGAAATTATCTTTGAACATAACATCCTTGAAAGTAATGATTATTTCAACTCTTTGTGCTTATATCTCTAGCACCTAGCACATTTCTAGACATATAATACTTAATAAATATGTATGAAATGATGAAATAAATATGTATGAAATGAAGAAAATCCTCCCACAGATTCAGTTCTATAAAAAATAATTTTATATTACTCAGGGCACCTAGAAGTTAGGTGGCTTGTTCAGGACCAGAAGTGGGCTTACACTCATATCTTCTAGTCTCTTAGGGCAGTTCTTTATGAACTAGGCCTGCTGCTTGTTAGAGGAGATTTAACCCCAATGTACAGAATACTTCCTCATATGTGGATTGGAATCCCTGGTATAGAATAGGATTAGGGGAGTGCTCAGGTTTGGTAAATTTCATTCTGTCTTCCCTTCTTCTTCCCCGCCTTCTTTTTCCTCTCCCCTCTCAGGTTTAAAAACAAAACAAAACAAAAAACTTGAAATAATCTTTTAAAAATGAACTAGAAGGCTTCAGGTACCCAGAAGCCTGGTATTGCCAATTGCTCTTAAGGACAAATCAAAGGACTGTGACAAATATGTCTTTTTCCTACAGGGTGTGCTTCAGGGGACAATGGAGGGCCATTTAAATGGCTGCTTCGGGATATTGAAATATAACGCTGAAATTACAAATTTACAGAGTTCTAATATTAAGGAAATGATCTGAATGGAAAAGTTCCCTAACTCACTTCAATATTATTAGTTTACAAACAAAACAAAACTACCAAGCCCGCTCCCATCTAAATCTTAGTTATATATACTATCAAGGCACATATTTTTAACTTTATACCAAAGGCCTTAGTTTTATTGAACATTAGTAAAATGTACCCTTTTAGAACAACAAATCACAAAGAACAGAGTAAAGTAACAAAAGGCAAATGAAAGAAATTCTACTAGGGAAAAGTTATATTTGTTCCAGTTGAGGGCAATGCCATTTTGTACTCATATCTCCATATTTATCCCATATTTTCTAAGTATTTTTCTAATACAGATCATTCACAT
This sequence comes from Sarcophilus harrisii, assembly GCF_902635505.1. Taxonomy (NCBI): domain Eukaryota; kingdom Metazoa; phylum Chordata; class Mammalia; order Dasyuromorphia; family Dasyuridae; genus Sarcophilus; species Sarcophilus harrisii. Next base: position 43,239,923 of record NC_045429.1, on the reverse strand, counting down.
TTCCTACAATGGAAAATGGAGCATTACAAAGGCCTGAAAGAGCAACTATGCTTCCAAACATTTGTGGATATCCAAAAGTCTGTGGAACCCTACAGTTGATTGATAACTGAGGTTATCCTCAGTCTCAGTTCCCTCATCTGTAAAATGGGAATCAAAGAATTGTTTGTTAGAGATCACTCACCCCAACCCCCCTTAAGTTCCAGATGATGAAACAGATTTCTGATATAGTCATGGTGGGGCTGAATTGAAGACTGAATATAAAGAGTTTTGCAAACATTAAGCAACACATAAATGTTGGCTATTATTGAAGAGGTTCAGGGTTGTGAACCGAAATGATGAGGTTCCGCGCAGGGCAGGGAGTTGTGGGAACCCCTTTGGTCAGCGCAGAGGTCCTTCATAAAGGAATTTATGAACCTGAAAAGCTAGACTGGTAAAAAGAAGTTTATTATTGGCATTGTGAAGTCAGCCTTTGCTATGCATGAATAGAAAAACTGAATTCCTTGGTGGCAAGGTCCCAACAGAGTTTTTAGCAGAGAAATCCCAGCAGAACAGTAGAGGATATAGTCCTGTTAGAGAAATAGGTGAAAAAAGATAAAGAGAGAGTAACCCTGAAGGAGAATATCATTTCAGCGGGCAGAGGGTTGCAGCTTATGCCAAGGAGAGAGAGAGAGAGGTTCCTTGGCATGGCATGTTAGGTCCTCTGCAAGTTATTAGCCCCAAGTTGACTCTTTTTATAATTGAAACCTTGGCTAGAAGCTGGGGGCAGCTCTTGATGAGGGCTGGGAGCAGTTTGAGATTGAATCAGAATGGAAAATCTTGGAATTGAATGAGTGTCTCTGGGCTAATTTCCAACTCAATAGGTTTAGGAGTGGTCCTGGACTCAACTAATTCCACCTAGATAACAGAATGAAACCACTTTATCTTGATTCCCTGGGGCGGGTCTCTAGTGGAGAGCTTAGGGTTCCCCCCAAAGTTAGAGAGAGAAAGAGTTTTGGAGCTCCCTTTGTCATTATAATTATTATTAATTAAAAACTCTCTGAATAATTGCCAACATTTGCATATATTCCATGTCATTTGCTGCTCACAATTATCATCAAAGGGGTAGGCCTTGAAAAACCCAGCTCTGCCATTTACAATCTGTAGGATGTTTAAAAAAAAAAAAAAAGTGACCTAAAGTAAGATGGGAGATTGGTGGAGAGGACTAAATGGATACTGAGGTCTCTTCTAGAACCAAATCTATGTTCTTCTTTGTTCTAGGATTTCCATTTTATAGATCAGAAAATTGAAGTCCATTTTACAGAGGAGATAACTGAAGGTCAAAGAGATTAAGGGATTTGCTCATAGGACCATTGCCAATAAAATGTTAGAAGGACAAATATTTGTTAAGTACACTTAGTAGGTGTCAAGTGTTATGTAAGGCACTTTACAAATATCTGATTTGATCCTTACAACTCCCCTTTCCTCCCCATCACCCATTTTTTTTTTGTCATTTAAGGAAATTGAGGTAAACAAAGGTTTAATGATTTATTAGTAAATTTCTTAAACACATCTTTTTGAGTCCACTTCTATCCATTTGCTTTAAGGTTTGGCCATGTACTTTACAAATATTATACCATTTCATATTCACAAAAAATCCATTAGGTAGATACAATTATTATCCCTATGCTTACTCTATAAGGTAAGATTCAAACTCAGGTTTTAATTATTATCCCTATGCTTACTCTATAAGGTAAGATTCAAACTCAGGTTTTCCTCAATTCCAAATCTCTATCTCCTATACATCCTAGCAGCTCAAACCCACTCTTGCTTGTTTTAAATACAGCAATTCTATGACATGACAGTGCCTCTGAAAAATTCTAAACAGCTTGTGAGTCCTTTTTGAGTAGATTATTTGAAGATCTGATTTCAGAATACCATTCCTCCTTAAGACATCCTCTCCTGTATCTTAAGTCTGGGGAAGCCTGGATTCATTTCCTCCTTATTGGGAGAAAAAAAAAAAAAAAAAAAAAAAGGAAAGCTCACTTGCCAGGTGGGTTTCCCAAGCTTTATGCAACTCAAGTAAAAGCTCTGATTATTAAACAGTAATTTTCATCAGTTTTTAAATGTTTCCATCAATAGCAAGATTATGATACAACTGAAATGACTGCTGATACACAATTAGTGGAGTCTGCCATCTCTAGTGAATATAGGCAGAATCTGCTGCTCTCCTAATCAAATTCCTTCGCTTATTGTGGATTTCTGCATTCACTAGAGCCAGGCTGAGTTTCCCCAGTTAATGCTATAAAGCCACATTGAATAAATACAAATGGTTTAATCTTCCTGGCAGTCACATCCTCCCACACTAGTGTTTGTAATTAGGAAAATGCTACATCGAGGGCTTGCATAGTGAATGTGGCTGATTGTTAATCATTATATTTACATAGTTTAGATAGAAAAAAAAATATCTGAATTGACGAGGGTTATAAGATTTCTTTGCAAGGCTATTAATATACATACAATACCTGAATTATAATGCTGGATCTGTATCATATTGATTCTTTTATAGCCTCTCCTCAGAGAACTGTTGGACTACAGTGAAAGTAACAAAAAAAGAAACATAAGTTGACAGAGTTTGTACTTTGTATCAGAGAAAGAGCCCATGTGTGTTTATAGAAATGTATATATGAAAATACATCCTCACACTGATATAAATTGAGATATATTAAAATGCATTGGGAAAAATGCCTTTCAAAAAGCCCATTTCATAGAATGCATTGTGAACTATAATTTATCTGTATTTTATACCAATGTGATACTGATTTCTTACACCTTAAACACACACACACACACACACACACACACACAAAAGAAACACCACCTTACATTAAATAAAAGATTTATGAGGAGTACAGCAAATTTCATTTGGCCAACAAACTATAACTCTTTTGTGCTTGTTTTATGAACAAGAGCAGAAAGTGTAACGCTTTAACTCTTTTCAATAATTTAAAGAAAAACACCATTTCTGTGATTTAAAATAATTAAGTGAATAATAAATATGGTATTAGTAATACTAGGTTATTAATAAAACTTACTCAGAATTTCTCTAATTCATTATCATTCTCATATCAGCAAAAAACATTTCTGTATTAAGGAAAATTTTTCTGTAAGGGTTTACAAGTAATAATCTAAAAAAAAAGGAAAATCAATGTTAAAGAACATGGCTTTTGAAATAGAATAGGTTTTTGAGAAGTCTCAGGCAACAATGATTACTTTCCCCCAATACAAAACATAGCAGCTTGAATCTGATTGAAGTGGTTACCCATGGAGAGTAAGCAAAAAGATTCAAGAATCATGAAGAAGTCTATGCTGAGCTCAGGGAAAGTCAGACTGGGAAACACAGAGACACAGCTGTCTTTTTATCTCTGCACCCCACCACCCACCCAATCATCCTCCAAAGTCAGTGGTGCACAGTGCCTGGAACCAGGAGTCCCCAGGAGACAAGTTGAAAAGATTAGAAGATCACAGATTTATAGCTGGAAATGGCCTTCGAGGTCATCTTGCCCAACCCCCTCCTTTTTGCAGATGAGTAAACTGAGGCTTACAAAGATAAAATCATTTGCCTACGGCCACATAGGTAGTATAGCAGAATTAGAATCTCCATCCAGTTAATTTGATTCCAAAGCCATCTGCAGAATCAATTTCCCTGTTTGGATGTTAAATGGCTGACTCGGAGCTCTGATTTCATTGAAAGTTTCCTTCAGTTCTCACTAATTCCTTTCACTTTTTTTGAACAAAAGCAAAGAGGTGTCCAATCCCCAAGGCAAAAAGCAAGTATTCTGAGTAGGCAAGTATTTCTCAGTCTAAAAGATGGGGAAGTTAATAAGGCTTGCCTCTCTTGTATTTCCTTTCAGGCAATGATGTCAAACCCCTTTAAAAGCAAGAATTACCATTCTCATTTTGTAGAAAATGATGCACAGAAAGGTTAAGTGACTTGTTTATGTATTTATTTGTGATTTGTTTATTTTGCCCCTGAACTTCAGTAATGGAGTTGGGAATAGGAGGCAAGCTTTCTGATCCTGTCATCTCTTTCTTAGACCACTCACCTCATTTGAAATGCATGCAGGGAAATCAGACTGAAGTTGGTGCATTCTCACAGAAAAGGTTTTGTATTTCTGTGCAGGTGTGGGAAGATCAGGATTAAAAGGTCTGGGACAAACGGAGGACTCAAATAATAGGGTTATTATTATTTATTTTCATTACAACTCATAATAATGGTTGTCTCCTCCTATTTCAAGTAGTGTAAAGAATTCTTGATAAAGAAACCCTTCCCATCAATGCATACAACAACTGCTCCATAACTCAAGCGTAGTTGTATTGAAAGGCTGTTACTTGCCCTGAGTCACACAGTCTGGAGCCTCAGAGAAGGAACAAGAACCCAGATGGCCCTGACCCTGAGCCTATCTACTCTGTCCGATTGAATAATACTAGAGATGATGATGATGATGATGATAGTGATGATGATGAGAATGATAATGTTTGTCTACTTTTTAAATAATAAAAACAATAGGTTATAATTATGTTTTAAGACATTAATTTTTTTATACATTTATATCTCATTTGATGCTTTAAATAACCCTGTGAGGAAGGTGCTATTATGAACTCCATTTTCCAGATTTGGGAACTGAGGTTCAGAGAGATTATCTAACTTGTTCAGGGTCACACAACTAGTAGGAATTTAAATAAGGCTTGGGGCTCAGGTCTTCTTAACTCCAAGTCCATCACTTTCTCCTCTATACCATGGATTTTCACCTTTTGTTGTTGTTCAGTCATTTCTGATTCTTCATCACCTCATTTGGGGTTTGGATCTTCAGCTTATTTTACAAATGAGGAAACCAAGGCAAACAGGATTAAGTTATTTGACCAGGGTCATAGAGCTGGTAAGTATTTGATGCCAGATTTGAATTGATTGAAATGAGTCTTCTTGACTCCAGGCCTGGAACTCCATCAACTGAGAAACTTATCTGCATTTTCTCATAAAAGCATTTATTTTATACTTCCACCAGCTCTATGAGACTAAGAGTTTATTTTTATTTTCTCCACTTCCTAGAGAAAACTAATGTGTGTGGTTTCAAATTAATAAGTGCCCTTTCCTCTTTCCTTCTCTCCTCCCTATCTTTTCTTCTTTCCTTCTCTTCCTTCCTCTATTATTCTCCTCATTTTATACTGGAGCAAACACATGTAATTTTACAGGTTTTAATTAATGCTCTTCCTTCCTTCCTTTCTTCTTTTCTTCCCTCTTCCCATTTCTCCCTCCCTTTCTCTCTCTCTTCCACTTTCCTCCCTTCCTCACTTTTTCCTTCCTCCTCTCCCTTCCTAGCTTTTCTTCACTTCCTTACTTCTTTTGTTTCTTTCCTTCCATCCTTTCTTTCCTCCCTTCTTTCTTTCTTTTTTTTTTCTTTTTCATCACTTATCATTACTTTTCACTATGCCTAAATCTCATAGTTCTTCAAGACAAGTCTTCTGGTTTTCTGGATAATTTTAAATGTCTTACCAAAATACCAGGGATAGTAGGATATGCCCTCAGAGATAAAAGTAAGCAAAAATAACTAATGACTAATGAGCTATTATTTAGCTTCTAATATGTGCCAGTAACTGTGTTAAATGCTTTTTATAAATATTATCTCATTTGATTAATACCATACTGGAGAGGTAGATGACATTATTATTGCTATTTTACAGTTGAAGAAATCAAAGCAAATAATTTAAATGAATAGCCCAGGGTCACACAACTAATAAATGTCTTGAGGCTACATTTGAGCTGAGATCTTACTGCTTCCAGACCTAGCACTAAATCACTAAACTACTAGTTGTCCAAAGACAATATGCATTTACACAAGATGCATACAAAATAAATACAGCATTATTTAGGAAGAGAAAAGCAGCAGGTTCAGGAAAGGCATTATGTAGGAAGTGACACTTGAAAGGAGTTTTCAAAGAAACCAAGGGCAGTGAGTTAATCCCATAGAGCATAGAGTGCCAGGCCTGGAGTCAGGAAGACTAATCTGCCTCAGTTTCCCCATCTATAATGGCAAACCACTCCAGTAGCTCTGCCAAAAAAAAAATGCTAAATGGGATCATAAAATGTCAGACATGACTGAAAAATGACTCAACAATAACAGACTTCTAAGAGGCAGTGGTTCAGTTTACATCCAGGAAACATGACTGAAGATAAAATGTGATATGCCAGAAATAGCTATTTGGCTCTTTGAGCTCAACCATAGAATCTGTGAAACTAATAATATATAATAATATCATAAATGCAGATTGGTGATAAGTTGTTAAAGAAAATAAAAATAAAAGAGAGAAATTGATCTTTGATTCTTAGACTAGAAAGGAGCCACTGGAATTTATTGAGTATGGGAATGACATTCCAGACGGTGCTTTAGGAAAATCATGTTTGCATAGGTGTGGAGAAAGAATTATAGAGAGGAATGACCTGAGTCTGAGAAACTAATTAGGAAGCTATTACAATTGTATAAAAAAGAGGTAATCATATGCTGAGCTAGAGTAGCAAGTGAAGGCAAAAGCACATATGGGAGACGTGTTAGCTTCAACAAGACTAAACAACTGATTGAAAAGGGTTGAAGAGTCACTTAAGTTGTATATCTGGGTAACTCGGAAGGACAGTGAGACCCAGTCAAATTATAGATGTTTAAGAACAAGAGCTATTTTAAGTTGAAGTAAAAGATTATAAGCTATATTTCAGAAATGTTGAGTTTGAGATAACCATAAGAAATCTAGTTAGAAATATCCAATGAATAGTTGTCAGTGAAATACCAAAGTTCAAGAGAAAGACTAGGGTTGGATGGAATAGATCATGTAATTATCAGAATAGACATGATAATTAAAGTCATAAATACAAATTTTAAAAAATTAAACATTTTGTATGTACCAAGTAATGTGTCAAATACTGGAGATATAAACATTAAAGAAGCTGACCTTTTAATTGAAGGAAAGAATCCATGGGAAGCTTTGCTTCAAGAGAGATGGAAAGACCAGTTGGTATTTAAGTCATATGGCAAACCCTAGGTGTCCTTAGGATATAGTGGTATATCATGTAGCAATATATGGGGGTCCAAATGGTTTAGCTCCAGCACAGATGAAAATGCCCACTAGGCTGGTATAGGGACAAAGCAAATAGTCTCAGTGATCTCTGGGGCAGAGTGGCAAAGGAAATAATAAGACTTTGTGATTAGGCATCTAGAGAGATTTTAATTGATGACTCCTACTCATATCTAATCCCAAAGAATGTGTGTGTGTGTGTGTGTGTGTGTGTGTGTGTGTGTGATGATGATGATGATGATGATGGTGATTAAAGTAGTTCCTGCTTATCATGAAGGAGATGTAGGGAATGAATGGAAAAATCAGAATGAAAAGAGGGATCTTCCTTCCTTCCTATTTTTTTTTTACTTGTTTGTTTAGTTTTTGGGGTAGTGCATGCAGTTAAGAGAAGGGAAAAGCAAAGGAAGATATAGGAAGGAGATTACAGAAAAAAAAAGACATTAATAAGGTCTTAGCAAAGGGTAGGAGATGGGGTTCCCAGAGGTGCCTGTTTGACTGAACTTTCCAGTATCCTATGAGCTGAGGAGCTCAAAAGAGTAGACACAAAAATCCAGAATGATTTTACAGGCCACCCACATGTGGGATGAGGGAAGGAAGAACATGAGGATGTAGATGTGTCAGGGAGGGGAACAAAGGAAGGTATGATCTAGCAAAGGGGACTTTGGAGTGGCTATATAGATAAAGAATACCCTCCAAAAGAGGGAAGAGTAAAGGGAAGAGTGAGTGACCAGAAGGAGATGGTAATAAACATTACCAAGTCTCCAGTACTACCCATGTGAATCCTCCCCTTCCCTTGTGAACTTTAGAACCCAATCACACCTTCTTAAACTGTGCAACTTTTACCTACATAGTCTTTATAAGTACTCCCTAAAGGATCTAATCCTCCAAATGTTCATTGTCTTCCTCTGATGTTAATATCCCATAGCTACTAACATGTGCAACACACATCTAGCATCCTTCGTTTTTTTCTACCACACTACCTCCATCGGATGACCTATATCTAGAGGAGGTTTATGATATCTTGGATGATAGAATTACCTTGAAAAGAATGCAAAATACTTCTACTATTCAATCACCAGTTTGGTTCTCTATCTCCCAGATCTCATTCTTTTGTTAGGCTATTTAAAATTAATAGTGTTATTAGGAAAGTTAAATTATAAAACTAAAAATAACATGAACAAAACTAGAGTTTTTGTAGTTGATTGGAGCTCAAAATAGCAAAAGCAAGCATGATTTCCTCATCTAATTTATTATAGCATGTTGTATTCATGCTGGGTGATAAGGGGAGGGTGATGGAAGAGGAAACATTTTGACATGACCATCCAAAACAAATGCATGTTTTGATTCTATCCTTCTCCAGGCCGACTCACTATGTTTCCAGATCACCTAGCAACTTCACGAGCTATTATTTGGGTGCCAGGCACATGTAGAGAATACCTACAAAACATATGTTTATAGCAATGCATTCTTCTTGATGTGAATGGAAAAAAATAATGAACTTTCAAAAAATACAAGACTGCTGAAACGATGTTTCCAATTATAGAAATATATTGTCATTTAAAAGCATTTGAAAAGAATTTAAAAGCATTCTTAAAAGCATCTCGAATGTTACCAAATGATTTCCACAAACCTGTTGTGAGGGGGCTTTACTGATTCATAAAATCTCAGCATGGGAAAGGACAGTCTACTGGGTCCTGTCTATACCCAAACCCCCCCTGCAGGATCCCTGCCCCCATACAGTGGGCATCCAATAAAAAAGTAGGCAACTTTGCTTAAAGGTTTCAGTGATGGGGCTGCTTTTGTCTTTTTCCAAATCAAACCTTAATCAGCCTTTTGGGCACTTTCTTTTATTGATCCTGATTTTGCCCTTTAAGACCAAAGAGAACAAGACTAATCCCTTCTCTAGCAGCAGCTTTTCAATTCTTTAAAGGCAATTCTTAAATTTTTTGTTGTTTTAGTTAAAACCAATTTTGCAGCTAGGTGGCATAGTGGATAGAGTTGCCAGGTCTGGGATCAGAAAAACTCATCTTCCTGAGTACCAATTCAGCTTCGGACACATACTAGCTATTTGTCCCTGGACAAGTCACATAACTGTTTGCCTCGATTTCCTTCCTCATCTATAAAATGAAATGGAGAAGGAAATGGCAAGACATTCCATTATCTTTGCCAAGAAAACCCCGAAAATAGGATCATAAAGAGACATGACTAAAATGACTGAACAACAACCAAAAAATTAATAATCACCAAATATGTATTAAGTATTCTATATGGTAACACTGTGCTATGCACTTTATACAGGTATAAAGGATGAAAAATCTTGATTCACAAGGAGGAAGTCAGGTGATAGAGCTGATAATATGGGAGGTATTGAGTCTGAAAGATTTAAGTTTAAATCTAATTTTAGACATTACTAAATGTGTGACCCTGTGCAAGTTACTTAATCTCTGTCTGACTCATTTATCTCACCAGTAAAATGGGGGGTAAAAATAGTACCTATATTCTCAGACCATTATGAAAATAAAATGAGTTAATACTGGTAAAGTACTTTATAAATCTTAGAGCACTATGTAAATTTCACCCATTGTTGTTATTATTATCTTAGAGACCTCTGCAGTATATACCTATTTCTTTCAATGCGATATTTTTCTTTTTTGCTGTATAAGATGAGGCTAAGTATTATCACAATTTATGGGTAAGCTTGCCTGACTTTTGTGAATTCAATCTGCAAGAATTAATGACATCAACCAATCAACAAATGTCTTTATAAAGCAGATGCTATCAGCCAGGCAGACTGTCCAGACACTTCAAGGAGCCTACCTTGTCTTTGGGGAAATTACACATATATATGTATGTATGTATATATGTATATATATATGTGTGTATATATATATATATATATATTTATTGATAAATGAACATAAAACAGATATAATCAAAAGAGTGGGAAGGGGCAGTAGTTGGGAGACCAGTAGCTAGGGAATAGGTGTGATGTTAAAAAGTGTCACAAGTTAAGTTTGAACAGAAACCCACTAAGTGGTTGAGAACAATCATCCCAGGTGTATGGTGAATTTAAGACACCTATTGGATGGATAATAAACTTTCCATAAAAAGTTGATGACATGGGGCTGGAGTTCAGAAGACATAAGGGATTGACATAAAGATCTGGGAGCCAACTGTAGGGTGATAACTACACTAATGGGATTTAATGAATTCCCAGAAAATTTGTATATAGAGAGAGAAGAGTCTAGGCAGAATATTCCAACAATTCACATTTAGAAAAAGAACATGACTGATGATCCAGTAAAGGAACCAGATTGGCTAGATAGAAAGGAAAATCAAGGGAAAGGAGAGTTTTAAAAACCCATAATCATAGATTAGTATTAATAATATGCTTACTATGTGTTAAGCACTAAGGATAGGGACAAAGATAAAAAAAGGGCCCTATACTAAGGGAGCTGTACACTAATGAGATTATATATATGATATGTAAAGTGGGCAGCTAGGTGACACACAGAGAACAGAGCCTAGGGCCTTCAGTCAGAAAGATCTATTTAACTGGACATTTACTGTGTGACTTTGAGCAAGTCATATAACCTCATATTCCACAGATGAGGAAACTGAGGCATAAGGATTATTCTCACCTACCTCACATTTGTGAGGAACAAAAGAGATATTTCATCATTATAAAGCATTTAATACAATGTGTAGCCCAGAACAAAAACAATAAAAGTGTTAGCTTTATTTATAGAAACTAATCTCAGAAATGACAATACTAATAATTGGGAAAGGGTTGGGGAGGGAATAAAGGGGGCTATATCCAGGAAGAAAGTGTGTTCAGCTGGCTCAAATACTGTAGAGAGGTCAAGAAGGATGAAGATCAGAAAAGACCATTGGGAATTGAAATTAAGAGATCACTGGCAAATCTGAAGAGAGCAGTTTCAGAAGTAAGAGGGTAGAAAGTGGATACAATTGATAGGAGAGAGCTTTCTGTAATGTTTGACTGTGAAAAGGAGAGACGTACAGTGAGAGGCTTGAGGGGATGCTAGGGTCACATGAAAGATCTTGATGGATGAGGACATGTTTTTAGGCAGTAAAGGAGAAATGGAGAGGGAGAGATTGATGAGAGAAAAGGAAGAAGAGGAAAGAATGGAGGGAGAATACAGAAGGAGGAAGACTGGAGAGAGAAAATGGGAAGAAGTGGGGGGGGAAATAGAGAAAGGTAATAGAAGGAGGAAGAGAGGGGCAGGTAAGAAGGAAAATAGGAAAAGGGAGAGAGGGAGAGAGATATGGAAGTGGAGAAAAGGGAAAGATGGGCTGGAAATGGAAATAAAGAGCAATATTAGCCTTTCTTTCCTGTGTGTAGGAGAAATAAAATGAAAAAAGGCATATCCAATACTGCAAAGAATGAAGCAAGAGACTTTCTCTTCCAGAGAGAATTAAGTCTCCCTAAGAATCAAAATATTGAAGAATCAAAAGAGAAAAAAGGCTGACAGGGAAATGTGTTAGCAATAAAAGGAGGAAAGTTAAGAGGGCATAATAGAAAACACAGGCAGAGTGGGATTGAGATTTGTGAGGGAAAGTTTGAGATAAATAAAGTTGAGAAAATGAGGAATGAGACAAGGGTAGGGGAGTGATGTTCATAGCATCCTAGCTACTTGGCTGGAAGGGAACTTAGAGGTGAGAGGTCAAACCCTTCATTTTCCAAATGAGAAAACTGAGGTGCATAGAAAGTAACTTGCCCAGTGTTATACAAGTAATCTGAAGTGGAATTTGAACCCAGGTCTTCCCATCTTATTCTGCTGCCTCTCTTTTTCAATTATACATTCAGATTCTGTATCAATAGGATGGGAGGAGATTTTTTAAAAAGTGGAATTTAATAGCCACAGGACCAGAATATAGTATTTATTGATTAGGATCTTATTTTCAAGGGTCCAATGAATGACAGTAAATTGAGTGAGTTCTCTTTCAAGTACAAATGGAAAAGAGGAATAGGGTCAATAATGCTGCCAGCAGATGAAGGTCTAATGGAAAAATCTAGTAGCTGACTTTATGATGATTAGCTGAAGTTTCAATATAAAAACTTGGTCCTCAAGATCATCGTTGGAAATTCCAGATGGAGATGTGGACCTTGGAGCACAGGGCTCTGATTCAAGGTTTTTTTGTTTTGTTTTGAAATCCCATCCTATATATGACATCCATGTACATCTTGAACATCCTTTCTTCTCTTATGAACTTGACAAACACCAGAAGACATGAACACCATTACATGAAAAGAGTAACAGAAAAAGAACTCTGTATATGAAATTTGTTACATACAAATACTTTTTTTAAGTGCAAACACAGAACACTCTATTTTTGCTCTTCTGAACATTCTCCTGTATTTTAAATGTTCCATTAATGTATTATTTTCTTTTTAAAATATGTATTGTCTATTATACCATTTCTAAACCCAATTTCCAACCCTCCCCCAAGTAAAGGCTTTTCCTTCTAACAAATAAATTTCAAGAAAAACAAATTCCCATATTGATGAATCTAAAATATTTTATTTTGTATCTATAACTCATCATGTCTGCCAAAAAAAAAATCCCCATATTGATGTTTCTAAAATATGTCTATTTTATACCTATAACCCACCATATCTGTCAAGATTTTAGGAAATTTGCTTCTTTATCAGTCTTCTAGTGTCATAATTGGTCATTACATTGATCAAGGTTCTTAAGTCTTTCAAAGTTATTTTCTTTTATGGTATTGTAAGGTTGCATAAATTATTCTGGTTCTGCTTGCTTCACTATATATCAGTTTATACAATTATTCCCAGGTTTTGATATATTAACACCTTTTGTCTCTTCTAATGGTAAATAACATCCCATTATATTCATGTAACGTAAATGTGTTCAGTGATTGCCTAAATGAGGGACTAACCTTTTGTTTTCAGTCCTTTACTACAATAAACAAGGCTGCTATGAATATTTTGTATATGTGGGACCTTTCCAGCCCTCTTTGATCCTCCATGTAAGTCTAAATCTAATTAGATGTGAAAATAGCACTTTCTCTTGTGAATGATGCATTCTGTAAGATTTCTAAGCATAATGCAAAGAAAAAGGTTCCTGATAACTACTACAATCCCAAAGTCAAGTGACTTCTGCCTGGGGAGCTAGCATGTTTCTAAGGAGAGACTGTAAGTACATGTGACTAAGAATGTGTTAGAAGGGATTCTTGTTTGTTTCAAATATTCCTCTCAATACTGAAAATCCATGATTGTGTTAATAGTGTAAAATATTCTAAATTCACTTCTTTCACTGCCTTTTTCGTATCCTGGGCTGAGCACAACTGAATATTTATTCCATTGTTTTCCCTTATGATGTCTTAGAACTTGATTATTTTCCATCTCATTTTTTTTCTTTCTTTCCAAATTAACATCCCAGAAGACTTTTGTATTCAATCTTTCTGCAATAGATCCACTTTTTACTTGGTTACTTTTTTAGGGGTAATCATATTAGTCTGTCACGAATTTGGAGTTTTCATTTTCGATCAGTGATGATGTAATTCTACCAAACTACTCATTTTGGTTCAAGTCAGTTTAAGAAAGCTTATTAACTATCTATTATGGAAAAGCCACTTTGTTAGATGTTAGGGATATAGTCAAAAGTCAAAAGCAGCCTTGCCTTCAAAGAGCTTATGATCTTTTGAAGGGATGCAACATGTCTATAAGTAAATAAAGATTATATTCAAAGTTACATGACATAATTCCAAGATGAAGAAAATGATAATTAATTACTGAAGAGATTTGGAAAGGAAAGGAGGCTGAACTTAAGCCATGCTTGAAAGAAAATAGTCATTGAAAATGAATCAATGCATAGCATTCATATAGTACTTTGAGATTTAAAATGTTTTATAAGTGTTATCATTACCCAGGGAGGTGCATAGTGTTATTATTCTCATTTTACAGATGAGTAAACTGAGGCACAGAGAGATTAATAACTTACTCAGGGTTACACAGCTAGTAAATATTTGAGGCTGGATTTGAACTCAAGAATTTTCTATTTCAACTTTAATGCTCTATACACAGCACTACCTCTCTATCGCTGAAAGAATCCTCCAGCATAATAATCAGGATCTACACAGGTCATGTTCTTGTCTCATTATCTGTTTCCTAACCAGCTGAGCTAACCAGCTTATATGTTGCCATAATGACTTTGTAAGAAAAGACAGCAGATGTTAATTGTACTTTTGAAGTTAATACCTATGTATTTAATTTATCCCATATTTCACCTTTGACTGCCAAACTTTTCAAGCAGTCAATAGTTACTTTTTCTTGCTAACTTCTTACTCATTAATCTACTGATAATATGTTTTTTTTTTTTTTTATTCTTATAGTATTTGTTCTGGTAGCAAAGACCCTGAGTCCAAATTCTTCCTTTGCCATTAACTGTCTGGGTGGACATGTCAATTATTAATATTCCTAAACAGTGTCCTCATATATAAAATGAGAGTATCATACTATATATCACTCAGTCTCAGCCCTATGATCTCCCTTGAACCTAGAACTTTTCAATCATCAAATTTAATGCCCCTATATCCACTTTTCTTGAATTTTATGGAGCATTTCACTGACAATTTCCTTGATACGCTCCTCCCCCCCTTTATGAGACTTCCTTCACACTTGAATTTTATGGTACTGAAATACCTTCTGCCTCTATCTTTGTCTCATATTTGTCCTCCTTTCCTTTCTCCTTCTTTTCCTCTTCTTTCTTTTTCTTCTTTTCCTTTTCCTCTTCTTTTTTATTTTTTTAAATATTACTAGTTCTTCTTTTTTTCAGTAACAACTTAATTATACACACTCACTATTTCTCATGGCCTTCTGATATTTCTCCCTCAGTGTATTCAGTCAGACTAAGGACTTCAAGGATTACCTCTGTGAAGAAGACTTTCTAATCTCTATCTGCTTAATCCTTCGACTGAGATAGCTTGCTAGTACCTCAAACATAATATTTCTCAGATGGAACTTATTCTTTTTTCCTATAATAATTTTGGATTCCTACTTCCTCCACATAGTAACCTAACAAGTCATACCAGTTCCTCTTGTAGCCATCTCTTCCTTTCCATTCCTTAAGTCACTATCCTATATTGTTGCAAAAACATACTACTTTACATGTATTCTATTAAATAGATGCAAGTCATCTTTTCCTTTCTAATCATGATTAATCTTCCTTATAGAAAATATGAATTGAGGCACTTCAATGCTTGGGATCCTATCATAGTTTCCAAATGGCTACCAAGTAAAGTCCAAACTTGGTTGCATGTTTCAAAATCTTCCTAGTTTTTCAGTCTTTCTAGTCTTCGTTAATTTTAATATCTAAGTCTACCCCCCTCAATTTATTAAAATATATATGCTTACATGTCTATTTATATACATAAATTCTTATTTGTCATAATTTTTTGCATGTTGCCTCCCCTAATAGTTTGAGATTTCCTTGAGAGTACTATTTGTATGTTACCTTTCTGTGTATCCCCAGTACTTGGCACAGTTTATAGCACATGGGGACTTAATAAATGTTACCTGACTATAATTAGACTTTAAGCTCTCTCAAATTGATGATCCTGTGCAACATCTCAGTATTTTCATATTGCCAAACATGATGTCTTGAAATCAGCAGACATTTATTAGTGGAAAAACTACTGAAGTTTTAAAAATTAATTGTTATTTAATTTAAATTTATCTTATTTCAACTTTTCTCCTAATTATTTAATTTAATAAATATTTTGTTTGATTTAAATGTTATTTAATTTGTTTAATTTAAATTATTAAAATTTGTCCAATTTAAATAAAACAAGACTTGCTTTGTAATTTATTGTTTTTCAGTTGTTTCAGTTGTGTCTGATTTATGTTAACCCCATTTGGGATTTTCTTGACAAAAAGCCTGTAGAAATTTGTCTTTTCCTTCTTTGGCTCATTTTACAGATGAGGAAACTGAGGCAAACAGAGTTAAATGATTTGCCCAAGATCACACAGCTAGTAAGTGTCTGAGGCCAAATTTGAATACAGGTCTTCCTGGTGTTTTATCCTTTGTGCCATCTAGCTGCCCTTGCTTTGGAATTTATGTGAATTTCAATGAATAAAATGTTAGCATGCCATAGTGAATAGAGAGACCTTTGGGGTCAGGAAAACAAGATTTAAATCCTCTATCTGTATATCTAGGTTGAGTTGCCCTCAGTAAGTCACAAATTCCTGATGCCTTGACAACTTTCTAAGAATACAACTTGAAAAGAATCTGACAGCCTCTAGTGGAAAAGGAGTTTCCTCTGCCAGAAACTTGCTATACCAGTGAAATCATAGGACAAGTCACTATTACTAAAATATAACTTTTTCAATCATTCATTCTAACCTTCCAACATAATTTTGGGCCAATTTTATTCATTTTTAATAGTTTTAATAACATGAACTCTTTTCAAAATCAAGCATAAACATTTGCTAGGTACGTACTATTTACAAAGCACTGGGAATACAAAGAGAAAAAAAAAAATTAGTTCCTGACTCAAGGAATTAAATTCTGCAGAAGGGATACAATACACTTGTAGAGAAATCAATGTCAGCACGTTTATTCCTTTCACATAGCGACTTTTCCCACTGAAGTTTTGAAATGTTGTGGGTCAGCATAAGAAATTAACTGTGAATTTTTTTTTTGGGGGGGGAGTTTTGTGGAAGTCACAAATGACATACTGAAAGCCAACAGATGACACAGAGCCTAGATCAACTACTTACCCCAAATTTTATAATACAAAACTGTAAACACATAAAGAGGGGGAAAATTAAGTCTTCTCTGGTATGAAGGGAGGGTCATTAAATTTTATACAGATTTTCCAAATTATGGGGACACTGTACCCTTAGCTTCTGTGATGTGGAAGAAGTAACCTTAATAATAATAAATTAATAATGAGCATTTCTATTGCTCTTTAAAGTTTATAAAGCCCTTTACTTATGTATTCAACATATCCATTACTGAACTCATTTTCTTTGTTACCAAAACACTCCCTCCTTTCAAACTTTCCTATTACTCTCAAGGATACCACAATTCATCCAAAAACCTGAGTACCATCTTGAGTTCTTCATTCTAGCTCTCTTTTCCAAGTAAAAGGATATTGTAGGACAAGGTCTATGCTTTCTACTTTTGGAACATTTCTCATATTTGCCTTCTTCTTCCCTATCTCTGCAACCAAACTGGCTGAAACTTTCATCTTACATCTAGACTATTTTAATAAACTTTTACTTGTTTTCTCTGCCTTCCAGTCTCTTTCCAATCTAAAATAACATTCACATAGTTGTCAAATTTATCTTCCTACCCTACTATCTTATCTCCCTATTTAATAAGTTTCAAGGACATCTAGGTTACACAAAGTAGGGGCCTTGGAATTCTGAGTGCAAATCCAAATTCAGATACTTACTAGCAGTGTTTTCATGATCAAGTCACATAATCCCAAATGCCTCTGTAAAGAAATAAACAAACAAGAAAGCTTTCACAATTTGCTTTTAACTTCAGGATACAATAGAAAATCCTCTGTTTGGATTTTAAAGTCTTTTATAACCTGACTTTCTCCTAAAATCCCTTGCTTTTCTCCTCTGAAATGTAGAGACATTGGCTTTCTTGAGATTTCTCTTGCAAAATGCTTCAATTCTCAACTCCTGGTATATTTACTGGCTATTCCCTATACCTAGGATTATCTCCCTATTCATCCAAGCCTCTTGGATTCCTTCTATTCTCAGTTAAAGACCTTTTTTATGCAAGAAATTTTTCTTGGTCCTCCTTAATTATAACTTCTTCTCTCTGAGAATAATTCTATTTTATTAAGTATATCTCTTGTTTATGCATAGTTGTTTTTATATGATCTCTTTCATCAAGCTAACTTCCTTGAGATTAGGGACTATTTTTATTTTAATATTTTGTCTTTGTGTCCATAGAGCACAGTTCCTAATGCATAGTTTAATAAATGACTGTTGACTTGGCCGAGTCTTACTTTGAAATAATACAGTCTCTAAAGCTTCTTTGTGGTGAGAAGAGAATTTATTACAGACAAGGAGAATGCCCTGTACAAATGAAGAGAGAGGGAATACCACTTATGGGGAGCAGCTAGCAGATCATTTTAATTAGAGCAGAATGTAAATAAAGGGGGAAAAATGATTGAAAAGATAGTTGGGAATAATATTGAATAAGCTTTCAAATGCCAGGATGAAGAATTTGTATCCTAGATTCAATAGGGAGCCACTGAAATTGTAGAGAAAGGGATATAGTGATATATATGCCTTAGAAATCAGTCCGGTGATTACGGTGAGAATAGAATGAAGAGAATAATGATAGATGAAGAAATAAATATATCTACTATTTTAATTGTCTGAATGGGCATTGATGAAGGCATGAAAAACTGATTAGATATGGGAATGGGATAAAGCAAAGCAAAAGTCAAAAATGGTTCTGAATTTGAGGATGTGGATGATTAAAAAGATGGCCATACTCTCAAAATAGGAAAGAAAGATTTAGGGGGAAGATAGCTCTATTTTGCATGCATTCAATTTGAAATATCTTCCAGACATCAAATTGGTGTTGTCCAGCAAACAGCTGGTTTAGGAGTTAAGGAGAGAGGCTTGAGATTAGACATAAATGTATAAATCATATATCTCTCAATATTTTAGTATCCTTAGCAGAACAGCAAAAATTTCTTTATCCTTAACATCTACCCCCTTCTCTTTTTTGGTAATGGGGGTGGAGTGGGGAGATTTCCACTATTTCATCAAGGTCTTTCCACTTTATATGCCTCAACTAATTATTGTTGGTCTTAATTGCATTACAGTATTTCATTACATTAATATACTACAATATATTTAATCATTCAAATCATTAGAGAATTGTGTTAGTTCCAGGTTTGTTTGCTTTTTGTAATTACAAATAATGTTGCTATGAAAATCTTTTAACATATGTTTGGTTTGTGATAACCTGTCAAGGGTAGATGCCAAACCCCAGAATTATTACAACAAAAGATATGATAATTTTGGTAACTTTTACTATCAGATCACTCTTCAATTTCTCCTCCCCCTCCTTAAGTTTGCAATTCTTTGTGGAGATAATATACTACTATTGGGGAGATGGGGAAGCAGTGATTCTGCAGTCAGAGAGGACTTGGGTTCAGATTTTATGCTTGATATTCCCCTGCCATCTCAAGCAAGTCAATGAACTGCCCAGGGCCTCAGTTTCCATTTCTTTAAAAGGAGAGAATTGGGCCCTATGGGTTCTGTATGGGTCTTGACTTAAGAACTATTGTCCAGTTTCCTCTGGTAAAGTCTGGAAAATCAGTGAGCGAGAAAAGTAGATTATAGCCAAATTGGCAACTGCAATGTTGTGGTAGCAAGCAATTCCATTTGCAAAATTTCTACCAGGGTCCCAAATCTCCAATAGAATATTTAAAAAGTAAACCTGTTTCCCAATGGCTAAGGAATTCTACTTGCAATTTTCACTGGTAGAGAAGCCACTATAGTGTAATATTACCATCTCCTCAGGAGCTCAGTATTTCTAGGAAGGATATCATCAAAAATCAATCACTCAACATTTCTACAGTTGCAATATCATTCTAAGAAATGCTGTTCGCAGGAGCGGTAAAATACAGAGAGCTTTGCAAAGTCCCCAGATAGTATTCTCCTCAAACCAGGAACCTCAAATTTTCCAAGCTCATTAAACCACCATCAGCTTTTATGTCTACAGCATATTCCTATATGCATGGGTAAAAACAATCATAAGATTTAGCACATTAAGACTTCAGAGCTCTTCGAAAACATTAAGTAATTAATCCTCACAACACCCTGGTGATATAGGTCTTATTATTCCCATTTTATAGATAAAGAAATTGAGACACAGGAGATCAAACCATATACCTTAAAGCATCATAATCCATTTCTAGCAAAAGCTTAAACAAAAAAGTTAAAATTGTAGATTCTGGTCCTCTTTTCAGACCTGCAAATTGTATAGACCTCTAGGGTACAGATAACTCACATACCCATATTTGTCTTTTCACGTGTGACCACGTATGCTAACTGAAAAAAAACATACACAGAATCCATTTATTAATACCTCAGTTGTTTAGCTGTACCATGTATCATTATGTATATGAGTCCACATTATGCACCTGAGATGAAACAATTAAACATTTGCTAATTTTCAGAATATATAAATGTGATTGATCACATGGTTTAATTCAAAAATATTATGCCTGATCTTTTAAAGACAAAACTATTAGCGATCTCAGAACTCTTATTTGTGAGAGCATCAGAAACAAAATGGTAGACTAGAAATCCTTTGTAGAGATTTTGTTTTGTTTTGTTCTGTGAAACTTTAGTAGTAGAAGGGCCAGGCATGTCAATTGACTCAGAAAATTTCTTGCTTTTGCAAGGTATTCTTAAATTCCAGTTCTTCTAATGGGAGGACACAATACTCTAGTACCTCATGTAAAACCAATTACCTTTTAGTTTCAGGATTCTCAGTCCCCAAAAAAGGATTTTTTTTAATGTACAGAACAATATGTTATTTCAGTTACTAAGGAAACCAATGGCAAAACTAAGTTTACCAGGGATGTATCCTCAAGAAATTGACTACAGTGTCAGTCTCTGGAGTATCATTACAAAGTGCTATTTGCATTTAAATTTCTTATAACCCTTAAGCAACTGAATTGTTTGTTTATCAGCCCCAGTATATTCCTCTTGGAATTTGATTTTTTTTTTTAAACAACAACAACAAAAACAAAAACATCTTCCCAAAACACTGATATCGAAGTTAACTCAGAAAAATAAATACCTTTGAAGAGCACCAAGACTGGTACCAAATTTGTGAATTATTATTTTTTAACCGTGTCTCCCTGGGTTTCCAATGAGACTTCTGTTCAAGCCTCAGTGCCTAATGCCCTGCTCACTAATGAAAGCCGCCCATTCTCCTCCACACTCAGCAACAAATAGGCTAAGTCATGTTGACTTATACTGTTGCGTGTCACAAGTAACGAGATTCTACAGGAATCAATACATCTATTTTGCACATGAGGCTTTCTGGAAACTCTCTCTATTCAGCTCCCAGTTCCAGGTTCCTGAGGGAAGTCAAGGAAAAACCCCAGATTTTTCTTGACAGACATTTGCCTCTTTTGTCAAAAAGAAACAACAAATATTCTGATGAGTTACTGATGCTTTTATCGCTGGAAACTCTCCTGACAAACTACTCAACTGACCAAAGATGACAAGGCCTTGACATGCTGCTCTGCCTTCAGAATATATTGAAGTCTTGTAAAAGCTGATCACACTGAATGCAATCATGAAAAAAAAAAAAAAAAAAAAGAGAGAGAGAGAGAAAGTAAGTGAGAGAGAGAAAGAGAGAAAGACTGACTGAGACTTCAGCGTTTTGATTTTTTTGTTTTCCCTTTTTCTTCCCTCAGTGAAATCAACTTCAATTTATCTATCATCTCCCTCAAACTCTTTTCTGGCAGCATCCTTTGTCTTAAGGCCTTGTTACTCTTTATAAGTCTGTAATTATTTTTATAAAAAAAAAAGAAAGGAGGGAAACAAAGAAAAAAAAGAAACACAAATTTCTGTCAGTTCTAAATTGGCCTTATACTTAGTGAAAACAGAACCAAATGGACAGAATAAGATCAACCCTCACTAAGTAAATCACTTTTATCACTAAGGAATGGAATTCACCTAAAGGAACATGAAGCTTGAGGAGAAAAGGCAAAATTTTAACTTGGAATTGGAAAGAGGCAATTCCAAATGCAGCCCTTCTACAGTAAAACGTTTAATTAAGTAATGTCCTAACCTAGGAAAGTATGGGCATTGATTTAGGATCAGATCTACTCCCTACCTTCACCTCACCCAAAGAAAATAATTTTAACAAAATAATTGTGAACCAGCCTACTCATTAATTCCTTCTTCCCTACCCTCCAGCCCTCCCCACTTTCAACCTAACTACATTATCTGCTAAAAGGAATTTATTGCCTCTTTGAAAAAGAAAAAATAAATAAAAAGAAATTTAAAAAATCAACAGGAATCATATTTTTCTAGATCTTCACAAAACAAGGTAACTTGGAGGCAAATTCAGTGTACGGGCTTTTTCTCCCCCTCCTTAAGGTTTCTTTCCCGTTTCATCAATATGCCATGAGCCTGACCTGGAGGATTCCCGGCAATTGATGCAAGAAGTAATTAAGTCTCCAGGCTCATCACAACCTGTGCAAGCTCCTGCCCTGTTCAAAGATTGTTCTTGGAGCCCAACAGCTTGGTGATTTTTATGACAAAGGCTCCTGTAATGTAGGGTTAACAATTAAAGCCAGGCAGGATGTCTCTCTTGTGGGGCCCGATGCTCAGCTCACTTGCTGCAATCACCAATCTAATTTGAAAGGAGCCTGGTGGAAACCTAGTTTTATCCCACCTCCCCCAACCCCTACCCCAGAGGCTTGATTCACCTGATTAGTCATCCATCCTTCCTGGTACCCCCTTTCCATTCTTATTACCTTCAGCCTCCACCCTTAGGAAAGAAATGCTTTAGGAAAGCTCCTCCTTGGATTGTAGAGCATCATGCGCCCGCCAGTTGTTTTCTGGTTAAGCTACAAAGCCTGGGAAAGCAAATGTGTCACTGGAAAGTTTAAAGTGATCTTCCACAGGGTACCCCACAGCTTAATTCCTTCATAGGAGCAAGGATTTTGCAAAATGATACCTTCCATTTCCAAAGGGCATAAGGGGAATATTTTTTTTCCTTTCAGTGATTTTCCTCGATTCTTAGAATCCTGGCACATTCCAGTGTGGAATATGATAGTGGACTATCCACCTCCCCAAAGAAACTGACCAAGAACAAAAGTAGACTTGACCTTTATGTCTCAGACATTCTTCTGCTGTTATTTCTGATTTTAAGCTTCTAAGGCACCTTGCTGGGCTTGATGAGAAATGAAAAGCACGGCTTTGAGGGATGTTTTGTAGTCAATTTTTTGATGGGCAGGAAATTCTTTTTAGACAGTTTTGGAGTGAGTAAAGTTAATGGTGTTGTATTGGTATTTTGTAGTAATTTTTTGGAGGATAAAAGATTCTATTTAAATAATTTTTGATGAGCAAGGTTAATGACATTTTACCGATTTCAGCTTAAGTTTATTCAAGGCAAATGTGGGTAGGGTGGAAAAGAGGTCTAGGGAAATTGAAGTAGTATTCAACTAGAAAGGGCCTCCTTTTTTACAACTTTGGGTTTTTTGCTTTTTGTTTTATTTTGTTGTTCAAATGTAGGGGATAGAGACTGAGAAAGGTAATATACAAATATGGAACTATAGGTGCAGAGGAATTGGTTTCTTTTTTTTTTCCCCCCAACAAAGCTATACTCCTAGATTTAAAACACAAAAATCCATTGTGTATAAGGGAAATTATTTTCAAAGCTCTGGAAATTAGGCATGGATAAGACATAATTACTCCTGCTAGTATTTTGATTCATTTAAAACTTTCTTATTTTAAAAAGACCGCAAAATCAAATCCAGGGAAAGGGGTATAGTGGATAAAAGCAATCATTGGAAAAGATATATTAAATGATATTTCTCTTATTTGTGGCTGCTTGTTTAATCCATTCTTTTCTCCTACCAATATTGGATGAAATGACTGCTATATGGAAGTAGAGAGCAAACAGAGTTGTTGAATATCTTCAAAGTCATTTTCCACAAAGGAAAGAGAAATTTGTGTTTCCTAGGAATCACTGACTTCTTTTTATCAAACTATTTGACACCCTAAAAGGCTTTTTTCTACATGAGATGACTGTTTCCATAGTCCTCTAAAGTGTGTCTTTCCTACACACCTTCAATAAATCGGTTTGTGCTTTACTTATTGTGTGCTTGTGAGAGCTGGGGACCAAGACAATTTGCTTCATGAAGCCATCATGCAGAAGGGAACATTGGTAGCAGCCTCTTGCCTTCACTATTCAAGTTATTTTTGAACAAACTAAAAGACTTCTTTTTACCTATTTTCATCAAGTTTTTCTACGTTTATTGTTCCAGAGTAATTTTTCTTAAGAGTCTCTCTGCCTTAACCTTGGCACGAGGTCATGAGCAAAGAGAGCAAAGAACACATTTATCTTTTTTAAAAATCTTTTTTCTTTCTTTCTTTCTTTTTTTAATCTCCAGGGAGAGTGCATACTCCAGATTGCTGTCCCTTTAGAAGCTTCATAGAACACTCCACTTTCTAGTCATAATATTGCTCTTTTAGAATCCAGACTGATTCATTAGCAACGGTATTCTGATGTGGTTCATCAGTAGCAAGGGTTTTGCCCTAGTGGGCCGCTAATAAGAGCTTTCCTTCTCCATGACAGTTTGTTGCTCTGCATGCCAAGCCCTTCCCAAATGGGCCACATTTGAATTCCCTGTGGACCCCAGTACCATCTGCTTTGGTGAATATTTGTCATGTGAAAGAGCTTGGCCCCAGAGAGCAATAGGATAGAAGTTACAAAGAGGCAAATTTAGAGTGCTAGTAGAATAAGCTTTCTAACGATTAGTCATCTCAAAATAGCTATTCAGCTGATCTTTGAACACCCCCCAGATGTGGAGATGGATTTACTACAATCAAAGCCCATTCTTTTAGTTTATATTTATTATAGGGTTTCTTTTGGGGTTTTGTTTGGATCATATAGCTACTGATATGTCTTTCAAATCTGAAATTTTGTGATTTAAATATTATATATCATATACATACACATATATGTATCCACAAATATACAAAAAAGCAAGCTAATATGTACATATATACATATATGTTAGCTTGCTTTTTTTTGGAGGGGAATGGGGTTAGTCTGAGCCTATCATTTTATTCGCATATGGAATTTTCAGCAAAACATTCCTTCAAAATATAAATAATGATTTCTGCAATTTATATTATTGGAGTTGTTTGAATTGATGTCCTGAAGATATAAATTTTAACTTATAGTTCTCCTCTTCTATTATTCAATGTACATAGAAATAGTCATTTTATTTGTATTGGTTTAGCTCAGAAGAAAAATAAAATCAATTGAGAAGATGGGACAGGGGAAAAGAGAGGGAAAGGGAGAGAAAGAGAGAGAGAAGGAGAGGGAGAGGGAAAGGGTATTTATTCATAGGTAGTAGCTGACATTGTGGGGGCAATTATATGCATCTACTTACTCATTAGCTTACTTATTAGCTTTCTAATACCTATTGAAGCAGTGTGGCTAGCAAGGTAGAGAGAGGCAATGTGGAGCTGAATTGCTAATATGCTTCACTGGAGGAAATTTCTATATCTAGAAGTGGCCCACACTTATTAAATCAGAGTTCAAGATCTCTCACCAAAAAAATAGATAGGGAATCATTTTTTTCTATTTCACTAAGATACATCAATCCAGGAATACATATTTCAAAGAGATTCTAAAATATTTTAATTGGAATGCCAAAAATATTTAGGGATATTGGAATATTCTGTTAAATATTAGCATACTTCAATTGGAATAATAGAGTGTGAATCATAAAATATATATCATATTCTTCTATATATGTGTTCAGACTAGAGACAATGTTTGAAAGTTAGAATAAAAGAAGAAGTTATTTCCTCCCTCTGTAAATTATCTTTACAATTCCCAGCATTCAAGGGAAGCCTGGTTCCATGTTGGAAGTTGAGGAAAAAAACATCCCTCTCCCAGTCTCTCTTCCTTTGTTCCCATCTCTCCACTCAATCCTGAAAGAGATAATACTTGAAGTCTTTGTTTTTCCCTTTGTGTCTTTATATAATTCCTGTCAGTCAGTCAGCTAGAAAGACCTCCCCCTCCTCTATCCCTTTTGGTTTCTGAATCCTCCCCCAAGATATCTTGGAGTTTACTAACTAGATTTCTTTTGAAGGAACATGCCTTAAACCAAAACCACTTTCATTCTCATTGACTGGCCACCTATAAGTTTCCAGCCCAAGTCTGGTTTGGTCATAGCTTGGGTCCTGAGTGACTTAGATTAAATGCAAATAATAATCATTTCTGCTTTGGTCAGAGACCCTTAGATCTTCTCCTCCCAGATTTATTTATTTAGATTTTTTTTTTTTTTTTTGACTAGGTGAAAGAGAAGATTCTTTACTTCAATTGCTACATATCCTTAATCAATGGGTGCAGCCTTCGTCAAACTGAGACCAGTGGAAGACTTTAGCTTAAAAAAGCATCCAGTCCTCCTCTAATAGTCCTGATCTCTATCTGGCCACTGAACCCAGATGGCTCTGGAGGGAAAAGTGAGGCAGGTAATCTTGCCCAGCCTTCCCTCACTTAAATCCAATTCACTTGCACGACATTGTATCAACTCCCTGATGTCTTGATCCTCTTTGAGGACAAGGGACAAACAACAACAAATTCAGTATATACTATGTCCTAAGTGCTGGACATATAATGAAAAACAAAAACCCAACTTCACTCTTTAACAACTCGAAGTCTCTGTCATTTGATAAAAAATAAATATTTAAAGGGAAATGAAAATGGACAAATAATTTATCACAGAGAGGCAACAGTATAATAGAGAGAAAACTGTCTTGAATCAAAAAGATCTGGGGCAAATAGATGGAATTGTGGACAATGCACTGGACCTGGAATCTGGACTTCAAATCCAGTCTCAGACACTTAACACTTATCAGCTGCTCAGTGACCTCAATTGCTCCTCCCCGCAAAAGTCAAAAAGATCCAGATTCAAGTCTTGACATATGTATGCACACATCGACATGGTTAAAAGGAGTTTTAGCACTGCTAAAATCTATGCCAATAAAATCATATGCAGTCATAAAGCAACCAACTCTTGGTTGAAGAATGGCTAAAAAAATTGTAACATAAATTCAATGGACATTATTGTGCTGTAATAAATGATGAGTAACGAATACAAAGCAGAATGTGAAAATCATCACGAACAGCTGCAGAAAAAGTGAAGAAAAGTGAAGAAAAGAGCCAAAAAAACCAAAAACCAAAAAACAAATGCCCCCACACAAAACAAACTACACAACGATTCCAACAATTAAAATGGAAAGAACACACCCAAAAAATCAAAAGTAAATGTAGCAACATTATAAAGTCAATGAGACTTGAATGAAGAAATATGGGAACATATCTCTAACATACATTTTGGTAAAAGTACTAGCTCCACAAGTGTTATACATTGTACATATTTTCAGACTTTTTCAATATATATCAGTTAGTGGAGCTGACTTTTTTCCTCTTAAAAATACTATTTGTCATATAGGATGGCTTTTTGGTAGCAAGAGGTATACATGGGATAATATAGTGATGTAAGAAACAAAAAATATCAATTAAAATGAAAAAAAAAAAATAACCTCAAAGCTTAAGTTTTAGAGGAGACCTCTTCCAGTGTCCCAGGCTGCTAAAATGTCCTCTCTCATATATTATTTTGCATCCATTCTGCATATACCTTGGAGGTACTTATTTCTTACATGTCTTGACCATTGTACCTGAAGGTCCAGGAAGCAGGGTTTTTTGTTTTCCCCCTTTCTTTGAATCCCTAATATTTAACAGTTCCTGACACAATGTGACTATTAACAAATATTTTTTGTTGTTGTTGTTTTTTTTAATGACAATGACAAACAAAATTAAACTTCTTCACAGAATTTCATTTTAATCTTCCCCTAGGATCATGATATGACTAAAAAGGAGTATTCAAAGTCCAGGAAGAACAATTCTATGGATCAATTCCTATATCTCCTCAACATAAAGGAAACAAGAATAAGGAGATATTTCAAAATAACTGAGGGGAACCCATGGGTGATTTTTATTTAGAATTTGGTTTGAATTAGAGGAAAGAAAAATAAACAAACTATTCATCATAGATTAGGTAGCTTTTTTAGGTAGGTATTTTAATAGAAATATAACTATGATCTGTGTTCACTTGAAGAAATAGAAAGACATATGGTGGTCTGGTGGAAGATTTCAAAGTATAGAGATAGTAGTCCTTAACAGGGAGGAAATAAAATTCTCAGATGACAGCAGATTAGGTTAAAGATCAGGTGGTACTATGGTGGTTAAAATGTGCATACCAATGTGGGGTTAAAAAAAAAAAAGCCTTAAAGAGGGTATAGGATTAACAAGTAATGTATTTCTTTTGGGTCCCATGAAGAAGGAACAGAAGAAAGTAAGTGGGGAAATTAAGAGGTGTGAAGGTATCTGTTGAATTGCATCCCTCTGAATGTGGCCCTAAAATCTTTTGAACTTCCTAATCTCTTAAAGAAAAACTGAGGTAAAATTGTCAACATCCTCCATAGACTATCAGATGATTAATATCAACAACTACAAATTTACAGCATTCTTCCTGATATCCTTGATAAATCAAGAAATAAGTTATGCTAGAGCCAAAACCATCCCAGAAAGAACTGTTGTCCACCATCATACTGACAGAACATGCAGCCATAAAAATTTAAGAACACTTTTAATAGATGGACTAAAGCAAATAGTCAAACTCAAAGAATGAAAAGTTTTGCAAATATGGACATGTAGTAGATGAAATGAAAATCACATAGGATCGATATATATCATCCCATCATCTTGTCTGAAACTGGTTGTTGTCTCAAAAGATGTTTTCAGTGACCATAGACTGTGGGCTTCCCAATATTTTATTCAGCTCCCCACCCCACAAAATAGTCTTATGAACTCCTGAGTCTACAAAATATTAAAAATAATCAGCAACTTGTCCTAGGTACATTTCTATATAAATCTGATGTTTAACAAAAGGATGTGAATGAAAAAAAATAACAATAAAAATAATAATGATGATGATGAATTAGTTATATACCTTTTACAAGATTTATAGAACACTGAACTTTTAGTCTCATGACAATATTGTGAGGTTAGTAACACAAGTATTTTTGTTCTCACTTAAGTTAGGAAACAAAAACTCAGAGAATTTAAATGCCTTGCTATTGTGGACTGGACTTCATTCAAACTGGTCCTCTGATAGTTTACATGCAGAACTGGAATGAAATGAAATACCAGTAGCTAATATAAACAAGAGAATATTTATTTAGCTGTAACTGAGCAAGAACATTTTGAAAATGGATGTTCCTACAGAATATAGACGTGATCCTGAAGTTCTAAGGAGCTCAGCTCCACCCTGTAGACATGGTTTAAAATGCTTTTCTTTGGTCAGAAGGCTAGGGGATAAATCCTACTTCCAAATGTTATTTGTATCCACACAACCAAGAAGCTATGTCAGTGGTCCAAGCGTCTGCCTCTGAATCAATTAAATATCAAGGAAAGTTTCAGGCCATTTTAGGACAAAAAACTAGACTAGCCTGCATGGGATAGGAGAGAGAGTGTTAGAATATTGAACCCATCAAATAGCCAAACAAATTGTGGTAAATGATTATGATGAAATGATATTATACTATGAGAAATAATGGATGAGATGCTCTCAGGAAAACCTGGAAAGACTTTCATGAGCTGATGCAAAGTGAAATGTACTGTGTACAAAGGAAGAGCAATATGATCAGCGAATATTCTGTGTAATACAATGACCCGACAATTCTGAAGGGCTTATGACGAAAAATGCTATCCATCTCCAGGCAAAGAACTGAGGGTGTCTGAAAACAGATTGAAGCATCTTTTTTTTTTTTTTTTTTTAACTTTCCTTATTTTTCTTGAGATGTTTTTTGGGGGTGGGGGAGTTTCCTATGCTTTCTTTCACAATATGACTAATATGGAAATACTTTACATAACTATACATGTGTAACACATCAAATTGCTTGCCTTCTCATTGAGGGAGTCGGGAAGGAAGAAGGGAGAGAATTTGGAACTTAAAAGTTTTTAAAAATAAATGTTAAAAATTATTTTTACATGTAAGTGCGGAAAAATAAAATACTAAATAAATTTTTAAAAAGAGTACTGGATTCATCATGCCTGCTTCATGTTGTGCCATTTGCCCTATAAAATATATGTTAAAAATAAATAAGGTATTCTACAAGCTTTGCTTTAAAAAACAACAACAAATTTTTATGAATATGCCCTTTCATATTTAATTTTAATTATTTTCTAGTTATGTATGAGTATTTATATATAACATAGATTAATCTTTCCAATTCACCAGGACTCTGAAATGGATTATTCAGAATTTTAGCATCTTCAATAAGTAAATAGGAAAATAATTTACTTGCCAAATATTCTGCTTTGATTATACATGTGGTAGTATCTTAAAGAAAATATATTCTGCTGAAAAACTAGTTTTTAAATGTATAGCTTGCTTTGCAAATGTAGTTTATGGTTTCTTTATCTTTTGGATATTAGATCCATTTCCAATGAGCTATTTTGGGGACAACAGCATTTTCTCAGGTGAGTAAATAAAAAAAGGAAAAGACTTGAAGAAAAGACTATAATCCATGGTTTTTGCATGTAAAGATTATATAATTGTTCCCAACAATATTATTATCTTTAAAGATGTGAAATATTTCCTTGATATGAAAAGCTGTTTTAAACAAAACAAGAACTCAGAATAGCAACAACAAAAATTCTACATCTTAGGATAAATCGGTTAGGCTTGAAGTTAATTCCCTATTTATTAAAGATAATTCATTATACTTGGAAACAATTTAAGGGGAAGGGGAATTAAAACAATATCTCAAATTTTAACAAAGAACAACTGCCAGGGTACAAAGACTTCCAAGTAATAATTAGACAAAGGAATGTGTGTCATCACAGTGTTCCCCTACTAAAGATACTGAGTCTATCATCTTTGGAATTCTTTTTTTTTTAATTTTTAATTTTTTTTTTCAGTTTACAATTCTTGAAAACTACCTCCTAGTTATGGAATGATAACTGACCACTTCTACCAGGTTAGGAGCAGGTGAAGAAGAGTCCTTACCATCTGTAGTCCTTGAAATAACTGCCTTGAATATCACTGAAAAAAAAAAAAAAACCTCACATTTTCCTTCTATTGTAAAAATGTTATCTGCTTGACAATTTTAAAAGCAACTGGCACTTAATCATTTTGCAGAAGATAAACTGAGTTGAGAATAACTTTTACAAAAGGATTTGACAAAAGCCCGAGGACTTTTTTTCCATTAGTCTAATAATATAATATTTTAAAATTTTCATTGGGATTTTTCATGACATTGGTTGAATAATATACATGCATGTGTCCATATATATATATATGTATTTAGATATGCATATATATATACATATAAGATGCATTTGTATGTGTGTTTATTTGTTTACTTACAAATCAAACCGAAATTGCTTTCATACTGCTTCAACAAAAAATCTAAGAATGCCAGATTTGAAAACATCTTTAGAAGTCATCAAATTCAATTCACTAACTGATCCTTGATTGCATTTTAAAATATTCCCCCAAACTATTCAAACTCTACTTCAACACATATAATGATAAAAAGTCACTACTTTATAAGTTAATAATTCCATTATTAAACAGCTCTAAGGATCATTTTTTTTTCTTTTGAACAAAAATCTGCCTTCTATTTTCTATCAATTCGTACTTTTTATGTCTTTGTTATCCAATAGCTTGGAAAATGAGAGAAAAATTGAGTAAATGAGTAAAATCAAAAACAAATGCAGGTAGTAAAAAGAGTCCCACAATTCTATAGAACTAGACTGTGAGATAAAAGAACTACTAGAGGTATTATATGCACTTCGCCTTCTTTTTTAAAGTGTTCCACTGTTTTGAAGGAGTACAACAAACATCCCACAATCCACAGTCATTTTAATAAAAAACTAAAACAAACAAAAAAAGAAACTACGCATTTTTGGTATATACTGAAGGAATTGCTATTGGTGTTTAAATATTTAAGTACTGAAGCAAAGAAACTGAATTCATTTCATGTAAATTTCAAGAAACTGGGTAATCCTTTAAAAATCTTAAATTTGGGATCTGAAGAGACAGTCTCTCCCAGGGAAGCGAAAGGGAATATTGTCTTTAGCAGGCTAAAACAAAACTGCAAGGACACCTCTTCTATCAGTCTTGCGAATGGCATCTGTGTTCCATATGATGAAAAGTCCTTGATGTCAGTTAGCCAGACAGGTTAAAGGCAGCAGGAGGCTATTGTAACAAAGGATGAAGGTGGACTTGGAGATCATTGGACAACTCAGCACCGATTCTCAGAAGTTAAAAACTATCTCATTTCCCTATTGCCCCAAATCAATATACAGACTGGAGATGGATGAGCATGTAAAATGATGTTGGTTCTTCGGGTTGTGTGCCAGAAAGTAAGATGATGTTGGTTGGGGGTGGGGAGTGGGGGGCAAGCGCCAGAATCTCTGGCAAAAGTCTTCCCTTTCTTGGCACGCTGAATACAAATTTCATTTCATTCCGCGGCAACAAGCCGTCCGGTACCTCCACTCCTGCCTCTCTCTAACCGAACATATGACTGAGCTTAAGCAACAGCAGCCTAGAAACCTTGTCATGTCAATTTTTCACACTTTCCTCTGTATGTGTTTTATGTCTCAACAAAGACTTTATCTCCCCAGCCCACTGCCACAGGATAATTCTCTGTAACAAAGCTCAGTCTCAATCTCCAACCAAATGAAAAAAGGGCAAATCCCCAAAGAGAAAAGTCCCGCTCATGGCCATTTCTACGGAGTCCAATCTCACAGAAGGCACCAACCCCTGATGACAGTCCCCAGGTCCCATCTACCACTAGAATGTGCCCCCAAGGAATCAGAGGATGTGGAGGAGATTCTGTAAGAAGAATATCTTTCTGAGCCCTCCAACTGAGTGAGGAGTCTTTACAAGACAAGAAGCTGTGTGTGCACAAACAGACAACATTTTCAAGCTGGGCCCAGATGCAAATTGCCACGGGGGTGAGAAAGTGCCTGTCTATCATGCATGACGCTGTCCAGCCATTCTTTTTTACCCTGTCTGTCTTGTAAGAATGTTTCAAAGCATGCAGTCCGTGCGGAAACAACTTTTCCTATGGATTATGATGGACTGACATTCATTGTAGGACCTTCAAAAATATGATGCAAAACTGTTTTTTTTCCCTGCTTTGAGGTGTTCAAATGCCATCGAATAGCCCAGTTAGGAAAGGAAGCTCCTTCCAAACTTTGAAGGAATTTGGCTGGGACTGATAATAATATTCATGGGCACTGGTATCCTGATACCACTGGCTACTTTTTCCATGTAATGCATTGTAGAAAGAATACAAATTTTGCATTCAAAGAAGAAAGGCAGTAGACTGAAAAGGAAAGAATAGTGTCTCCTAAATTATAATAAATAATATATTAAATAAGCATATATAATAAATGAAGTTCCAACTACCTATGTCATCTTTGGCAAACTTTAATTTCTATGGGGCCTCAGTTTCCTATTCTGAAAAAAAATTAACAAAAAAGGGAATTACTTTGGTTTGGCAGTGAGGTAACTAAACAATCTCTGACAAATAGAAAAAGGGGGGCAGTGCTAAGAAAACCACAAATTAGCATTATCTATGCTTTGTCATATTTTCATTTATTTTATTAAATATTTCCCAATTATATTTTAATTTGGTTCAGGCAGCACTGGAGAGTGTTGCAACCAGTATTTGACACCCTAAATCTATACAAATATGATCTGGGGTCAAATTTTGGCTTTATTGGACTAATTCTGTCTATGACCTTGGGCAAAATCCATAACGTTCATTTCTTCATCTCTACAATGAGGGAGTTGGCTATGATGACCTATAAGCTCTCTCAAAACTCCAGATCTATGATTCTAAATACATCTTTATTTATGCACTGCCTTTCTTACTAAATACATCCCCCAAATACTTTACTGAATTAAATAATGCATTACAATATGATCACGGCATGAGCTGATGCTATCCCAGATCACTAGGAGTCTTGAATTAATACAACGTAATGATCTGTCCCCAGAGAGGAATGGAAAGTGTCTTGTTGCCAGGCAGATTATGGTAAGGGATTTGGGTTGCATAATTAATCGAGGGGAGGTACTTGGCAGCAGGGGGCCCTGAGAGACTCAATTCCTCATCTCAACCTTATGAAGCTGGAAGAGAGGATGCTGTGGGTAAACTGCAAACTGGGAGAATGATTCAATACTGAACAGAAGGATACGTGCCTCTTGATACAAGGGAGGGAGTGCCACTGGTTGATGGTGGGAGGAGAGATTGACCCAGGTAACCCACTGCAGTGAAGGAGTCAGTCCTTAGGGTTCTTATTCAGCCTTACAAGAGGAATAATTAAAAGTCTCCCCAAATCCCCTTTTTGACTGGGTGCTACTTGAAACTACTGTAGGCAGTTCTCCTAGGAGATTCTTTAGCTAAAATGCATTTCAATGGTATAATAATATTTAATAGTATGTTATATTGTATATATATATATATATTTATGTGTGTTTTTATATATATATATATATATATATATATATATATATATATATATATATATATATATATAAAATAGTGGAATAGTACACTGGTACCAAAGTAGGTACTTTGGACTCCCCCCCCCAAAAAAAAAAAACTGCTCTCTTTTTTTTCTGAGGCAACAAACAACATGGACAAAGTTGTTTTTTGTTTGTTTGTTTTGTGTGTGTGTGTGTGTGTGTGTGTGTGTGTTTGTATGTGAGTGTTGTTAACTAGTCTCATGATAAGATGATCATGTAAAACTGATATAATCATTACAAGAAAATGAGCATCTAACTAAAAAAAAAAAAAGCCTCAAACATCTTTTGAGTTCACTTTTCATTGTCTAATTGAGCAGAAGAACAGGAAAGAGTTTATGGCCTATTGTTCCTGAATGGGATTGTTAACCAGTTAATATTAGTCCAGAAATCTGACTTAATCATTCTCTTTGCGGGCTGATGGAATGGATGGGAAAGGTCTCACATAGTAAAATGGGTTTTTCCTCCTTGCCCCAGAGATTAGTCACAAACTGCCTGTGCTGGTATATTGCAGTTGGGGAGTGGGGGGAGCGAGTGCAAGGGCTCCACTGCTGTGTTATTATCTGGGATCTATTATGTTTTACATTTTTCAAAAATCTTTAAGCTAGATCTTTGACATTCAGCTGCCTATAAAGACATACACCACCTGATGAGAAGCTTTGATGTGCATTTTGAGGATTAAATAATCTAGATGGAAGGCAATGTGTTTCCAGCCAAGAAGAAAACTAGGAGAGAAATTTTGCCTCCTGCAGCTAAGCACCGCTGGCAGTCAATACCTTTTAGTTTACCCTCTATATTTGATTTCATACATATTTACAGACTATTTTTCCTCTTACTGCTAATTCTTTTGAGACCAAATTAAGAACAAAGATAGCAGGAACAGGCTTCATCAAATAAAAATGTAAATATGCTGCATCTCATTTTAGCTCGAAGAAACTTTATTTAAATATTTTGTGAAGTGGAATGGCCAGGCTATATCATTATTATTAGCAACTAGCAAAGTGATAGTCTAACAAGCCGGAGGAGCCCACTGAGGCTTAAATAAGTTTATGCATTCTGATAATATAGCCTACTTTTCCACTTGCATTTTGTCTATCAGCATGGCAAAGACAGTGATCATTCTGACACTTACTGCTGTTAATTCATATATTAATAAATATGTTGGTTTGTATATGTGCTTGTGTAACTAAGATTTTAAAATCATGTCACATACACATATGCATGTACATACACACATATATGCGTAAAGGACTTTTTTTGGTCTTATTATATATATAATATATATACACACAAATAATCTTTATATGTATTTATAGGTACACGTGCACATATACACATATATGACTCTTTTGATCTTGACTTTATATGCATGTATATAGATATGTATTTATATATGTGTGTACATATACACGGGTGCCTATATACACCTACATATACTTAACATGTGTCTATACACATGTACACTCATACATATATACATTGTATATTGTACACATAAATACATGTGTATACACGTGTGTGTATAATTTTTTTCTTTTGGTGTTGGCTAAGTTTATTGTCTGATGCATGAAAAGAATGATTACATTTTTCACAAGATAGGGTCAGGAAAGTTATTTTAAAAGGTTAGATTTCAAAATTCAGGTAGAGACTATTTTTTAGATTCTCAACTGTTTTCAAACTTTTAAATCTACTATGCCATAAGTCTCAAGAAAATTAAGAAAAAGGATTTAAATAGCTTTTCATGTATTCAGATGTACAAGAAAAAACTGAACAATTCACTCACAATAAACCCAGGGGCCTGTCATCAAAAACAGCATCCAATTCACAAAGAAAAAGATTCATATTGACCTTAGAAGCCCAAAAAGTGAACTCAAATAAAAATTATGAAATCCTCAAATAAAGAGATTTCTTTAAGAGGCTATTTCCAAGAAAAGATCTCGACCTCAATCCAAATATATATATATATTTAACATTCAGACAGATAAGTTGAACATTTCCTGAACTATTACAATTGTGCTGATTTTTTCTTAAGAAGAATTGACTAGTTCCAAGACCCTCCCACCATCCACCCCAGCATTTCCTTGGTTTAGGATGAAACGTCCACTTTAAACGGTACGGTCTTCTAAGATCAACATATATCAGCTGTTGGGCAGTGAGGCAGGTGCTGCTGGTTTATGAAATGCAAGCTAAAACTCCTCTCTAGAGGGCATCAGTTTCTGCCAAGCTTATCTCCAATGAAGGAAAATAAACCTAGAAAAGTCGAGGCTCTTCTTAACTATTTTATCATTTTTATTTTTGTTAACTTTGGTACAGGCTGCTAATTGCATCAATCATTCAAATGATTCATCCTCAGAATCCTTTGAATCATTTGGATCATTTGATCCTAGCAAGGATAGCTAGCACTTTTCCATGCATGTAACAGCAAGGTGAAATACATGGCTGACCACTGCACACCAGGCTACACTTCAGTGGGTGTCAGACACCATACAAAGGGCACAGACAATGGGCTCCCATAAGGAATGTAAAGAAAAAGAAAGAACTGTTAGAGAAAGGGGGTTGGGGTGGGGGCCAAGGGGGAGAGATAGAATAAAAGAGACTGATTTAAGACTAACCTTTGGGAGAAAATGTTTCTTTACCAAATACTTTCTTCTCTTTTCTAAGACTATCCTCAACAGTTCAGCAGGGGGAAAGCATCCATACTAATGAACATTTTCATGAACTTTTCCATTTCAAGAAGAATAACAAAATTCACTTTTTTTCCCCCCATCTACAAGATGCTAATCAAAAGAGTTGGAGAATACTTCCCATAATGACTATGAAAGCAATTTAGACAAACAAATATTTCAAACATCTCCCAGGTTTTGGCTCGGTAATTAAAGGTATAACTTTTGCATTTATTTTGCAATTCCTATCTCAGGGGGCTAATTTAGTACATTTTTAAAAAACACAATAATATTCATTCATTTCTGTGCCAGGGATCTTAAATGATTTCAAGTTAACATTTACTGTGTCCTTGCTTTCAAATGTAGATTTTGCCTTGCCTTAGTAGAATATTGATAGAAGGGGAAGGGGGAAATTTAAAAAAATAAAATAAAAAACCCTCTATCTTTTCTCTTTGGCTTTAACAAAGGCGGTACAGATTGGGAGGTTAGGGAGGCCCAGAAGATTTGAAGTTCATTTCGCATCCAAAGCCCCTAGACTTTTTGAGATCTGTTTCGCCTGCTCTCCTAAAAGAATATAAGTTGTAATCAACCTTGTTTGCTTAAGAGTAGGTGGGAAGAGAAAGAATGTACGTTTTTATAGGAAACCAATTTGGCCCTGCCACAAGGGTCTATGGCTCTCTTCCTATATATGTTGTTATTTTTAATAATAATTTCGAAAATAGCTGTTTTGGCCCTGTGTACTAGATAACCCAATTCAGTCAACAAAGTCTTACCGCTGGAGAGCTGGGAGACAGGAATAGTGGGAAGGGTCCCCTTGTCCTTCAAGACTTCAGTCGTCTTCTAGTCTTGTCTCCCTCTACTCCCAGGCTTGTAAGTAACCTAGTTAGCATATCCCCTTTGCATGTAAAAAGGAATATAGTCTGTAACCTGAGGCCAAGCCCACCTTAATTAACATTTCAAATCAGAGACTGTAAGAAGAGGATTTTTTTTTT
Source organism: Sarcophilus harrisii (assembly GCF_902635505.1). Classification (NCBI taxonomy): domain Eukaryota; kingdom Metazoa; phylum Chordata; class Mammalia; order Dasyuromorphia; family Dasyuridae; genus Sarcophilus; species Sarcophilus harrisii. The sequence goes on along the minus strand of NC_045429.1, from coordinate 43,201,765 downwards.
TTTTCTGAGGTAGAAAAAGGGAAGAAATTCTGGCTGGGTGGGATAAAGCCAAGCCTATAGAGGCCTAATTTATTGAGCATTATTAAACAAAGCCTTCCTTAAGAGTCAGCAGAAAGAGAAATGGATTTCTAGATAGGGTAATGAGCATTAAGAAGCTAAACCTGGCTCTCTTAAAATGGAAAAAGCTGTGTGTGATTGGACTAGATTAATTCCTTTAGCCAGGAGAACTGGTGCCAACATCTTACTGTGATTGATGGAAGTAAATTCTGGCCATGTCTGACACTTTAAGGTGGATCCCAAATTTACTGAGTTTTTGACACACGTCTCAGAGAATTACTTTATGTTCAAGTATAAAAGGCAAAACAGAATAATTATCCAGCATATTGAGTCCATGTAAGCAGGAACTGTTCTTAATCCTCCAATTTTTATCTCTCCCCCCTCCCATATTAGTTGTTATTTATTTTCTATAGATGCTCCAAATACTTAATTTGCAAATGTGTTGTATCCTCTCCTTAGAATGTAGATTTCTTGAGGGCAAGGGTTGTCAACTTTTCTATTTGTTTCTAGGTGGGTTGTATGAAGTGGGCTATTCAAAACCCAGAGCATCTTTGGACTAGGACTAGGATTTCATCAGTGCTGGGGAATTTATGGTGAGCACAAATCAGCAGCTCATTTATAAAAGCTTGTTAGGTCAAAGTGATTTGACTAGCTATAGTCACACAAGTAAGGATCAGAAGCAAAATTTAAATTTGCTTCTTCCTGATTTGAGTATTAGGCATCTATTTGCTCTGACATGCTGTCCTTTATATGTTGGCCCTCAGTTTTTACTTTTGGTTGACTAAACTGGTCATTCACATTGTCATCTTAGAAAGCTGGCATTTCATTCAAGAAGATCTGGGTTCAAGTTTTACCGTGGCCCCTGTGGATTCCATGTGAGTTATCTAACTCTCAGTGTTTCAGGCAACTCTAAATCTAAATCTCGGAGCAGGTGCCAGACATATTCCTTACCCAGATCTCCCTACACCGATAAAATTACAGATTTGGAAAAGAAAAATAAATCAAAACCTAACACTTTGCTCAAATTTGCTGCTTGAAATTCCAGTTTCCACATAATCAAGGCCAAATAGAATGGGAAGCAAACACTCAATCTGATCAATTAACAAGACTTATTGATAGTGTTGGGCTTCAGAATGGGACAAAAAAAAGGAGGTGCACATCTGGAAATCCAGTCCCTTATGCATTCTTAATATACCCTCTGCAGGATTGGACCGACTGTGCTTATTGGGCCTAGTCTGGTTTGCTCTTAGTCAAAGATTTGGCCACAGCCTGGGAAAAAGGTTTAATTAAAATCTAATTAAACCTATATCGTCATACAGATTTTTCATCAGAGTGCTTTATCATGCCTCTTCCTCCCCTCAATATTCCTGACTCGGTTATCATAATCAGTCTTATACTCAGAAAACACATGTACACAGTGTATAAACAAGTAATAAGTATTTATTGTAAGTCATGCAGATACATGTAGTCACTGTAATTTTCTAGTTTTATTCTGTGCACACAAGAAAGAATGGGGTATGTGTGTGTTGTCAACGGTTTTAGATTTTATCTAAGAAAGAAAAACAGGTTGGATACATGGGTTTATTCTTTTTAAGAAAGCAGACTTATTATACATGGAAGCACAGTTAGAACTGAGCTCGAGAGCACATAGGCAAAAGGAATTATAAAGACATAAATCATAAGATGTGGGGAGGGTGTAATTGCAGAGTGGTTTGATCAGGTCATCCCTGGAGTGGGCTGTTTTTCAGGTGTATTGCAGTCATATCAAGTGTGGACACTGGGCTGGCCCAGTCTGAGTTAGTTCTGAAGCATAGAAGGGAGAATTCCTGGTTCAGCCCAAAATAAGGAATGCTCAGTTTGTCTCCTACTTAGCTGATCCTGATTCCAAAGTCAGTCTGGCCTATTCTGGATAGTAGAGGAGCTTGAGAAAATCAGAGTAGTTAATAAAGATCATTAACTGCTTCAATTTCATAGTCTATTGGGGATGGGTGAGACCATAACTTTCTAGGTTATGACTCTTTCAAACTGGACCTGGAAAGGCACTACATCAGAGGCTATCTACTTCACTGCCTTCATTTTACAGATAAGGAAGCTAAATCTCAGAGAAGAGAATCTTATTTGTTGAATGCCACACAGGTAATAAGCATCAGGTATGAGACTTGAACATAAGTCCTTTTATATATGTATATGAAGGTATTGTATATATTTATTTATTTATATTTATATGTTTATTTAAAATTTAAATAAAAAGTAGAAAAAAAATTTAATTGACTTGTTCACTGCAAAACATAAGAGAGAATTCAAAATACAAGACAATAAATCTGCATTTCAAGAAAGTCAAGAAAAGAAGAGCTGTCCACTTTTTTCTTTTTTTCTCTGTTGTGCATTTTTTATTTCTTTTTAAAAATTTTATTTTCTTTCCCTCAAGAAGGCTATAAAGCAAAGATATCTATATATATATATATATAGATATAGATTATATCTATGTATATATACATGTGTGTATTATATATATATATATATATATATATATAAATACATATACATACACATATATAAAGCCATACTATCTTTGTTTATCCTCTGTTTCTCTGAAGGTAGATAACATCATCCTTCATTAAGTCCAAATTTTTCCATATTTTTCTAAATCTACCAACTCATCATTTCCTACACTATAGCAATATTCCAAGCATATATTCTTTTGTTATTTCAAATAGTCTAAAACAATATTGATTAATATGACTGACATATAGTTTAGTTTTCCTTTCTGACTTTTGATTAAATCCAAACCCAGATTTTTTGCCTCTAAATCCATTACTCTTTTCGTTGTATCTCTACCTATTAGACCTGAGTCCTATTTTCAACTTTTGCATCTGTCTGTGTGTCAGGGCTAGATAGGGGATATGATGTACATGCAAATCTATAGTCTAGTAAGGAGGTCTCATGCTCCTTTGGCACTTCAATGATTCACATGTCTCAGTAATAATAAAGATCCAATCTTGTGCTAGAAAGAGCCATCTTCACCCAGAGAGAGAACTGTGGGAACTAAGTATAGATCACAACATAGCAGTTTCTCTCTTTTTATTGTTTGCTTGCATTTTGTTTTCCTTCTCATTTTATTGCTTTTTGATTTGATTTTTCTTATACAGCACGATAATTGTAGAAATATGCATAGAAAGAATTGCACATGTTTAACATATATTGGATTACTTGCCATCTAGGAGAGAGGATGGGGAGAGAGGGAAAAAATTAGAACACAAAGTTTTGCAAGGTTCAATGTTGAAAAATTATCCATGCATATGTCTTGAAAATAAAAAGCTTTAATATATTTTTTTTTAATGAAGAATCAAATCTAAGTCTACTCTTCCATATGATAACTCTGTGAATCACTGCACCTTGTAAACCTCCTCCATAGCTCTTTTTCATGGTCCAGGGACTCATTTTCTGCTCTGGTGCTACAGCTTTTTTTCTTTGCATCCTCTCCAAGTTTGGATCTGCTCCATAGTGGCCATCATTTACTATTTCTGAAGCTGCTGCACTGTCCTTTCTTTGAGGAGGAATTACGGTTCTTTTAAAATACCTTGATTTCAGCCAATACTGACTAAGTTTAGTCAACAGATTTCTAGATATGTTGTAATTCAGGCTTGCAGCTGCATCCTGAGTATTGTCATAATGTCAGCTATGGAGACCTCAAGAATAATCCTTCCCCAAAGAAACCTCACTATTAGTTGGATTGCATCTAATTCTTCCGTATACCACAATAAAAACAATTATTGCTTAATGCAGTGGTTCTCAAACTTTTGTTTTCAGTATCTTTATTCTATTAAAAATTATGGAGGATCTCTCCAAAGCATTTTTGTTTGTCTGGATTATATTTATGGACATTTACTATATTGGAAATAAAAATTATTTTTGAATTTCTAGACCCTCTAAAAGAATTTCAGAGATCCCCAGGATCCTCTAGACCATACTTTGAGAACCACTGACTTAATGTGTTTGAAACTTTATTTTTCATTTCCCCCCCAGCTTTAGTCATTGAACAGCAACCTATTAATGCATAGGGAACTAAATTGGGAGTCAGGAAAACATAGGTTCAAACTTAGACATTTAGCACACATTGTGTGATCTTGGGCAAGTCAATATATTTCTTTGTGCTCCTGTTTCTGCTATATATGTGGGGGGGCGGGGGGGAGAGGAAGAAGCCTTCTATGTATAAATCTTGGATCATGTGATCTTCAGTGACTGAAGCAGAAGATCTAAATGACTTTGAGAATCTCATAAGAGACAAATGGGCAATAGGAGAACTGAAAGGAAGGAATTACAAAGATTATGGCTTCTGTTGACATTCTTGCCAGTTGAAAGAATCCATACAATACAATACCAAAATTTGAATACTTTAAAAAAATATCATATTGACAACTACATGGAGGATGGCTTGAGGTAGAGAAAAGGTAGAGGCTATTGAATAAATTAGACAAGAGGTGATAAGAGCCTATGTTAGGGCAGTGGCTTTATAGACAGAGTGATGAGAAAGTATAAATGACAAGATTCAGCAGTGAATTGATATGTGGAGTGGTTGACAGTGAGGAACTGAGGATGATACTGAGGTTTTGTACCTGGTAAATGGGAGGATGGTAGTACCCTCTATAGCAATAGAGAAATTGGGACTAATTTGGGAATAGGTTCATGGAGAAAGATAATGAATTCTGTTATATATATATATATTTTTTTCACATACACACACTCATACACATATGTTCAGTTTAAGATGTCTCCACATTAGTTTGAGATTCTGTTTTATACACACACATACACACATACACATATGTTGAATTTAAGGTGCCTCCAGATGATCCAGTTTGAGCTGACTAAAAGTCAGTTGTAGATGCATGACTGTAGTCCAGGAAAAAGGCTAAGAAGGGTAAATATATACACCAAGCCATGTCACACCTCTTTCATGATATCTATGTTAACATATTTTAAGATCTAGCATGTGGAAGAGAGATTAGACTTGATCAGCTTAATGGTAGAAATCAGAACTAGGAACAATGTGAAAAACAAAAACAAAAACAAGAAAGGCAGATTTAGACCTGGTACCAGGAAAAGCAAAATAAAACAAACAAACAAAAACACCCAACATTTCTGAATAATTAGCTCAGTGGATAGAGCACTAAACCTAAAATCAGCTTCAGTACTGAATTCAATTCTAGCCTCTGACACTTATTTAATTTTGGGACTTTGAGCAAATCTTAACTGATATGCCTTAGTTTTCTCATCTGTAAAATGGGGATAAATAATCCTAGGATTATTGTGAGAATCCAGTGTGATAATATATAGCACCTTGAAGTGCTATATAAATGCTAGCTATTACTATTAATTATGATTAGGCTAAAATGGAACTGAGAGTCTTGGGAGGTCCATAGATTCATATCATAGATTTATAGTTAGAAATAATCTAATAATTCTGAATTTACAGATAAGAAAATGAGATCCAAGAAGGCTATGTGACTTGGGATCCCTCTCACTTGAGCTCTTTAAGTTAAGGCTATATGATTATGTAGAGGAGATCCATATCCAATCAATTGGCTACTTTGATATCCAACATCTCTCACATCAGAGGCCCTTTCTTTGTACCACAAACATATTAATCCATTCCCTCATTTCCTCTCAGCTACACTATTATAAATACATCCTAATAGGGCTGCATAACTTCAGCCTTTCTCCTGTCTAACCCATTTCCCCCACTGTTGCCATATTGATATTCCTAAAATTCAAATCCAAACATGTCATTCTTTTATTCAAGAAAAGTACAGTGGTTCATTGGTTGACTTTGAAATAAAATACAAATTCCTTCCTTTGTCATTTAATAATCTGATCCAAGTTTCCCTTTTTTAGAATCATTACATGTTACTCCCCATCATTCAATGCAATAAAAATTCATTAAGCACCTACTGTATGCCAGTTTTCTTGTTGCTTACTTACTGTTGCTCACATACTGCATTCCACCTTTGATGTTCATGCCTTTGCATAAGCTTTCCCTCATTTGCTAGAATTCTTTCTTCTCCCTTGAAGGGAGCTTCAAGATTAAGTTTACATGCTCTCTCCTTCAGAGAACCGCTTCTAATTACTTGTTATGAGTGCTTTCTACAACCATTGTATATTTATTATACTTTACAGTTACTTATTTGTGATTATATCCTATTCTCCCTTGTAGAATATCCACTTCCTGAGGACAGCCATTGTCTCAATTTTTGTATTCCCAGAGCCTTGTTCAGTATTTGGTATTTAGTAGGCATTTAGTAAATGTCATTTCCTTGATTGCTTACTTGTGACACTCTTTTCAACTTTAACATTTTATGATATTTTACAATAGGATTATATGTAATTTTTCTTGTTAGCTCAGAATATTTTTTTTCCCCTAGTACTTCATGGAAGCTGCCTTCTGGGAATAAACAAGGTGGTCTAAAGAGACCAAGTCAGAAAATGAAGATATCTAGCAAAGATATTAATTCCAAATGTAGCAGTTAATAAAGAATATAATGGATAGTACCTTTGAAAATCACTTAAGCAAGAAATTATAAGAATTTTGTAAAGTAAGTAACTTGTTGTAACAAGCCAAGTCTCTGCCTAACATCATCTTTAATGTTTTATTGTCTAAACACCAAGTTTCTCCGAATATTTACATTTATATACAGTTTAACCAGGAGCAGGTAGGTAGTACAATGCATAGAATGCTGAGCCTGGAGTCAGGAAAAACAGACTTTAAATCCAACCTCAGATACTTACTGTGGGACCCTGGACAAGTCAATTAACCCTGTTTCCCTGAGTTTCTCATCTATCAAACCAGCTGGAGAAGGAAATGGCAAACTACTACAGTATCTTTACCAAGAAAACCCCAAATGGGGTCACAAAGACTAAGACATGACCGAAATGATCGAACAACTCAGCCTACAGCACAATCTACAGTTTTTCTGAATAGGTTAAAGACTGGGGACATGGAAGATTCCAAAGAGAAATTTTAAAGCCTAGTATTTTGCAGCTGCTATCTAATATATTAATGTGTAAAAACCAACTACTTTAGCAAATAGTAATTGGAAAATGGACAGAGACACTAATGTGTCCAGCTTATTTATCCATTAAATATGAATTTATGTACTTTTCTTCAATTCTGATGTTTCTTTTATACCCTAACAGATTTTTTTTTTCCTTTAGCTAATAAAAAAGGATCTTGACTATGTTTTATTTACTTTAATGCGTCTAATGATTCTTTAATCTATGGGATAGTCTTAGTCTATTAGCCATATTAACATACCTGTTAATAGTTGAATAGAAGGATACTCCACAGTGGAAGTTTTTAACTTGTGTTATACATACTATTTAAGGATCCATGGATAGATTTTTGATGTCTTAACTGGTTAGGGGAAAAAGTTGTCTTTATTCTCACAAACTTTTAATTGAAATTCTATATTTCCTTCAGTATTTTAGAAATATTATTCTAATGTGGGATCCATAAGTTCCAACAGACTTCCAAAGGAGTCCATAATATAAAAATATTAAAAACTGTTTTATCATAATAGTTTATAATGAACAAAAAAGGCTAGACAAATGTTGCTTCTGACATTTATGTAATATTTGTATACTTCATTTTAACTTTACAAGAGTATAAGAGAGATGATATAATTATTGCAATTTTACAGATGAACATAAGGATATTTCCATTTGTTACATCTTCCATGGAATCCAGAAAAATATCTAACATGGATGGAAGAGGCCTTGTTGTAAAAGAACATGGTAAAACAATGTCTCTTCCTTTCCCTCCCCTTAATGGAATACTTTTTTTTTTTTTCAAAAATCAACAAAAAAATAAGGATAATAGGACTTTATATCCTCTTCATCTTTCCTTCATTTGTGATAGTAAATATGTAGTTCATTGTGGAATATAATCTATAAAAAGCCTGGTTATTCCTTACTAATATCCATATCGAACATGCTCTCAATTTATATATAGCTAGCCTTTACAAAGAATTTTCTAAATTCCCTCAGTGCCCTTGCATTTCTATAGCTTTCAGCATGCTTTTCTTTCATATTTGCTTGATTCTTTTTCATGGCCTTATTATTTCCTTTGGAAAAACCTTAGGGAATATTATTTTAGGGTTGAAATATAGGAGCTCCACTATCCTTGATGGAGAAACCATTTGTTGTAATAGTTTTTTTTTTTTTTTCCCCAAAAACAAATTTCTTCCATTTTTCTTCTGTTTATACTCATCTTTCCATTTTTCATCTTTGAATGACCATGAGAAGACTTTACCTAATTGACTATTTTGACAAGCTTTTTTTAGACTGGTTTTATCCTCTCCTATTTCTCTCTGTTTTAGGAGGTAAAACTTCTGATAATCTTCTGCCATCCTCACTTGTACGATTTTACAGATCAATTCATATTCTAACCCAATAATGCCTTCTGAAGTCATCTCTTTCCACTTGGCAAATAAGTAAAATACTTATTGACTAAATAACTTTGGGGATTCTATTGGTTCTCCTTATTATAGTAATTAACCTACATTGCTTTAACTTCTGGGCAAAAATACTGTCATTTCTTTTGTCCATTTCCCATTTTGTATTTTCAATAATGTATTAAATAATTTAGAGTTCTCATCTTCTTCTTCTTTCTTCTTGTTTATTAGTGTGAACTAGTAAAAACCATTCTGACTGATTTGGTTTCAAGTATTAAGGTACACACACACACACACACACACACACACGTGTGTGTGTGTATGTGGGTGTGTGTGAATATATGATAAGGTTTAACTGACCTAGTCTCCCTAGTATCAGTCAATTTAAAACTAAAACATAGTAAGTTTCCTTAGTCTCTGTCCCTCATTTTTTATTCTTTATTAAGTAATTCTAAGATTATTCTTACTCCTAAAATGAAAATATATATTATCAGTGCCACATTAACTCTTTTTCTAAAAATTAAACAAATCAAAAAGAAAACAAAAAAAAATCACCTCTATATAAACTTGAACCCTGAGTGACTTGGGATCTGTGATTTAAGTACTGTTTGTGGAAGCTACCAGACTCTGTATGGAGCTGAGGATAGTAAGATCCTCTTATCTGTTCTGTTCCCTGATGGAATTTAGTTTTCTCTCATTGTCATTCCAGTGTGTCAGTTTTACTCTTTGGGATCAGCTACTTCTCTTTTGCCCTTCCATTATACATTTCGCTCTTAAATCTCAGGGGTTAATGGGCTAATTATACATAACAGGCTCAGGGTCATCACACACACACACACACACACACACACACACACACAAACATATACATATATATATATATATACATATGCAGGAAGATAATATATACATATATGTGTGTTTGTACATATATACATGTGTTCATATATACATATGCTCTTTTTATTTAAATGTAATCAGTTTTATTCTTTATAATATTATTTGATGCTGTCATTATCTATCATTAACAATCAATATCTGCCATTTTTTTCTCCTTTTTTCAAAGTTATTTTTATAATTTATAGATTTTTTTGCATCTCATTTCCTTCTGAATGACTTTCAGTTAATCATATTAAGCATCTACTATGTACTTTGTATTGGGAGTACAAATAAAATAAATGCAGCAATCTTTATCTGAAAAGAACATGTATTTGAAAAAGGAATTCTATAAATATATCAGGAAGTATATATAGTACCAATATAAAGAAAATGAATACAAAATACATAAAAACAAGGTAGTTTGAAAAGGAGGGAATAAACGGTTGAGGGATCCAGGAAAAAACTTCAAGTAGAAGTATTACTTTAGTGACGGAAGGCTGTCTAGCAGTTCCAGATTTCAAGCTACATTATAAGGCAGTAATCATTAAAATAACATGGTACTGGCTAAGAAGTAGAGCAACAGATCAGCAGAATATATTAGGCATATAATACATAGTAGTAACTGACCATTGTAAGCTAGTGTTCAATAAATCTAAATATCCAAGCTCTGGGGTTAAAAACTCACTATTTGACAAAAAAATGGTGGGAAAATTGGAGATCACTTTAGCAGAAACTGGGCCTAGCCAATATCTCATTCTGTATGCCAAGATAACATTAAAATGGGTAAATACTTTAGATATAAAGTTGATATCATAAGTAAAATAGTGGGAGGCATTGGAAAATATCCCTGGTAGATTTGTAGATAAAGAAAATCAACAGAAAGGATCATGAAAAGTAAAATGGATCATTTTGGTTATATGAAATTAAAAAGCTCTTGCACAAAAAAAAAAAAAAAAAAGCCCTCGTAGTCAAAACTAAAAGGAAAACAAGAAAACAGTGTTTTTTTAGAAGTTTCTTTGATTAAGGCCTTATTTCTCATATATATAGGAAACTGAGTCAAATTCCACCCCCTTCCCCCCAAAAAAGGTCATTACCCAGTTGATAAATGATTAAATTATATTAATAGGCAATTTTAGAAGGGAAAAAAATAGAATATAGTCACATAAAAATGTTCTAAACACTACTGATTAGATAAGTCCAAAATTAAACAATTCTGAGATATTATCTTGTGGGTATCATATTGTCTAACATGACAGAAAAAAAATGTGACAAATACTAGAAGGGATATGGAAAAATTGCTACAGTAATGTATTGTTGTTGGAATTGTGAACAAGTCAAACCTTTATGGAAAACAATTTGTAACTATTCGCAAAGGGTTATAAAACTACCTACTCTTTGACCCGAGTCTCTTGTGTCTGTATTCCAAAGAAATAAAAGAAAAAGGGAAAAAACTTTTATCAATTGCCGTGCTCCTCATCTACATAATTGTTGTAATTATCTTATATGTTTTATTTTCCCCAAAATACATATTTAAAACAATTTAAAAAAT